>NC_141232.1:12885000-12887500 GCF_054856515.1 Filicampus tigris | reverse complement strand
TGCCTGCATGTGTGTGAGCGCTCTTGTTGAATCAGTGCTCACAGTTCTATTTCAATACCATGCAATGTAGCAACTCTCTGTGATGGGCCTCATTCATTAAGTTAATTAAGTGTGGTTCTGTGTGTGAGGATTTTTTTTCCTGCTTTGTAAGGTCTGATAATGCAAGCAAGCAATGTTTGGCATTAAGATTTTACAGATGCTTTGGTTGTTGCCATGGAAACATGGCTCCCACTTGATCAAGAATTTGTCTTTGTGAAAATGGACCCTTGTTTGTTTACTCAGGGAATGTAGAGGTGAGAAAACAGGCAGCATCTGTGTGTGCTGAATACGGTCAAGAATAAGATTAGGGTTGCAAAGGGGTGGAACACTTCTTGGATATTTCTAGAAACTTTCCAGCTGTAATTTTGGAAACATCCAGATGGGTATCGGATATTAATTAATGAGAATTGCATAAAATAAAATAAAAATGGGAACATTATTTTTTTTAACATTTATTTTTAATTGATTGATTTTAAATGGATTTATTGCAATAGACTGAATATATACACCCCCATTTATCATTTCTTGTTTTATTCATTAATATTCTGTAAACTCTCATATATCCCTGTTTCAAAGTTTCTTTTTTTCGTTTTTTTGCAACCCTAGTCAAGATTGCTTGAGGCAAACAGGAGTAGGAAAGATGTTATTTGAAGGGATAAGAAGGAAGGTGTTTGGAGTTATTACATCCATCGTAGCTTTAGTGCAGCAGAAAGAAAAAATCTGATAATTGCGGAGAGGATTCAGCAGTATTAAATTCCAAGTGTACATTTCAGGGATAGGAGAGTAAACTCAACAAGTCTTTTTTTTTTTTTTTTTTTTTTAAACTGTAAATGGCTTCGCGTCCTCTTCTGCAGCCACAAGCAGTGGGGAGCTCTCAAGAAAACAGTTCGTGCAGCAACTTTGCTATTGGCTCGCCATAAGTCACATGACACCAAAGTGCTGTTTCCTTCCTCTTGCTTTGGATGAATCCAGAGGCAAATACTGCAGACTTGCTGTTTATTTAACCCCCGCCACTGGAGTTTGTTGACTTGATCCAATCAGGCCAAAATGGCTCCTGCTGGAGTCCCATTTTTCGCTGTTGTTACCCTTGACCTTAGGTTCAATCTGCACCGCGTTTAGTCATAAAGGCCCGATTCAGATGCGCCATCAACATGTTTCTGGTATACTTCGCCCTAGGTGTCCATGCTCAATTGCATAAAAATGACTTTGTCTAAAACAATTAAAAAAAATTGAGTTTTTGGGGAAAAATTAGGAACCTTAACAGCTCTCCTATAGACAATTAACAGCGTAATTTCTCTCTGTCGCAGTCACATTTGGTCCCACAAAATGACTTGGGCCACTTTGGCTGTCAACTGTCGATCCAGGGCCTGTTTCGAAAGAGCTGCTGTACATGATGGCATCTGTATACGTACTATACATGCATGTTTTTATGTTGCAGTTGAGAGGGCAGCTGCACCAAGATGAGAGGTGAGGTAGAATCGGTCCGTTTCAGCAGGGATTTGAAACAAGTTTGAGCGACGAGGTAAGCGACATCATCCCCGCCCACCACCCAACAACTGCACGAATCACATCGGCGGGAGTTGAGAGCTGGTTGGATCGTGTCATCGTGTGGATAGTGGATTTGTGGCCCATTGAGAGAACAGGAGGTGTGGTGGTGATGCAGATCGGTGATTGTTAGAGATGCAAGTATAAAAAAAGAACAAAAAAATATGTGAGGCGTGTGCAAGATGAAGCTTAGAAAGGAGGTATATGTTGGAGATAGAATAGATAAAATCTGTATAGTGTCTATGAGTAATATAATACTACACTTAATATTCCTATGCAACCAGGTAACCTCTGCCAGTCCTGTTGGTTTCCCATTAGCAATGAAAAAGAAGTTGTGAAGTTACATTATTCTAGTGAGATTTTCCGAGGAATGTAAAGTCAAATTAAATAAAACAGCATCTGATTGTGTAATGAAATTTTAACATTGCTTTTATTACACAAAGCAGCGTGTTCACTCAACAGAATCAAATTGGTGGCAATGATGTCCTGGGATCGCCTAAAAAAAAAAATCTTATCCCAATGCTGCCCACAGCCACATAGGGGAGTAATTTGCATATCGACCTCAAGAATTGTTCTATGCCATTTATGTGTCTGTGACATTTCTTACCATTCGCATGCAATTTCCCGAGGGGTTTTAAATTTTAACTTTTTACCTGGCGACAACATTCACTCTCCTTTGGTTCTGGTTTGCAACTCCTGAGGAAAATATGTGGCTCTTTACCTGAAAAATACTTTCAAACTGTCAGTTTGTTGTTTAAGGGGATGACCTGAGCCCTGCGGCATTGCTTAAGTGATATTATGGTGTTCATTTCAGATCATAGCCTTAGATTCGATATAATCAGGGACGGCTGGCTATTGAAGAGGGTATGAGAGTACCAACAATCATGAGGCACCACAACAAATGATATTAAAATGA
>NC_141232.1:12350000-12880000 GCF_054856515.1 Filicampus tigris | reverse complement strand
TGCCATCCCCCACAGTTTAGTATAAATAGTATACAGTAAACTGCCAACTCAGAGACTGTCAGCTGTTAAAATAGCAATTGTGGTAGCAACAGCAGTAAATTGTCGTGACTGTGTGGAATGGTTCATCTGAAAAATAAAAGCCACTAAAGTGCCGACATTGAATGCTGGTGTCGCAGTACACAGGCCATATGTTCTGTAAAAGAAGCTTCTGGATATTACGAATGCACTGTTTAAGTAGCTCATTACCCTTAAGGACCCCAAACTCCAAAAAAGGGACGCTTTTTCTTAAATTGCTTGAGTGTCATATCTAAAGAGGTACTAGACTTATCTCAGGACTAGTTTGATCTTGGCATCCTGTGAATTCATCAAATTGTTGACCAAATTTGTCTTTGTGTTATTGTTGTCATTATTTTTTATGTTTTTATTCTTTAGTCCTTTAAACTGTAAATTGTCTTTGACTTAAGTTTACATACAGTCAATATTCGGGTTAAGGTCAAAATTCCGATTACGGAAGAATTCGTAATAACCCGTTTACAGTTAGTCCCGGAGTTCCTCCCGCATTTGAATAACCCAATTCATGTGGCGACGCACAGATGTCGTGACGCAATTATATGTCATTTCCGCTTGTTACGTTTTACCGTCAAAAAAATACATTATACCCATGTCACACATCACAGGAATAAAGCCTCCCTCCAAAAGTGTGCTTTTGAGCCTTGTCTGTGCGCTTCACCATGATTATTTACCTCTTCTTGTGTATTTCCGTCAAGTTGCGCACTAGACGCACAGACTTATATACACGTATATGTATGTCTATATACACACTGTGTCATTTTCACCGCAGCGACAGAAAATAACATGAAAATGCAGCGGAGAAATTAATGTATTCGGCGAGGATGACGAGCATAAAGGTGTTTCCTGTATTGCAAAGATTCCTTGCGGGTATAGTAAGAGCATGCGGAGAACACAAACCAAAGCTTTAGATCAGGGGTCCCCAACCACCCGGCCGTGGAGCGGTGCCGGGCCACATGCCACTTTGGACCGGACGGCACAGATGAAAGAAAGCAAGAAAAAAAAAAAGTACAGTACTTCCGGTTTATTATCCGAGGCTAAAAAACATTTTATTTTGAAAAGTGACCAGATTCTCTCCGTTACATCCATCTATGACTGACTCTTAACGCATGTCAAGTTGTCTCCGTCCCGTAACGGTAATATTAAATGCACAAGCTAGCAAATGAGTCAAATAAATTGACGTAGTTGGAAAGTTTCTTCCAAATCCCCCCACACCCCTCCATGACCGCATATCTAAATTTGATTAACAACGGCTGTTAGCAAAAAAAATGTGTTAAACGGTGTTGGTGAATTTGTGGTTAACCTCACAATATTCTGAGGAAAACACATTACAAACAACAATTTAATGTTATAATTCAAGTCACTATCAAAGTTTATGAATATTGGTTTGGATCACAGGCTATAGTTACTGCCAAATGTATTGAGGCGAAGTTGGAATTGGAGTTGCTGGAATGGGAAATGACATTCCGTCTATTCCAAATGTTTGGATCAAATGAAGCATTAAGATTTAGTGCAAACCCCTGAATTTTTACCAGAAACGTGCGCTTCTGTTTCCCTGAATTTTTAATTTAGTAAGAGGTGTCACTACTCTCCTTGCTGACATGACTTGAGCATATTTGAAGCTTGCTCATAACTCAAAATTTTGGCTTGCAACACATGGGGAAAAAAATAATAATCAGGCGATGGTTCATAACTCAAACTCCTCGTAAATTGGGCCACTTGTAAGTAAAGGTACTCTCGAGGGATAGATAGCATGAATGTTTAGTTAATATGAACTCACAGTCCATGGCCATGCCAACAGAGATGCATTTCTTAAAACGGCAAAGCTGGCACTGGTTGCGGGTGATCTTGTCGATGATGCAGCAGCCTTCATATTTACACGAGTACGCCGGGTGGAGGTTCTTTTGTATGGTTCGGCGGAAAAACCCCTAGAAGGGTTAAAATGCAAAAAATGAAACAAAGAGGCACTGATAAAAGATCGGGACAAGATAAGATGAGATAAACAGGAAACAGGAAGGAGGAAAATTAATAACATTGTGTAACAGTTTTATTGTAATATGGACAGAGTTAACTAGAAAAAAAAGGGGATTTTCCCCCTATTCAATAACATCTGTAACTAAATGTGAATCATACATTAGTCACAATTCATCAAAAAAAGAATCCTTTCCTCTCCAATGATTTTGTCTTACTGTCACAGACAAAGCAACAGCCAAAGGGGCAAAAACACAGCTTTGTTGTTGGCAAAGAGCAAAAAAAACTGTTTTGCAGGGGCCATTTATACCAAAATAGGTTTTAGCCGATTATAATGATATAATAACAATACAATTGTCAGTTTGTGAGTCACTTGGAATAAAGTGGGCGCAATCACAATTTTCAACACCACTGCAGGATTTCACAAGTTGCGGTTATCTCGTGATTTGCTCGGAAAAAGGGTTTGCAGATGGTATCCGTGCAAATTGTGTTGTTAGCAGATATGGCCAATCCAGCTACAGAAAGTAAAAACTCTGCCACAGTTTGGCTTTAGCCACAGGTGTTTTTACTCAAGAGCTCGTTTAACTGCTGGCTTGGTCTTTTCATTCTGGACCTGGATTTGACATCTTGGGATGTTGCGATGATTGACATTATTAACAAGATGTTATGCTGTTGGTTCTCTGGCGGTTTACGGAGCAGTGGGCTGTGGATGATCTGTCTCAGGCGGAAGTCCTCTTTGATTGAACTGTTCTACCCCTAGTACAGACCATTTTCAGCTGTCGCGGATGTATGAAACAAAGCACGAAGTTTCGCAAAGCTAAATCGTCCAAAAACGAATTGTACCAAAACTAGTCCATACAAAAACCGAGGTTCCATGTACATTAAAATTCCACGCAGTTGAGATTTCTCGAATACTGTGGGAACACTGCACACAAATGTAGTTTGTCTAAAGTGAATATTACAATCAAATGTGCAGCTCTCACACAAATATCAAACACGGTTTCCCAAAGTGTAATTTCTTGTGAGTTTCAACACAATAAAACTAAAAAGTTGAACAACAAAGTTAGTTTCACTTGAGGGGGGAAAAAAAAAAAGGGAAATGAATTTCCTCCTGGGGATACGAATGAATATCAAATGGCAAGCAAATTAACAACACTCAGCATTGTGATTGCTATCTGCAGTTTCTTCTGCATCTGCTTCACCCCCCAGTCTCAAAGGAAAACTCTAAAAACTTTTACTGTACCTTGCACCCCTCACATGTGATGCAGCGGTAGTGGTAACCGGTCGCCTTGTCGCCGCACACCACGCATGGCTCATCCTTCTCCAGGTAGCTGGGGATGTACCCTGGAACAGAGATGCTAAGAGCTATAGGAAAGGAGAAGGAGGTTAAGGAGAAAGATGGGATGGAATTAAGACAGGTGAATATTGAATGCAGAGTAAAGTGGATGAGCAGAAAATAACGTAGATCAGGCACAGGCAATGTTTATGTGGATGACGGACGAGTAGTGATTCCAAATGGGGAGGAAATTGAGAAATACAAGTGGAGCAGGGGCTTTGTATTAAAACAGGGGTCCTCCACGAAGCTCCTTTGTATGGCACCCTGAGGGTCTGCGAGCAAGGATGTAAAGTATTTACAGTATAACCGCCAGTCCTTTCTGCACGTGTCCATCTTTGAGCCTCTGAAACATGGTCGTGTTTAAACTTTGCAATGTGTGTGTTTTAAGTGGCGTGGGAGAATAGGTGAGTTTGAAGTGGTATTTGTTTGACTTAGTATTGGTTTGTATGTAGATTTTTTAAATTTAATTTCAAGGGGGAGGCCAACCTCCCACAATTACATACAATCTTTATAATTGATAATATTTATAATACATAATAATAATAATGATAATAATAATAATAGTAATAATAATTAATTAATTAAAATTAATACAATAGACATTTTTGGAGGATGTGGTTTGCCAAATTAAGCCATCTGGCTCTCTTTATGACTCCGTTCCTCCTCACTTCTTTAAGGAGAATCTCCCGAGTATTGGTGAATCGGTTTTGGCCATTATCAATAGCAGCCTCTCTTCTGGTGTAGTCCCCCAACATTTTAAACATGCTGTAGTGCAACCCCTGAATGTTATGTGGGACGTGTTTACTATCTGAGTTCTTGTGTTCATTGTTGTTTGGGTTAATATGGGATATGTATGGGTGGGTGTGATTGGACCTTTCTTTGTCAAAGTTAAATTAAATGGAAACCGTGAAAATCAATTACTTGAATTCTATGACGATAATGGCCTCTGTACATTTCAAGATATTAAGTCTAGTTTCAACTTTGAAAATATGTCCTTTATTTAATTTACAGAAAAGTACAAGGTGTGTACTGTCTACTGATGATAAGGTATCTGTACATCCTTGGTTCGCGCTAAATGATACATTTAAGACATCAGGCATAGTCACTGCTATATATAATTATACTCCGAAAAAATCTTACAAACAATTAGCACAAGATGATATATGGAGTACGGAAATACCAGATAGGGATTCCAACTTTGACCGGAGAAATGTATGGTCTAATAGAAAGTTATCTTCGAGAAACTCCTATTATCAGGTTATTCACTGTCAATTTGTGCATATAACTTATTTAACACCTTGCAAGCTTTATTGTATGAAAATTCTTGATAACCCCTCATGAACAAACCCGTGACTTTTATATACCTGTATATGGTTTGGGATTATAAACCTGTGGCCAATTTTTGGCAGCACGTTACTTCTGATTTATCATTATTAATAGCACAGACTCTCCCGTTAATCCTCAAATGTTTATTTTAAGTAATTCATCTTTAATTAATATATTTCAATGTAAAAAAACTGCTATTTGCTGGTTTAACAGCAGCAAAAAAAAGTATAAAATAATGGTGAGTGAGATGGAGGCCTCCACAGTCCACACACGTAGTATTTCTCATCGGTATTTAATTTTTCTTGATATTATTTATTTGGAAATAGCTACAACCTGAAACCAAAATAGAAAAAAAAAAAAAATCATTTCGGACTGTGGCAGCTGAGCAAATTAAAGCCAAACTTGTAAGAAGTTTTTAATTTAACACACTTTGTTGCAACTATCACTACTTTTTGTTTGTTTGTATGTATGAATTTATTTTTGTTCTAAATTACAGTATACGAATTGTTTAAGTCCAAGTGGTGAGTTGGGGAAGTTGTATTATTGATGTTTCTTGTGTTATCCTTTGTCATTGTGTATTGCATTGTGTATGAAAAAAAGAGCATGTAATTAAAAACATCTGATCACAAAAAAAACAACAACTTTGCAATGTGAGTGTGTGTGTGGCTGCATGTTTAAATCAATACAACTGTAAGTTAATATCAACATATTACTTCACTTCCAATGTATTTTCATTCATTTACATGAATGTTTGAGCACATTTTATTTTTTTGTAGGCCAAGTAATAAGTGATTGTTGTCTGGTCTTGCTCTATCACATGAGCCTGTATGCGATCACTAATAAGTTGTGCTTATACTGAAGGCATTTTTTATTAAATTACGGTCTGATGACTTCCAGAAAACATGCTTTTCCCTTTAAAATCAGTCGTTTAAATAAAACCACATAACTGTTTAACCTCATATTTTACTCATGAGTTATCATTTATGTGTTACCACACAATTGAACATGCTGTTTGGCATATTGTTCCTAAAGGCAGACTATCATGACTTCTCAATGGTTGCAGTGTATAAATTGGGAATACAATCACTCTGATTGTTCGGACTTTAAATCCTGAGAGAAACAAACTGTGCTGAGAACATTCTACTTATTCCATTCATTTGCCACAGTTGGAGTATGGGTATAACATATTTTGAATATTGTTAAAATATCTATATTTTTCTCAACAATAAGAGAAAAGCGATGAAAGATTTGCAGTTTAACTGGACCAAAAAGTCCACGGTGTTATTCTATTAAAAAAACCATTACATGCTTCATTCATTCATCAGTTTTATTTGATAATTAACTGCGAAACTAGAAAATAGATGGCAATAACGTGTTCCATCAGCCTTGCTCTAAACATTTACATATGATCGTGTTAAGTTGGAGTTATTCTCTGCAATGTCAATGTTATTAACTCAGTCACTAAAAAAAACATCAATTCCTGGGATTGAATGGCTGGACTGTGAAAAGACAAATACATTCGTCAATGGGAGTGAAAGAGTTAAAGGTGGAATTAAGTACAAAAACATCTTTACAGTAATATGCGCCCCCACTAGTACAAACACGGTGTTCTGATTAATATTGTATTAGTGGGATATGAATTAAGCAGAAAAATCCACCTGGTTTTATCCATCTCAGGGGGCTGCCATTTTGCCACTAGCTGTCGACTGAAAATGACATCACAGCAGTGGCGATTGCTCTGAGACTGCAAGGGCCCGGGACGCTCAGTTTCTGCATGATGATTGGATGATCTGTCTAAGGCAGAGCTGAGCTTCCCCTCATTTGGATGACCAGCAGCCACCACTGTATCACAGTGTTAAGGGCTCAGGTAACGACGGGTCACCTGTTTTCTGGGTTTGGTCACGTGACGTTTGTAAACTGAGCCCTTAGGCACTGTAATGTCATTTTTAGGCTACGTTCACACTACAGGGAGTAATACCCAATTCAGATTATTTGTTGAATTCGATCTTTTTATGTACTCGTTCACATTACATAAACAAATGCAATTTCTAATGTGAACAAAACGTCACGTGGCACAGTGTTTACGGAAGTAAATACGGTCCATCGTGTAGGGGCTCATCTTTTTATCATATCACATTGACAGAGGAGCAATGCGAGAGGAGGTAGAAATATTTTGGGGAAATGAGGCGACACTCCTCAATGTCTTCAGATGAGTGTTCATACTGTAGACGTTTTGCATACATATTCAATTTATATCCACATACGAAAGAGGCCCAAGTCGGATTTGAAAAAATAATCTCATACGTGTCACATACGGGCAACAAAATCAGAATCGAGCTCCAGTGTGAACATAGCCTTAGTCGACAATAAGTGGCAAAATTGCCTCTGAGATGTATAAAAATTGGTAGATTTTTCAGTTTATTTCATATTCCATAAATGCAGTATCAACACAATACTGTTTTTATACTAGTGGAGATGCATAAAACAATGTAAAGAAAATACTCCACTTGACTCCCCCTTTTAACATTTTCTATATCAACTAAATCATTATGAACTTATTATGAACAATTGAGTTTGGATCTAGATTTGTGAGCTCAAACAGTAGATTTATTTTACTCAGTGTCAAAACTCCACCACCACCGCAGGAACCTGTTCGCCTTGAATTTATTTTGGCAAGTAGTTTGTAACGCACCTTAGCCTCAGGCATGTTACATGGAAGTGTGCATTGGGACCGCCAAGGTCATATAATCCAAACAAGAAAAGGTGCTACGAAAATTTCTTAGTAAAAAGTTGGCGAATGTCCTGAAAAAATAAATCAGACTTGCATCCTCTTCCTCCTCAAATCCACACATAGGCCTTTCTATGGAGCAGCAGAGTCTCGGGACTCTCAGCTCCTTGGTGGATGATTCGCCCAGAGTTCTTAAAGGTTCTCTTGTTGTGGGACTGTCTTGGTTGACACATCTTTGCAATATCACATGGACATCAGAAACAGTGCCGCTAGATTGCCAAAGGCTGGTGGTTTTAAAAAGAGGGACAGAAGCGTGTACTCCAAATACAGCGTACAACATACTTTCGTCTGCCTTCCAGCTAAGGTACATTTGGGGGTTCTAGAGAGGATAGTCCGTTGGGAAGTTGAATCTCAGATTCAGCAGGAGCACTGTGCCTTTCGTCCTGGCCATGGAGGAGTAGAGCAGGGTCCTGGAGGGTGCATGGGAGTTCACCCAATCAACCTATATGTGCTTTGTGGACTTGGCGAAGGTACAGTATTTGACCATGTCTATTGGGGAGTCTTGTGAGCGGATGCTCTGGGAGGATCGGGGGCTGTTCAGCTCCTGTACGACCTGTGCCAAAGTTAAACCGTATCAGTTTCAGACTTGTTTACAGTGAGGACTGGACTCCGGCACAGTGCCCTTTGTCACCGATTCTGTTCATATTCTTTAAGCACCGAATTGCTAGACGCATCCAAGGCGTTGCAGGGATCTGAATTGGTGACCTTAGGTTTACGTTTCTGTTTTTGCAAAAAATGTGGGGTTGGCTTCCTCAAGTCATCTTCAACTCTTGCTCCAGAGGTTCAAAGCCAAGTGTGAATCAGTTGAAATAAGTATCAACACCATCAAATCTGAGGCCGTGGTCCTCAGTCAGAGATTGTGGTGTTCCCTCTGCAGGTCATGAATGGGATTCTGCCTAAAGTACAGGAGTTCAAGTAATTAGGGGTATTTGGTATTTTATCTTGTTCATCAATGATGAAAGAATGTTGCGGGAGATCGACATGAAAATTGGTGCACCAATTGCAGTGATGAAGATTTTGCATCTGTCTTCCATAGTGAAGAAGGAGATGAGCTGAAAGGTGAAGCTTTTAATTTACATGTCTTCACCTATACCCACTAGCTGTGGGTCGTGACTGAAAGAACAAGGACACGGATACAAGTGCCTGAAACGACTTTTCTCTGCAAAGTGTCCGGGCTCTCCTTTGTAATCTGGGAGGGGATTTGAGGAGAGCCACTGCACGTCCCATTGAGATCAACCAAATAAGGTGGTTTGGGTATCTGGTTAGGATGCCTCCTGGACGCAAACCTGCTGAGGTGTTCCAGGCAGAGCCTAACAGGAGGGATTCCCCCTGCAATACCCAGGACATGCTGAAGAGGCTGTGTCTTCTGGCTGGTCCAAGAAGGTCTCGGGATCCCCGGGAAGATCTGGTTCAAGTGGCTGGGATGAATGAAGTTTGGGTTTCTCTGTTTGGGTTTCTACCCCGTGACCTGACCCCAGACGTGGAAGAAAATGGATGGATGGATGGATGGAGGGATAGATAATGAGTCTGATATCTGAGACAGCTAATCCTATCCATTTTAAATTTTACTTCTGTATTTGAATCCTGTCCCCAAGACTGATGAACAGGTAGAAAGGAGACTCTTAAACCTTGGCTACCTTTGCGAGCTAATTCATGTTCTACAAAGGCTGTAAAAGAAAACAGCAAGGAGTCTAATACAATAGTGAGGACAAAGCTGGGATACCATTCACAATCCATGGGGGAGTCAGCTCTAGTATGATGAGGTGCACTGAACATCATATACCAAACACAGACTCCTCTAACACATCAAAAGCCTGAGCATCTTTTGTGACTATTCTATTGAATACAACATTTTCTGTTGTTTTGTTTTGGTGATGACAAAAGTATGGGTGGGCTAAGTTTGAGGTGAATCATCCTTACCAGACATACTCTTCATCGAAGACTGGCTGTTCTTCCTTTTTCTCTTTGGCACATCGAGCCACCTAAAAGGGGGCAAACGAGGAGGTTAAAATTGGTTGGTAAAACTTCCATTATTTGCTTGGAATACGATTTGACCAACAATTACATCATCATTGAAGATTTTATTAGCAATAGACAAAGCAGGGCTGTTGACCTGTACTGGTTCCAGTTTTCTACTGCTTTGTTTTTCCTTACTCTCAACTATGACACCGCCATGAAACACACACTTCAGTCACACCCCTCACCCAGAAAAAAAAGATAGGCAAACAAAATGAGCAGTGACATCTTTCTCAGTTGGTTGAACAATTATATTCATTTGATCACTGTGAATATGCCCGGGCAGTAACACTGTGGGAAACAGTCTATACTGGTCACTATAATCTCTGCGAGGTGAGCTGCGGAACCGAAACACAAAATTGTCATTTCTGCACTAGTTAGCCCGCCCAACCGCCCCCCCCCCCTCACCAAACCAATGTGATTTCATAATAATGGAGATTTTGTTGGTTACCATTTGACAGGAAGTTAATACATACATACACTTGCCTCCAAAAGTATTGTAAAACTGAGGAGATTTACTTTATTTTTGCAGTACCATATTTTAATGAAAGCATTTGTGTTTGACATCAAAAGATTTAAATGAGACCAGCTCTAATCCTAATAAAAAATAAAATAAAAATAAAAGATAAAATAATTGACTTCATTGTAACAATACCAGTTCAGAGATCGTGGGTTCGATCCCGGCTCCGGCCTCACTGTGTGAAGTTTGCATGTTCTCCCCGTGCCTGTGCGGGTTTTCTCCGGGTACCCCGGTTTCCTCCCACATTCCAAAAAAATGCATGGTAAGTTGGTTGGACTGTCTAAATTGCCCCTAGGTGTGAATGTGTTTGTCTCTGTGTGCCCTGCGATTGGCTGGCAACCAATTCAGGGTGTCCCCCGCCTACTGCCAGAAGACGGCTGGAATAGGCTCCAGCACGCCCGCGACCCTTGTGAGGATAAGCGGTAGGGATAATGAATGAATGAATGTAACAATACCTTCGGAGGGGAGTGCGTATTTTGGCCTATGAACTAGCAATTAAGTGGATATTGATTTGAGTCTTACTGAAAGCGGGCATATACTCTGGAAAAAAGACAGCAAAGTTGCTGATAACTGACATCAGTGTAACCTTGCATTTATTGAGCGCAACATGTATGAAGAGGCTCTTGTAAAACAATTTCAAACTGTTTTTTTCACGATCACTTATAGTTAGCAAACTAGACTTTTTATTGATTTAACCTCTTCATCGGGACAGATGGTACTGATAACTGGACTGTTTAACCATTTGCCTGTGTATATTAGTGCTAAAAATCATGATCACAATTTTTTATCTCTTTATCATTGAATAGAAGAACTTGTAAGTCTTTAGCCTTAAATCTCTGGCTGACGTTATTAAAGGTCATTGCACGTGCATTGTAGAATACTGAACGTGATTACAAAACGAGACATTAGAGTGGTGCTAATAATACAGCAGAGCAACACTGAACCGGGAACACAACAAATGCTGCAGTACCAAAGAAAACAATGGGCCTTGAGGTTGTCCAATAAGCACTGCTACAACAAGAAAAAAAATAGCCTGCTGGTAGTTGGCTTCAAACCTTGTTTACACAGATTCTCACCGGAGGCCGAATGTGTTACTTGAGAAAGTATGTTTTAGAAGTCCACAAATTGAATTTGGAATTCATTTAATTGCATTCAAAATAAAAAAAATAATAATTTATGAGCTACACAGCCAAGAAGACTTCACTGGTGAAAGACACTATCAATACAACAAACAAAAATGGGTCCCTTTTAACGGCAACTGCATAAACCCACACACAAAGTAGTTAAACACCAACCTGTTGATGCAATATGGCTGTAAAATATGCATGTTGCTCCTGCTATTATTTTTTTTGCACTTTCAGCCTCGCGGCAATCTGATATAATGAGTACATGCAGTCCTCAGCAGCTGTTTGCAGTGCAGGAAGTCCAGATCCTCAAAGCGGTTGGTAAACAGCATTGATCCCCCCCCCCCACACACACACATGAAACGCCTAGGTCTCAACTCCAACAACCTCCCTGTGACCTCAACACTGAAGTTGACCCGGCAAAGGTTCAACAGACTGTCAAATAAGTCAAGCTTCTACTATGAGCCCGAGCGTCTGCCTGCCTCAGACTGGCTGCTGGCTAAAATGACTACGATGTTTATTTCCCTCTCTCCCCCCTCCCTTTTTCACTCTCTCTCTTCCTCATTTCTGGTCCAGCCCCCCCACCCCCACGTGTTTGTGTGTGTGTATGCATGTGGCATTCTCGGCCATCACGATACAATTCATTTCACTCTGATCTGTTTCGAAATAATGCTCCAGCTTCCTGTCTGCCAGTCTTTACTTAAACTTACTGTTTTTTTCTCCTCCTAAGTATCCTCTTTGTCCTTCTCATTTGCTAATCTTTGCCCCCATCTCATGTTACTATCATTGCTGCCGCTGCTAGATTAATTGGACTGAACTCACTTCATGTCCTGTCCATTTCCGGCATTTTCCTTCATTCACCCAATCACAGATGCCAGAAGAAGACACATTTTATGAATGAATGCAGAAGTACACTAGGTCCCATGTCGACATGTTGAACTTTTGCCAAACAAGTAAAGAAAGTGCTAAAAAGCCAGGATTTTTTTTTTACTTAAAAAGACGAGTGTATCAATCAGTATGCCAAAATCAACCAATGAATTAGAAAAAGAAATAGACATAGTAATAAAAAAACAACCCTTGAATCTGAATTTTCCCACGTTATTATGGAAGAAGACTCTTAATGCTTTTAACGAGGATTGCGCCGCTCGTGTGGGGTTTTGTTTGTCCCGACATCTTGTCACGTAAGCCTGGGCACAGACGTCTGACGTACAAACGCACGTAATGGCTTGCACATTTTTTATTTATTTTTTTATTTCATGCTTTAAACATGGGCGGCATGGTGGTCGACTGGTTAGCACGCCTAAATTGCCCCTAGGTGTGAGTGTGAGTGCGGATGTTTGTCTCTGTGTGCCCTGCGATTGGCTGGCAACCAATTCAGGGTGTCACCCCGCCTACTGCCCGAAGACAGCTGGGATAGGCTCTAGCATGCCCGCGACCCTTGTGAGGATAAGCGGTATAGATAATGGATGGATGGATGAAACTATAACAAGTAACCCTTAAAATTCTCACCAAAACGCTGATAAACATTCAATACATGGAAAATGGATCGACTTTGCATCCAAACAATAATTAAAAAAAAAAAGTAGGCCATGAATCGTGATGGATGTAACCGGAAAGTATTTACAGCACTTAAATCTAGCACATAAATATAGATGTTCCGATCGATCGGGTACTGATCATGATTGGCTGATTTTTGTGAAACATTACGTGATCGTATTTGATCAAAGCCTTTTATTGCCGATCAAAAAATCCGATCACACGCAGCTCATGCTTCGCAGCCTACAGCCGTGTTGCCCCCATGAAAAGGTACCTCGCGGGGAGAGCATGGCAAAAAGTTTCAACACAACCAACTTAATCCGACATTTGAAGAACAAGCAGTTGGAAAACTATGAGTGAGTTTACGAGGCTCACTGCATTGAATAAAGTAAAGGTGGACACAGCAACAACAATGAAACGGGAGCTAACGCAGCCCATGCTGACCAACTCAAACCCATATCACCGCGACAGCCAAAAGGCAACGCAAATAACCAGGAACATTTATCGGACTTGGTGACCAAGGATTCTCGGTGGTGGAAGACATCGGATTCCGCCGTCTGCTCGCCCACGTCGAGTCTCGCTACGTACTACCGGGATGCAAATACTTCACAGTCGTAGCTCCACCAGAGAGTGTATTGTCGCATCGAAAGTTTACTAAAAGAAGGCCTATTGTCCTGTAAGTTTCACAAGTGTTAAATGGAGCTCGGATGTCAGTCCTGTGTTGAAGGGAGTTTTTCGCTCGCGTACTGCCTACGACAATGTTTAGAAAGGAGGCATATTCCGGGACATAAAACATGTGGTATTGAGAGATAATGGGCGGAACATGGTGAAAGCTATGACCGATAATAAATGGGCAACCGAGTTTGAGGTGTATGGCACGCACGCTGCAGCTTGTTATGCATGATGCATTACTGTCACAGCGCAGTACAAGTGGCATTATTCCCACAGGGAGAGGCATTGTAGGTCACTTGTGGGCAACAGACCCACTATATCATTTTATAATTCACGAAAAGATTAAGTGATTTTTTTCTCGTTGGCAAATGCACAAGATAGTTTGTCTATACACAAGACAAGAAACCAAGTTCCTGAGTCGTTTCAATTTAGGAACTCATTGAATAGTTTATTCGAGCGAAGCCTGCATGTGACTATTTTTTCTACTTTGATTATATTCTGGACCATGCAATGTTTTGGTGGCATGTTATTTATTTGACTTTTTGCATAATTAAGTCTGTTGAGACTGCTGATTATTTTGATCTGTTAAAAGCTGTGTTACTAAAAGCTGGTAAATTTAAGTTTTTCAATTATCTTTGTGACTGAGTAATTGTTGTATTGTCCCAGCAACGGTTTTGTTTTTTTTCATGCTTTTGAAAATATATAGAGATTTTTGTCAAAATTACGGCAATGGCTGTTTTTTTTTCAGATATTATTGCATAATAGCAGTCACCATAAATAAATGGAAAAATATGCAGATATTCCATGTGATCAGTTTCGGCCGATCTCACTCATGCATGATCGGTATCGATATCGGAGTCATAAAACCCTGATCGGAACATCCCTACTTTTAAATATCCCAGCAAGCCCTTGTAAGCCACTAATTACCACTCTACTCTAAGGAAACCTGCATGCAAGTTTATAAATAAAATTTTATATATGTATTTGAATGTAATCCTGGCTAATAGTGTAAACCTAAAACTCCCTGGAACTGTTCATATGACTTTCAGGCTTCAGTTAAGTAACACTCCGGCAATTTAATTTAATTCAATTTATGAGGAACACTGCCTCCAAGCAACAAGCAAGTGTTGTATAATGGTTTGTCACATGAAGGGAGAGATATGTGCGTTTCTTTTGAAAGGTGGGGCAGTCATGTGGTTAGATATTCAAAGAGGCCCACAGTCAAACACATGAATTGAAAACCTGATGCAGATACATGCAGATACTAGTTCACAATGAGGCTTATTTAAAGTTGCAGGGAAATGGCAATGCCAGGCAACACAGGAAATGCACATGCTGCGAAGCCACAAAAATCTCATTTCGAAACTGTAATCATCATGCTGAACTAGAAACGCACCCTCTTATTTTCTCACATACTGCATTTACAATATATATTAAATATTTATTATATATTTTTTTATCCATTTCCCCCATTTTCAGATCTGTTTTTCTGGTTCATTATATTATTAGTGGACCCGTGACCAGCGGGTATGCCTTGACAGCCTTGACATGTTTTTGTGTACCAAGCACATATTCAAGACACCCTAAGATGGATGAAGGAACATCCATCCGTCCATCCATTCATTATCTATACGGCTTCTCCTCACAAGGGTCGCGGGCGTACTGGAGCCTATCCCAGCTGTCTTCGGGCAGTAGGCGGGGGACACCCTGAATTGGTTGCCAGCCAATTGCAGGGCACACAAAGACAAACATCCGCACTCACAATCACACCTAGGGGCAATTTAGAGAGTCCAGTCAACTTACCATGCATGTTTTTGGAGTGTGGGAGGAAACCGGAGTACCTGAAGAAAACCCACGTAGGCACGGGGAGAACATGCAAACGCCACAGAGGGAGGCCGGAGCCGGGATTGAACCCACAACCTCTGAACTGTGAGGCGGACGAGCTAACCACTCAAACACCGTGTATTGTGTACTGAAGGAACACAACAACATATATGAACATCCTCAAAACTCATTCAATGCCAGCCATTTTCAGGCCCTCCTTTACCCTCTCAAGTGAAAAAAAACGTAAAATACATAAAAACACGTACTTGGTATTGAATATCTGGATTATTAAAAGACATAAATATACATTCCTAAAATCGGATGTATATTAAATGGGAAGTACGGCACACAAAACAACTCCGTCCCGGGTGCACCCCGGAACTCTTTTTTCCACGGGGCAATTACACATGTCAACAAGCACCACATAAGTTCATTATTCGATTGATTTTGACTGACAAACATGTACTGCTCACAATGTCATGACTATCACAGCTTTACACTACACATGACATGGATTCTCTTGGCCGGGGCGGGGGACTTTTTTACTCTGACTAGCTGTGTATCAGTCGAGCAATTTATTATCAGACTTGTCAATATATTTAAGAGCCGTCAAATTGACAGACGCGCTGTAGTTAAAGAAGTAATGACTCATAGCTATTTTAATATTGTTTAATATCATAAAATTGCACCATTGCAATAAAATATACACAGAGCATTGTCAATCTATATTTACAGAGTAATAACACATCAATGTTTGAAAACCATCAAAATGACAGTTCTGGTAGTCCTAGTGCGAAACCGTAACTAAAGAGCGCACTCTATCCTTTCAAACTCATTTTACAACATTACCTTGAAAAATACATATCTGACAGATTTCACTTTACATGAGAAATCAATTGAGGCATTCTGTTCTTATCTCAAGTTTTGCATCAGCATCAGCGTTTGTGCGCTTTTGTGAGCAGCCACAATGCTCTGAGACTGAACGCTCGCCGGAGGGAGGGTGCAGGGCATGAGGCAGCACTCACAGGAACACGTGCAATCTCAATGACACAGTGAGAAACATGCACATGCGCACAACCAAAGATGCAATCCCTTACTGATGCCACATATCGAGGCATCCTGAGCTGTCCTCTGCTTTCTGCCCTCACCACCTCTTAATCTCTCTTAATCCACATGCCAGTATGATACATGCAAGCAGCATGTATGCACACATACAGGTACTACATTCCAATAAGTATTGCATGCTGACATCTAAATACCTGTATACACTGTAGTACAGTATATCATATCCCCGCAATATAACCTAATACTTACAGTTTGAAGGTATACTGTGACTTTAAAAAGTCAGTCCGCCAAAACTTTCCATTAGCGGTATGAGCCTTTAGAAGGCAATACTTCCGATACAATAAAGCACATATATACCTTTAATCTCTCAGTTGGCACTGCATTAAAAACCGGCATCAGTGTTTAAAGGATATTATACCACATGGGCTCTTTAACACTTCAGAAAACCATTGTCAGTTAACACAGTTTGTCACTACATCTACAAGCGCATGTTAAAACTGTGCCATGCAAAGCAGAAGCCATATAGCAAAACACCCAGAAACTCTTCTCTGGGCATGAGCTCATCAGAGATAAAATGATGCAGTGCAGCAAAGTGGTCTGACGAGTCCACATTTTAAATTGTTTTGGGAAATCATGGACATTGCGTCCTCTAGGCCAAAGAGGAAATGGACCATCCTGACTGTTATCAGCGCAAAGTTCAAAAGCCAGCATCTGTGATGGTATGGGTGTGTGTAAAAGATTGCGAGTATTAGACTGGGCGGAGACCTCAGACTGTTGAGCAACTGAAGTCGTACATCAAGAAAGAATGGGAAAGAGTTCCACCTACAAGCGTCAATAATTTGTGTCGTCAGTTCCCAAATGCTTAAGTGTTATTAAAAACAAAGGTGAGAAGTGGTAAACATGACCCCGTCCCAGCTTGTTTGGAATGTGTTGCAATCATCAAATTCAAAGCAAGTGAATATTTACAAAAAACAAGAAGGTTTATCAGTTTGAACTTTTAAATATTTTGTCTTTGTAGTGTATTGAAGAGAATATAGGTTGAGATAGTTTATTAACATACCAAATACTGCATGTATTGTTTAAAACAAAATGGTTTGCATTCAATTTGGGAAAAATGTTATCTACCATCATATTTTCAAATAAAACATTTCAGAGCTATAATTGCAATACTGTGGTATTTTGAAACTGCAATATTTTTGCTCAAGGTTATCATATCGCCAAATGTGATGCTTCCTCAACACAGAGCCATTAATGTCGATGCCGTCATGAAAACATTTTCACTTGTGGGTGTACTCACGTTTGCTGCCAGCAGTTTAGACATAAACAGCTGTGTGTTATAGCTATTTAGAGGGGACTGCAAATTTACACTATTATACAAGTTGCACACTGACTTCTTTGTATTAAGTTTCATTTCTTCAGGATTCATCCCTGAATATATCAAATAAAAATGTGTAAAAATGTGAGGGATGTACTCACTTTTTTGAGATACTTTATGAGAATCACAAGACAAACCGAACTAGCCACTGGGAAGCACTCATATGCAGCTGGCACACAAACTCAGCCTACTGAGACAGCTGCCAAGTTCTAATAACCTCCTCAGGTAGATGCTACTTTTACAATGAGCAACATCAAACTGTAGTTATACAAGTGGAGCCATGGCGATAAATGACTGACTGATTGCCACAACATTTTGAAAAAAGCAAGAATCGCCTTTTGGGACCGCGTTGAGATCAAGTTGTTCTATGTAGAAAAAAAATAAATAAAAGTGAGCTGATGATAGATGATATTTTCAAAGCAGCATATTGTAACATAGTGTATGAATGAGCCATCAGTTGCAAGGTAATGTATAAATGAAGGTAAAGGCATCAATACACAGTACACTGTATTGTTCACTGTTTTTTCATAAATATTGTGCTTCACAGCACCACAGCATTTTGATCTATACCTGTGAGCAAAACACCCTTTTGTCCTTGTAGAAAAAACACATTATACAAGCTAAACAACCAGTGTCACAGGCAATCCGTATATGATAAATCATTGCTATCAGTGTTGACAGCTAAGAAATAGGTACTTCTTTGTACTAGCATGTTCTGTTTCTTTAACGACTATCTACCATAATGGAACATTAGCCAAGTACAGGGGCACTGAGAGCAACACCAGTCTAAGAGTCCACTGTGCTGACAGGCCCTATAAGCTTCTAACTCTATTTGGAAAGTACAGATAACTGAATCCCTCAATCAAAAAATATATAAAAAAAAAAAAAGAGAGTGGCCAACATCAACATGACGAAATCATTATTCCTCTCCCATATCAAGGATAATAAAGAGGAGTTGTCCTGCTTCTGTTTTATACTCCAGACTGCTCTGGTTGCTTCTGAAGTCAAGTCAGTGAATTTGTTAAATGAGGCATCGAGGGCAGCGTGTGCGCGTTGTGCGTGAGTGAGTGAACACGTGCAGGAGGAGAGACAGAAAGAGCACAGATGGTAGTGTGACAGTGTTAACTGCCTTTCAGTTTACCTTCAGCATTCCCGGAAATACACCAACTATCATTGAACTCATTATCCGTATATACAAACGTCCTATTCTGCAATTTTGCTCTCAATCAATTTTAATTTTGTTTTCTGGCACATCAACAGTTAATCTCTGCTCTCCGGAGATGTTTTATATGCCGCATTTGAGAGTCACAGACCCACGCCTGCATGCATGCACGAAACACAACAGTACATTCAGTATCAGTGGACACTTTCATCCTTGTACACCTGCACAATGAGCTGCATCACCTGCCTCTTCAAAATTAGACATACATCCATAAAAATATACACCAATGCTAAATTTTGATTGTCACTGTGACAGTCCAGTTTTCAACCAATGATTATTATTTTACTCGTGGATGGCAGTGGTGTAAAAGTAAAGTGGATAATTGTTCTGAGAGATTTCTAAAATGTTAGGGTTCTTCCCTTAAAATTGTGCACTGTGTGGGTGTACCTAATACTGTGGCCACCAAGTGTACGTTTGACACACACACAACCCGTCTCACCCTTTCTCATCTTTCACCGACGAGTCGTTATTCTGCTTCTTGGACTCTGGCTCCATTCAGCCTCAGTCCCATCCAGCAGCCAATGACAGGACAATGAGGTTGACCCAGACCTTGCCAGCCTGCTCAGGATTTGCCGGCAGACCCTTCAAAAGGCAGCCACATGGGAATGGTTGCAGCCATTGGCTGGGAGAAGCATGGTTGGCACAACAACAGCTGAGGCAAATGAAAGCTAGAAAAGGAGAGAGAGAGAGAGAAAAAAATCTTAGTATCAAAACCTGCACAATCATATGATGCCATCAATTGTAGACATAATACTATCTCATATACCATTGAGTTCAGTCCAGTCACATCACACTGTTGGGATGACCAAACGCAAAACATCAGTAAAGTAACACAATTGATTTTAAGAAAAGTGTAATTTAGTCAATTGACAAGTTTCTTGAAGTGCCACACACAACAGTTAAACAGTAATGTTGTCGAGAAAACTCTCATGGTTAATTTACAGAGCTTGGAAAAACACTGTCCACAAATTTGAACAGGAACATGAGCACTGGTACTGTACATACAGTAATACAACAATGAGAGATGACGAGGCTCCCAAAATAGGCAATCCAGCGTTGCCATGGCAATGAGTGAGACCCTATTCTTCTAGGAAGTACAAGTGTGAGATGAAAATGAAAGAACAGTCATGTATCTTTACAGTAAACGATCCTTTTATCATTGATTTGTGGACTTTGTGGACTTCTTTGAATTTTTAATTGCATTGTTTCATTAACCAGGACGTGTGTGTGCAGCAGGCAACTGTCACACTGTAAAATGTTTAAGTGTGTTAACTGCTCAGGGACAAAGAGCAATCTCAAATGAGCTGCCGGTTAAAGAACAAAACACCTGAAAGCGCAAAGTAAGTGTTGCTTGAATGTTCCTCTTTTGTTCGTGTTTTGAAATTACCGGTACTACTCTTTCAACATGCTTAAAAAAAGAATTACATGTTCAATTCAACTCAATGCATTTGCAATGGTCACCAAGTGAATCTGCACTGCATTGCTATATAAAAATTGTCATTTGGCTTGTGAATTTAAACTAACCTTAGCCATGGGATGATATATTTCCATTTTGGATTGACAATAGCTGGCATCTTTAGTACTGCATCGCCAACTCCAGCCAGCAAATTGTTTTGGACGGTGGTGCTCATAAATTTGCAATCAGTGGCAGAATTTGTGAAATTTTATTTTACAATATATTTTATTCTATTTTATTTATTTATTTTTTACAAAACATGATGACTGAACGGAGACCATATCAGTTACTTTCTTTGATGCCAGAATTTGTTTAATGATTGCAGTATTCGGAAATGCCTTTATAGCTTATAATTTGAATCCAGTTCAAAATAAAATAAATGGGAGGCTGATTAAACACACAAATTATATCAGGGTATGCAAACAACTATACTACAGTATATTGTACGGTATATTGTATTTGTGGAATTTAAGTGGTGGGAACCATTATTATATTCATAAAATAATACAGTAAAGGTATTTGTATGGACTTGACAAATACTACAGTATGTACATAATTTGGCCAAGAGGATGGCTGCTATTAACCTGTGTGTGCTGCCATCTAGTGGCTTGAGTATACTCTGGCCACAACTAGTCAACTTGGAAAAACACACACATTTTTTCTGAATAATTTTTTGTTCACTTTTGCTTCAACAGCTGCTATATGGAAATGCAGGACACCTGAGTATCCCATTTTTGAGAAAACTGCCATCCATCCAGCCATCCTTTTTCTTTACCACTTGCCTTCATTTGGGTCGCCGGGGAACTGGAACCTATCCCAGCTGGCTTTGGGCAAGAAGATAGAATACACCCTGGACTGGTTGCCAGCCAAACGCAGAACACTTTTAGACAAACAACCATTCACACCAACCCTATGGAGAATTTAGAGTCTTGAATTAGCCTAACATGCATGTTTTGGGAATGTGTGCGAAAGCTCAAGTCCCCGGTGAAAATCCACACATGCAGAGGAAGAACACACAAACACCACACGGGAAGGCCCACACATATATTTGAATCCCCAAACCTCAGAACTGAAAGGCATGCAAGATATCTGCTAGGTCACCATATCTCACACCTGACATTTTCTTTTCAAATAAACAGATATTAAAGATACTCCTCAGGCTTAATACATAAAAAACAGCATATGAAGGCATATGGCGTTACAATTTGCATAACCAATAGAGCCTGATGGGGGCACTAGTGCAACCATAAAATGTATGGTATGTGTCATTGCTATAAATGGTGACCTAAAGTGACCTGGTTCTACAATGTATGTGTTAACACTTGGAATTATGTGGACCGTGTGAACTCAAGTTCTGTGCAGCTTTGCATAAACTTTTTTTTTTCTTGAATCTGTCTTGTTCGGCTGCTACAGGTGTAGGTTATGCAGAAAGGAGCATCTGTATCCCTTTTATGCGTAACGTCTCCATGGCCTTTTGCATTATGATGGATATTTATTGAAATTTGCAGTCGGAGGTTTTTGAGAGGAGCGGCAGAGAAGAAGTAAATAGAGGACAGGGAGAAAAAATAAACAAGTATGGAGAGTACACCGGCTGTAGGGAAAACTAACAAAACAAAGCATTATAGAAAGATTACAACGTCACATTGGAGTCTAGTTCTATGTAAGGCAACAGTGCTAGGATAGGACGAGACATGACAGGACAGGAGAGGGAGAGAACAGGACAGGGCTCATGGATGCGGCTGTATAACTGGAGTGTGTCGCTCTGTAAATTCTTAACACCTGTATCAGCAGAGGGTAAGTCACGGGACAGCTCAAGTAGGTCGTAAATTCGTAAGAGTTGCTGATAGTAATTAAGGAGTGGCCACACCCAAGCAACTGAATACCATGAATGTGTGTCTTTGGGCACATCCAAGTGAACTGACACCATCGCACATGCACAATACAGTAGGAAAGTCCAAAAAGCTTTGAAATGGTGGACACTCCCACATGAAAAGAGGATGAAAGTACAGTAGGTGCCTGCAACGTATCGTGTACATGTATGAGATGGGACAAAAGCCAATTTTTTGCATACTGTGGGTAATGTGTGTTCTACGGA
This sequence comes from Filicampus tigris, assembly GCF_054856515.1. NCBI lineage: Eukaryota > Metazoa > Chordata > Actinopteri > Syngnathiformes > Syngnathidae > Filicampus > Filicampus tigris. The sequence goes on along the minus strand of NC_141232.1, from coordinate 12,857,605 downwards.
GCACTTTAAAATTGATCAATTGTAAATTTTTATTTTTTGTCATCTTGAACGTACTGTTACAGATCTGTATTGGTCTGTGCATTGAATTTGTACTTGAGAATAATTTATACATTGAGAGTTTTTTGTTTTGCTTTGTGGGAGCAGCTCTAAAGTTTTAGAATTCATTTTTTGATTGCTGTTTTTAATTTATTGCATTTCATGAAGTTTATTGAATGAAGTTTGTGCCTCTTATTTCAAAGTGCATCCATCCATCCATCCATCATCTGCTGCTTATCCGGCCGGGGTCGGGTCGCGAAGGCAGCAGCTTCAGCAGGGAAGCCCAGACTTCCCTCTCCCAGCCACGTCTTCCAGCTCTTCCGCAGGGATCCCAAGGCGTTCCCAGGCAAGGCGGGAGACATAGTCTCTCCAGCGTGTCCTGGGTCGTCCTAGGGGCCTCCTGCCGGTGGGACATGCCCGGAACACCTCACCGGGGAGGCGTCCACGAGGCATCCTAATTAGATGCCCGTACCGCCTCAGCTGGCTCCTCTCAACGTGGAAGAGTAGCGGCTCGACTCTGAGTCCCTCCCGGATGGCCGAACCTCTCACCCTATCTATAAGGGAGAGCCCGGACACCCTGCAGAGGAAACCCATTTCGGCCGCTTGTATCCGAGCTCTTGTTCTTTCGGTCATGACCCACAGCTCATGCCCATAGGTGAGGGTAGGAACATAGATCGACCGGTAAATCGAGAGCTTCGCCTTTTGGCTCAGCTGATTCTTCAGCACGACGAACCGATACAGAGTCCGCATCACAGCAGATGCTGCACCGATCCGCCTGTCAATCGCCCGTTCCATCCTACTCTCACTCGCGAACAAGACCCCATGATATAGTACAAAGGCCACTCCACACTTTTCCGACTGAGGACATGGTTTCAGATTTGGAGGTGCTGATCTTCACACTCGGCTGCGAACCGCTACAGTGAGAGTTGGAGGTCACGGCTTGAGGAAGCCAACAGCACATCATCTGCAAAAAGCAGAGATTAAATACTGAGGCCACCAAACCTCAACACCTCGGCTGCCATTCATACCCCGTACTCCCGAAGCACCCCCCACAGAACTCCCTGAGGGACACGGTCGAACGCCTTCTCCAAGTCCACTAAACACATGTAGACTGGTTGGGTCTACACGCACCCTCGAGGACCTTGTTGAGGGTGTAGAGTTGGTCTACTGTTCCACGGCCGGGACGAAAACCACATTGCTCCTCCTGAATCCGAGATTCGACCTCCCGACGCACCCCTGAATAGACCTTCCCAGGGAGGCTGAGGAGTGTGATTCCTCTGTAATTGGAACACACCTTCCGGTCCCCTTTCTTAAAAAGGGGGACCACCACCCCGGTCTGCCAATCCAGAGGCACTGTCCCCGATGTCCACGCAATGTTGTAGAAGCGTGTCAACCATGACAGCCCCACAACATCCAGAGTAGGGGTGGGCGATTTGGACAAAAAAAATTGTCACAGTGACAATCGACAATTGTGCCCTTTGAGACTTGTAATAAACGAGAGCTCTAAGAGTTTGATGTCATTGCTGTCTGTCTGTACCAATTCTATCCAATACTGATACTCCTCTTTATGATGTGGCCATTTGATGAGGTACAGTATTGTATTTGGTTAGCTAAATAAGAGTATCTTAAGTTTGGAGCATCTAGCCCCCTTCTCTTGTTTATTTAGTTTAATTCTATTTTTCTGATTCTTTGAATAGAAAAGTGTTCAGTGTAGAGTTCAAGGTTTTGGAACCCGTTCAATATGGGTTGAAACAGAATAACTGAGAATGAATACTTGATTTGAGGTACTGTTTTCATTTTGATTGGTATCCTTCATGGGAGTGAGATAGGTAGGTTATTCCAGCATTTTGTCTGTGGTTCAGACTGATTAGCTCTGTTTTGAGGTACTTAAATATTTCAGATTTCCAATGGCAATGTGATTTGATCTGCAGTATTCCACAAATTTGCGATTGTTGGAAGAATCATTCATTTTGACCAATGGTTTGGGTACTCTGATTATTTGTGAAAATGTCTTGAGATGAAAGACCACAGTCTTTCACATGATGTGTGATGTCTTGGGTTTTTCTGAGTGGAGGAGGATATCATCTGTGTATAGGTTGCTTGTGTTCTGCCATCTGAGAGCAAATACCTTTCATGATAGCACTCTGACGTTTTGCGGTAGCCACTAGTTTGGTGAATATTGCAAATAGCAATGGTTAAAGTAGGCAGCCTTGTTTGGTTCCCCTTTATAGAGTAAAACTTTGTAATGTAATGCCATTCATAGTAACTGCTGCTTTTGTTGAGTTGTCTAAGACTGTCATCCAATTTATGAATGAGTCTCCAAAGCCAAAATTGTGAAATGCTGCAAAAACGTAAATACCATTTGACCTTACCAAAAGCTTTTTCTGCGTCGATTGACATGACAATTGCTTTTAGATTTTTGCGTCCGCATCGATTGACATGACAATTGCTTTTAGGTTTGTGCGCTGTGAAATACATACAATAGTCATCTGACATTATTTGTTGAGCTTCACTCTTCACGCTTAATAAAGCCTGTTTGGTCATAATGGATTATTGACGTGAGTACCTTTTCTAATCTAGCAGCAAGGTAGATTCAATTTTGATATCTGTGTCAATCAATGATAAGGGGTGGTAACTAGGCGGGAGAGTGAAGTCTTTCCGTGGTTTGGGTAATAGTTTTATTGCAGCTATATTAATATGGGTTTGGAATTACAATAGCAGCAGAAAATGATGATCCAATCAAAATTGGTGAAAAGGAGCTCCTCCACTGACTAATGCATGTTGGTCATTCCATATATATATATTCCATTTTATATCTACCTAAAGCTGTGATTCTCAACCATGGTGCCGTGGCACTGGCGTGAGAGATTATCAGGGGTACGCAGCAGGAAATTTCACTTCGTCAGGAAATTCAGATTTATTCATTACAAATACACAGTATCTTGGTTAAATTATGTACACCAGTGACATATACATATAGTGTCAGGCAGTACGATTTAATGCTCTTCTATTAGATGGCAGAAGACAAGGTACAAAAAAAAACAGTGTATGCATCCGCATAAAATTGCTGCATTGGCTCCCTGTGTGTTTCAGGATCGATTTTAAGGTACTTTTATTAGTTTCTAAATGTCTTTATGGTCTTGATTTGCTTTTATCATACCAACCCTCGCGGATCCTGAGGTCCTCTGGCGCCGGCCTTTTAATTATTCCAAGGGTGAGGACCAAAACGCATGGCGAGGCAGCATTCAGCCATTTTGGTCCTCAACTTTGGAATAGCCTGCCAGAGGACGTCAGGTCCACAGAGACTGTTGATATTTTTAAGAGGAAGCTCAAGACACACCTTTTTAGTTTGGCTTTTAACTCATTTTCAGTAATTTATCTTTTCTTTTGACTGAGGATTATTCTTTTCTTATTTTACAGCTTTTAGTTCTTAAATTATATTACTGTTTTGTTTTTTTAGTTTTGTTGGTGTTAGCTTTTAGCTCCAGTGTTTCCTCATGGGGGGGCCTCCGCGTTGGGGGGGTGGCTGCCCTTCCCGCAGGGGCCGTCATCGAGGGGGCTCCTTGGGTCCGGGTGGCCGGGGGCCTCTACACTTCTGGGTCCACCCGGCTGATCCGGGCCGGGGGTCTTGTGGTTGGTGGCACCCCTGTGGCCCTGGGCTGTCATTCCCCTCAGCGTGGATGAGCTCCCCTTGCGTAGCCTTTCCTCATATGGTTTCCCTGTGCCTTGTCATGTCTTTCTAACACAGGTTGTGTGCTTTGTGTGTGCGGGTGTGTGTGTGTGTGTGTGTGTGTGTGTGAGTGCTGATGTACTGGTGGAAATATGTCTTTGGGTTTGTTGGGAGGGAGGGCGGCTACGGGCCTTTTTTTCATGTTGTGTTTTGGATGTTTTACAGCACTTTGAGTTGCATTTTTATGTATGAAAAGTGCTAAATAAATAAAATGTGATTGATTAATTGATTGATCTGTTGTCATTCATACAACAGAATAATTTATGAGAGTACATCTGATTTTTGTTCAATTAAACAGGTCCACATTTCACACAGAATAAGTCAAATTGTGAGTATATTGAGATGAGATCATCACTATTTCAGTATTTAGACTTTTAGTACCATTTTTATTCTGTGGTGTGTCCTGAGATGCTTTGTAATATAAAATGGGTGCCTTGATTCATTAAAGGTTCACAAACACTAACCTAGGGAACCAGATTTGCAGATCTAGCGTACGTCCCAGCTTTCCACCCTCACTTATGCTCACAAGGTATAAAGATATAAATCTGAGAGAAGCGGAAATTGCTTTCCTCCATCCGGGATTACCCTCAACAATAAGGTGAGGGGCACAGTAATTCCGGAGACTGTGTAGTGCCGCTACTAAGCCACATGGAGTTGAAACAGTTGAGGTGTCTCTGGCATCCTAGTTTTTAGGCTATGCTCACATTACAGGGTATGATGCCCATTGCCCAATTTAGATTTGTTTTTCTTAAAGCCGATCTTTTTATGTAGATGACCACATTACAAAAAAACAGAATGCATCCATGAAGTTACACGTATGTACAGAAAACAAAGTGTTTACGGAACACAATTACTCGTGTGGTTCCCGGCCCAGATACATTGTGGCAAGATCAAAGATTTTCGGCTTGAACTGACTTGTCCGCCCATATGTCAGTTCTAACATATCTTTTCACCACTGACTCTTTAGTCCACTATTGCTTTTTGCGTCTATCTGTTTTGTCAAACAACTGACGTTTGTCGCCTTTTGATGATATGTAGGTAGGCTGAGCACGACCTGAGCGTCTTGACTGTAGTCGCATTGCATACATATCTGATTTATATCCACATCCAAAGAGGCCGGGGTTGTATTTGAAGAGATCTGAATTGTACTGTTCACACTTAACATGAAAAAAGTATGAGGGGAAAAAAAAAAAAAAAAAAAAAAAAGTGGACTTCACCTGCAATATGAACATAACTTTTGATTGACTGCTGGACACTTCCCCCCCAGTGAAGTGTTCAGGGCATGTCCAAACAGGACAAGACCCCATGGCAGACTTACCTAAGACATGCCGCAGGGCCTATGTCTCACAGCTGCCTAAAGGGATCTTAGTGGTCTACTATGTGCAAGAAAAAAATTGCCAAGCACTTCAGTGAGTGACCCTCAACTATAATCAACACACTTAAGAACGTCTCTATCACTAACCGTCCAAGCTAATGGTGAATAGAATAGAAAAACCCACAAATCCTGCACAAGCACAATCAAACACTGATGACAAAAAGCCTAATAGGGGGGCGGGGGGCAGCTAGGTCCAGTTATCACATTGAGTCACTTTACTGCAATATGCATCCACGGGTGAAGAGAATCACTATAACGTCAGACATCTATGTACTGAGATCTGTATTATTGTGTGTACCTTTGAGAGATGACTGACGAACTACAGTGGTGCAGCACCTAACGGGGGGACACATTACAATCTGCCATGGAAAAGAAAGTGAAGAACATAAAATCAGCCTTTTCTCAAACAAATATTTGTTTCACTAAACAGCCACATGCAAAGAGGAGAACAAGACGTTTTAAAGGTTCTCCAATCAGTCACATTGGTATTGGTCCGGGAATATTAAAAAAAATATATATCTATCAATGAGAATGAACAGAATAAGCAGAATACAGTAGACAAATGGTATGAATGGCAACTAAATAAGAATAAATAAAAACTATTTATGCCCATAATTATGAACGATAGCTGTGCCTCAATAAATCAATTCTTTATTGGCTAATGTTACAGTGATCTAAAAAGCATCAGCATTGTGCAAAACTATACTCTGAACAAAACAGTTAATGACGCTATACTACAAGCAGGAAAATGCACCAGACAGTCAAGAATTGTGGAGATGGCAACATTTGGAAGCCTAATGGGTGACTAAGTGCATGTCAAATATGGGTGAAGTTTAAAATGCTGATGTTGCAAGTACCGGGTACCTGATCCAGTTCATGTTGGTTTTCTGAAGATGTCAGCATAACCTCATAAATTGCTATCGGATATTGACATATAGACATAGTGGGCAAGGTAGGATTAAACATAATTAAGATGATTGATTTAAGATTTTTTTTTTTTTTTTTTATCAGTGCAAACGTGTTCATGAAGTGAGCCTCTAACTTAGCTTTAACAAACGTGGGTCAAAGAGTACACAGCAGCACTCAATCTGACTTGTGTTAACCTACTTAGGCACAGTGCCAAGCAGCCAGTGTATGCTTACACATTGTCTGACATTGCACTCTTTATTATAGTCACGGTGCAAGGGACCCATAAATATTTATGCGCATGTTTGCCTTGAATGCCCTATATGTACTTATTTTATGATCAAAGTGAAACACCCTACTTTAGAGTGGACAAACATCTTTGACATTGATGTTTGACGAAGGTAATTACACGAGGAGGGGGAAAAAATTGGATGAACCGTTCAGAATTTTGATCACAAATAAATTGTAGACTCCCTTTAGTGGGACACATAGCATAAAAAATCCATAAACCTAAAAAAAAATATATGAAGCTGAACACGATGCACATTCAAATGCTTTTAAATTATTCTTGGGCTCTACAACCTCTTAGACCTGAAGAAAATAAATAAGACCAGATTCATGATTAAACCTGTGGAAATACTCACTACATGGATTCATTTTTCCAAATGTTTTACGATCATTTTTTCAAAAACAAAAATAAAAAAACGACACTTCAAGATTTTAGTAAACTGCAGACTTTATACAAGTGTTTCTAACAACACTGGATAGTGAAGTAAAGCACTACCAATAAAGTAGGTCATCCAGGGTTGCCATAGCAATGACAGTCCTCTCCATATTCAGTGTACCATCGTGATTTTGAAGCTGTTATTTAAAAGAAGATTTATTACAGAATGTAGCTTTTAGTATAAGTGATTAAATCATTTTCCGCCATACTGATGACATTGTCAGCGTTGATACCATATTCTTGGCTCTGCTTTGTGAAGTCTGTTTGTAACTACAGCAACTCCAACAGACAGGCAAGTTGCTGGTGCACTCCTAATTAGCTCATTTCCATTTAACTTTGTACTAGAAACTCTTTGGCCACAAAAGGGAGAGACAAAGAGTTTCTCATCAAAACGAAGCGAAATCACCACACTTGACAAATGAGAACTTCAAACATGAGAAAGGATATGCACACTGTTTATCCATCAAAGACACAAAAGGTGCCCTTATGCGCCTTCACTGACGTCAATATGCGTTAATAAGCATGACTTTGCCTTTTTATAGTACCTCCAATATTCTTAATTTAATGGGGAATGAGAAGGACAAAATAAAAGCGGTGTGGCCCATCTCATTTTGGTTAACTCATTCAGTACCAGACCTTTTCAGCCCCAGTGTGAAATTACATAAATATGTCATTGGAATATAATGAGTTAATTGTAAAATTTATCAAATGTTTAAGCTTTGATAAATGACTGTGAAAAAATAGCTAGCCAGCCAGAAAAGCATCTGCTGCCTTCTACCATGTTTTATGCTGTGCATTGTGCCACTGTATTTTACGGTGTGAACGATGTTCAAATTATAATGTGCAGGTGAGAGTAAATAAAAAGGCTTGTGTTGGATATTGAAGCCGCATACAGTATCCACACATACTGTACATCGAATGTCAAATGCACTCACATGCCAACTTGTACTGCACATTTGCCAAAACATAATTTCATACGAACAGCATTTTAGTAGTAATGGTTCTATTACTCAATTCCGCATAGCAAAATAGGCACATGGGCTCCCCCTTCCCTACAGAACTGCCACGGAACAAGGCAAACCCCCTAATAGCTCTCTGAGTGCTGCAGTGTGTGTGTGTGTGTGTGCGCGCGTGCGTGTGTACCTTTGTTGTTAGTGGGTTCAATTTTTAGCAAGAGTGTTTATATGGCTGTTTATCTGTCCACATACAGTTGTGCATGCACACAGACTGTGCATTAGTATGCAGTTATGCTCCTCTGTCTGTGTACTTTATGAGTTTTGCAGTGTTAATACAACCAGAAGTGTGTTCCAAAAAATGGTCTATGCACTTTTAGGTGACATGAGATCTTGCTGATTCATTTAATTTGCTTTTCAGTGTTGGAAGTGCAGTGCAGTTTTACTTCTAGTTCTAGTGTTTTTTTTGCATTCATTAATGTATTATTGTCATCCTTTCTGTTGGATGTGTTTTTTTTTTTTTTTAATCGAAAACTATATGCATAATTTATGGAGGACCAAACCTGCCAAAATCAAAAATAAAAGTGAAAATAAAAACAAATATAAAAAAAATATAATTGAAAAAATAAAATAATTGATATTTAATTGTATTTATATTTATTTTTGTATTTGTTTCCACATTTATTTTTTCTATTCATTTTTAAATATTTGTTTAATTTTGTATTTATTTGTACTTTTTTTGTATTTTTTGTTCTTTTTTCCATATATTTTTGTAAATTTTTATTTATATATTTTTTAATTCAAATTTATTTATTTATTTTTGAATATTGCAAGGCACCAAAAACGTTGTTCTATCATGTGAAACACAACAACATTTTTAGAAGATTAAACAACTTGATAAGTTGTGAAAGTTCCTGTCTGAAGCTTGATATGATAAAAAATAAAATAAAAAAAAGCTAGTGTTCCTGGAAAATAATCTGTGGAAGTTTCACTGTGTAATGCCTCAAGCCACACATGCATGCACGCACACATTGATATGGAATGCACACATGCATGCACACACATCTTCCACATACTTTTGTATTATATCTTTCTCTATCAAAAAAATAATTTGTTTTCACTGAACCCCTAGCCCTATTTTATCATATCGATAATGAGCTACTATATCTGGCATGAATATTGAGATACAAAACTGTGCCCAAATTGTTCAGGAATATCAGGAACTATCTACCCATCCATCCGTTTATCCATCCATCTTCTTCTTATCTAGGGTTGGGTCGCGGGAGCAGCAGCTCAAGCATGGCTTCCCTCTCCCAAGCCACTCCATCCATCTCTTCCAAGGCCTTCCCAGGCCTACGGGCAGACATAGTCTCTCCAGCGTATCCTGGGTCATCCCTGGGGCCTCCTCACGGTGGAGTGTGACCGGAACACCTCAGCGGGAAAGCGTCCAGGAGGAATCCTGATCAGATGCCCGACCCACCTTATCTGGCTTCTCTCGACGCGGAGGAGAAGCGGCTCTAATCTGAGCCCCCTCCGGATGACAGAGCTTCTCGTTATCTCTGAGGCAGCTTGTGACCATTGGTGAGGTGAACATAGATCGACTGGTCATTTGAGAGCTTTGCCTTTCGGCTCAGCTTTCTTGACCACGACAGGCAATGCATAGTCCGCATCACTGCAGTCGCTGCACCGATCCATCCTGTCAATCTCCTGCTCCATTCTTCTGTCACTCATAAACGAGACCCCAAGATGCTTGAACTCCTCCACTTGGAGCAGGATCTCATCCCCCATCTGGAGAGAGATCCGCCCTTTTCCAACTGAGGACCATGGTCTCAGATTTCCTTACCAGATTTTTTTTTTTTTTTTTTTGGAGCGGAATACAGTATATGAGGGGGGGTCTATTAGAAAGGTTTTAGCTACACACTCTGTGTTGTCATTTTAAATGTGGGCCCGATGATTAATCGGCAAGTCTACTGTATAACGAGATCATGTTGCGTTTGCGTCGTTCAATGCGCAAGAAAGGGCGAGAGTGGAGGCAAGACTACTTATGGCTGCTTCAACATGACAAGTGGAGGAGAAGTGGCAAGGAAGGCCGGGAAAGTACACTACACCTCAGGGAGATTAATTTCAAGGGGAAAACTTGGGAATTTGTTGTTTGGATTTTAAATATAATTTCAGTGACACCGGTCCTGGAACATTCCTGACACGTAGCCTTCCTGAACTCCTTCTAGTGCCCCATTTATACAGTGTATCGCGTGCCACCTATTCCACTTTGCTCCATTCTCACCCATCCTTTTCCCATTTTCTCTTTCTCCACTGTCCAGGCAGGGTGAGATTTGCAATTGCTACACTTCTGCTACGGTTGTCTTCACTCATTCTCTCTCCTTATGTTAAGGTGTTACAACGACTGCACTCTCCCTCGGATGTCCATGTTATTCACCCAACCAAGGCTGCAGGCCTGCTGCTGCGTAATGGACCCTGCAGCTGCTAAGACGTGGACAGTCCAGTGTTAAGTCAAATATAAGGCTAACTCTATGGAACTGATTTGTCTTGACTTTCTTGTGTGTAAAATGGAACAATGTATCCCACTCTGCGCTATCATAGAGACTAGGGATAGGAAACTCAAGGTGGAATCATGAAGGCTGAAAAGTTAATCGACAGGTGGTTAACGCCCCCATGCAGTTCCTTGCATACCGAGATGTGACAGTGACAGTAAAATAGGTGAAGTAAAAGACACCATGTTGACAATAATGTGATGCTCTGTGAAATACATACTCAGTGAGTACTAATCAGACGAGAGTGCAGACGCGTTTTTGTTTTTTTTTCACAGGGATTTGCATGCTTTGAAAATGTAAACTTTTCATGGCGTTGCATCGCCGACATGCATTTACTTTCTACGTCACATGCAGCCACAGCACAAGCACAAACAAACCCGCGCAGCATGGTGAAATAAAAACAATGCTGGAAAATATAATTGCGGTCTGTGAGCATTAAGAGGTTTACAACACTGCCAGCATCTAATACCAGCTGAGCCGGTACCAAAGAGGAGCAGGCTTGGAGCATAGGGAGCGACGAAGTTGGCGTATCTTGTTAGTGTATTGACTTGTTTATAGCTGTTAAACTGTCAATCAAGATAGCATTTAGAAGTCAAAGTAACACAACCACCAGATTCACTTGCGATGTTCAAAATTTTGTATGTTTTTTTTCCCGTTGCTAAAAGCAACTCCTGTGTTGTTCCCCCGCGAACAAATGCACACGACACACCCCGGGCAATGTGATATTTTGTATTCTGGTTGAAGAATGTAGCATCACACTATATACTGTATATATAAACGTAAAGCGTGTGTTTTTATTTTCCATTCCGAACAAGTACCCTAACTCTAACCCTAACCCAGACCTACACTGTACAGGAGCTGAACAAATAGAACCACTCAATATTAAAACAAGATATACTGTAGTTGGGAGACACAAAAGCTGGCAAGGTACTGATTGTTCAAAGAAATTCTCAGGCATGGGTGTTGGTGAGGATGTGCATCTCAAAATTAGACTGAATAATTGAGTCATAACAGTGGAAATAATACAGATAGGCTTTGTTTCTGGTGGATTTGTCATGTCAAAAGCTGTTCTTGATAATTCATTTCATCTGTGACATGCTTCCGTGAAAGTAATTACATATCACTTTATAACCCTTTTTTTTGTCTTGCTGAAATGAGCAGTCAGTGCCATATCATGAAGGCTAGATGGCAAGTAGGAATGTTTTCATCGTGGTGACTAGGGGCGGAGCTAGAGGGCTGCAATTTAAATCAAAGAATGTGGGTGAAAACTGCGCAGCACATGCAGGCTGACAAACAGTCTTTACCCTTGTTGTGTGAGCACTTCATCCTCAAGCCGCTGAATTGCACTTGTCAGTTAGTGTGAAAGATCTGTGTATTCAGCGCATGCCACAGACAAGCATGGTCCGCTCACAGACACATTTTCAGAAATAGTCAGCAAACAAAAGATTTACCTAATTACACACTTAACGGGTGGGACCGAGATGCAACTAACTTGTATATATGCAATTCAATGTTACACAATATTGCCCTTTAAGATCTATTTTTTTTCCACCAAGTTAATAAAAGTTTGCCACAGTTCAGTAATGTAGGCAAATTTCTTTTTCTGAGATTGAATCAATTATGAAGAGTGTATTACATACAGCATCATTTTGGCACGCTACACACTGGCTTCCAAGGTTCTGCACATACAGTACCTGTATAGTACCCTGCTAGATACCAGGTAGGACTGGCACTCTAAAAGCAGTTGGGTTAAAAACAACAACATTTCGGGTCAAAAATGGACCGACCCACCTTCTTGCATCGTTTTGTACAAAACAGACCAATTTTTGGGGGTTGTTTTGCATAAAAAATACCAATTTTGGGGGGTTGTTTTCTGGAAAAAAAAAAAAAAAAAAGTTGGCTCACGTAGTGCATTGGTCCATTTTTGAGCCAAAATTGTGTTATTTTTAACCAAACTGTTTTTAGAGTGTGTGGTGAGCGGTCTAAATACTGTGTGATGGATAAGGGACGTTTGCGCTCTCAGTCCAGACAGTGGTCAGTAACAGTTTCACATGTGATGTATTCATCATTGAGGATTGTTGTTGCAACTCAGCTATTGATTAAATAAACTTAAGGTACACGAATTCACACAAACAATCAAGCAGCATGACTGCACCTACAGTCCCTAGACAGACAGCGGATGACTCATCTAATGGCCCAATTACTTGTGCATGAGTATCTATCCATCTCACATTCACACGCACACACACTTCAAGATAATGAGATTTCATTCCGCTTTAGTTTGTCCCTGGTGCACTTTTTGCAACAGCAGAACTGGGTCACTTACTGATGTTCATGTCTACATAGGCAAACATCATGGTGCTGTCTTGTCCTTCCTGTTTTGGCAAGTTGTAAACACAATAGGACTTATGAGTGACAGAAAGCCCACACCCCGCCCCATCTTCTTTTCCCAAGCCATGAATCTCATTGGTTGACGCAGTCTCCTACACATCACAGCATATCCAAGCCACAGGTGGTGGAGGGTGGGTAAGTGTGTTGCCATAGCAACTGGAAGCAGAGGACAGGAGTAAGTTATGGCGCTATGATGTGAGATGACTACCAATGATGGAATGCATTATATGTGAATGACAGATGGCGATAAAAGGACAGAGGTTATTTGAGGTGAGGCTTGGACCAAAAGGTTTTTTTTTAGGGGGGGAGGTGGCTCACAAATCTGTCCATTTAAAAAATGTTCTCTTTGCGAAAATACTGTCTAACAATATCTCACACTCCAAAGAGGAGTTCTTTTTCCCCACTGTCAAATTCAGCACCCACCCTCCTCCACTGTGCTTACATAACTAAATACCATCAAATATGATATAATGAAATACATTTTAAGTCATGTTTGATTCATTTCAAATGATGAAATAGCACAAGTGGCTTCTTTCTGATCCTTCTATTATCACTGAAGCATGCATATCCACACTACCACTACATTCCTTTGGTAAACAGTGAAACAATATGATACAGTGGAATCTTAAATATCGAGCACATTCTGTCCTAGGACGCTGGTCCACTTCTGAGCTGGCTGAAATGAACTCATGAGAAATAGTGGAAAAACACTCAAGGTTTGCATGATACACTTAAGTCACGCATGACAAGGGCTCAAACTCTTGTGTTTTTGTGCGATTTTATGAGGCATACTGTTGCTTCAAAATTTGGCTAGTTTCAGACCTACTGTGTTTACTTTTGTGCATTCACAGTTTGAAATTGTAGAGTATAAATCAACATGAGCCATGATGTCAAAAAGTCAACAAAAAAAAGCATGTAGATTTTTCATGTGATGCACTGTTAGGTAATCCATGGGCACATGTTCAATATCCCATGTTTGTTTTCATCACACTTATGGGCAGGTGTCAGTTGGCTTCACAAAATGCACTTGATACAAAATGCACACACAGTGCAGCCTGTGAATCCTGGCTTTCGATAGAGCAGAAAAGTAAGCTTGAGGTGCTTGAGGATGAGGCTGTAGGTTCTAACACAACTAAACACTCAAAAACCTCAGGCTGCAGAGAACACTACCTGCTAATTGGGCCGAGCTTTGTGCCATTGCCATGCAAGCACAAGACAGAACTGCATATTCCTGGCCTTGTGTATCCATCACTGACATCTAACTCGCAACAGTCTTTTGCCTGGATGAACTGCAGTTATTCTAATTCTTGCTAAAATGGTTGCGACTCTGTGACCTGTACCTTTTGAAAACCCCTGACTCAGACCCCTAAATAACAAATTGACTGGAAATTCTACATTTGGAGACTCAAGCATCTTGAAATGGCTTGGTCAGATGTTGGACAAATGGAAAGCTGAAACTCTGGCTATCACTGGTTTTACCGTTGCTGTGGGCCCGCTTGTGTTGCGCGGCTCTTGTAGCATTCCTTGCATTGGAGGACTGATCATTAGTGCAATTAAGTCAGTCTTTCATCAAATGGCTCAATTTGCCCATGATGATTGGGTGCCTTATGCTGACAAATATGTCTGTTCTTTCTTATGTGACATAATCACTAATTCTTCATCGTTATTGTCACCTGCAACTCATTGCAAATGTCTGAGTCTGATGCTCCTATGCCATTATGTACATGTTTTGGCTGCATGTTCTTGTTGTTGCTTTATTTTACCACTTTCTGGGAAGAAAGAATAATCAAAACTGAGGATGTATTATTGTATTATGCATTATATTCATCACATTGGTTTGCATATTCATTACAATGTTTTCAGGATATCCAATGTTGTATTGTGTATTAAATTAAACTTTTTTAATTCAACATAGTTGTTTTTTTTTGCTGTACGGTACTTATTCTGTATGACCTTTGCGTAATTTGTGAGTGTCCAGCCCTTTGGTATGGCACTGTATTGTGTTCCTATGTATATACAGTACATTAATATTGCGACTGTTCTGCACTGACAAACAGGAGATCAGTTAAAGGGAATTAGGTACTGAGTTCCTGGTCGAGGATGCCAACTGATATTAGATAAAGACAAGCTTAAGGGACAATTGACTGTGTTTACATGAAGTCAATAACCCTTTTAAAACCCCAATATTTGCAGTATTCTGGTTCTGAAATGCCATGTAAACACATGCAAAAAACCTCAAAAGAAATACGAAACCTGGTTTACCCCTTTTCTAACTCGAATATTTGGTCATATAAACGCGCCATTATTTATATTCATCATTTTTTGAACGGGCCATTGGTTTGTCTTCTGCGCATGCAATATTGAAAAGCGGGAGTAACTCTGTCCTCTCACCAATGCAAATGGGTTATAAACCGAAATCTGGACCTGAACCCGATGACTGACTGCATGTAAACGTAGTCCATATATTGAAAAATACAAAAAAAAAAATTAAATAAATGTTTTAAAAACAAACAGTTCAATCGTTCAAAAATAAGCAACTGTGAACCTGAGAGAAGATCAAACACAATCAAAGTACACAAATTGTACAACCATTTGGCATGTCCTTACCGAGTAACATATGACAAACTGGTAGATCAAAGAAAAGAGCAGCAGTTAATAACAGAAACATTGGCCACCACTCTAAGTGAAATCAGCCTGCAGAAGGCAGAAGTGATGGTATCAAAACCTGCTGCTAGCAGAAGACTTCAAAATGAAAAGCACAGAGGCTATGGCAGATGCAAATCACTCATCTGCATGAAGATTCTGAAAGCCAGGCTGGAATTTGCAGGGGGAAGAGTACAGAAATGAGCCTATAAATTCTAGAACCAATTTTTTTATCGACTGATGATCTGAAGACTAATCTTTACCAAAATGATAGAAAGGATCTGCTCATAATCACGAACATACAAGCTGATCTGCACATCTCAGTAGTGGTTAAGTCATGGGGATCAGTAACATTCATTACTATAACACATGATGGCAGCGGGACACAAACTGAAGATGCAAATGAACTGAAGAAACGGACCAAAAGCACACTGCTAAAATAACAGTGGAAGGTTTGCAACTAAATAGTTAGTCCAAATTAAGCCCATCAGTTTCAATACTTTTGGCGTTTCGTTACAACTAATGCTAGCCTATTTTCAAAGTTGTGTATCAGATGTAAATACCTGTAAATAAAAGCTGAAATGTCCATATCTCATACTTGCAAGCATTTTTTTTTGGGGGGGGGGGGGGGGGGGGGACCCAGCTGGTAAATAGTAGCAATGGTTGGTGAATCAACAGTGCACACATCTAAATCACAGCATGAGTTGTTAAGTTCTGGTTATATGGACTAATTATTGTATTTTCTACTCTGCATCCATCAGTTGAATCAGAAATACTGTACCAATTTGTGGTATGCAGAAACAAGATGTTAAACCGGAAGTGAACCCAAAGCTATATATTTTTTTAAAGAATATGTTCTATGCAGGCCTACTAGCTGAAACACAGCATTCTGATTAATATTGCGTTTGTAGAATATAAGTGAAGCAATGCAAAATGCACCCGCTGTTAGCAATCTCAGTGGGGGGCCATTTTGTCTGTTCTGTCGACTGAAAATGACATCACACACCCTCAGGGCTCGGATACTGACCAATCATAGCTAAGCTTCAGAAAACAGATGAGCCGTGATTGGTCGTTATCTGAGGGTATGTGATGTCATTTTCAGTCGACAGAAGTGATAAAATGGCCGCGCCGTGAGATGGCTAAAAACGGGTGGATTTTGCTGCTTTACTCATCATTTCATAATAATCATATTGGCTTGTTTTAACTAGTGGGCCTGCATAGAACATATTCTTGGGTTGACCTCTTCTTTAAGAAACAGAAAAATGAGGAAAACACAAAACTTACCGGTGCATTCCTTTCTTTACTCTTAAGGCATCTTTTCTTGAGTTCTTTTGTCGTACACAGGGTGGATCTTCTCAGTATTCACTCTCCAATTATTGAGTGGTTTGAGTTCTATCTTCCAAGAAGTCTGCATTCATTTCCTCCTGGTCAGCACTTCTCTGGATGCTTCAATGGATGAGAGGAAGCTCAAATGGAATGAAACCTCGCCTTCACTGAAGGCCTCTCGGGCAATAGCTTATCTGCGCTACCACGACTTGAGACGTCTAATACAATGAGACTTGTTGAGAAGAAAATGGAGATAGGCGTTGTGGAGTCCAAAATGATTCTCTGGAGTAATCCTTGGCTACGGTTGCTATACACCAGTCTCTAAGGCAAATAAAAGATGCTGAAATGGGTGGTCCATTGGGTAATTTGAAGCACCAGGGTTTTGAATGATGTTGCTAGTTCCCTTCTGTTTTCTTGACTTGAGTGTGTAAACGATTTGTCAACTGAGGTATATTAATGGAAAGGTGAGGCTAGAGCTGATGTACAGCAGCCTCTCCGGCAAGACGGGGTTTTTTTTCAGTAAAAACTAACCTGGGGCTCAAGCAAGTACAGTTTTAGACAATGCGCAGATCCAGGTCGGTAGGTGGTACCAGGTCCAGAGACACTGCTGGCTGTAGCAACTGCAGCAAGAAGAGTTCGAGAGGCAATCCAGGTTGTCACGGTAACAGCAGAAAGAGGTCACAGTTGTGGATTTGCTGTGGTCCGGTCACTGAGTTGGCGGTTTTGATGGACGAGGTAGATAACTGGAGAGTATTCCCGAGGTATTTATATAAATTTTGCACCAAAAAAAAAAAATACAGGAACTTATATTATAAATAATTGTTTCAATCCTTTTGTATTTCTACAGGAAGTATAACGCAGATGCTTCTTCTGAGTGGATGGAGGAGAGAGGATAGGTGATAAATCTGCCAAAAAGTACTTAAATATTCTAACGTAAAAAATGATGCTGGTGGTTTTAACTGTAATGAATAGAAGAGTGCCAGCCTGAGCACAATCAAAGGAAGTCAGTGTGCACCAGTCATGTCTTTAAAAAAGCCTGGTGGTTAAAGTTACTACTGAATGGTCTGTTTTTGTCCTAACTTGCACAGGGAAGTTTCTTCAGTGGTTCCACCTAAAAGACAAAACAGAAACATATTGGAATATGATCAAAGTAAAAAAAACAACAACAACAACAACAACAACAAAAAATCTAAATAATAATAATAATTTTGGGACTATAAACTGCTACATTTTTCACACGCGTTGAACCCTGCGGCTTAAATTGGAAATCAACCCAAACTTTTTCACTACTGTAATACGTTTTCTGCACCCCAATATAATAAACATGGCATTCTGATTAATATTGCGTTTGTGGAATATGAATTAAGCAATAAAATCCACCCGTTCCAAAGGGCGGCTATTTTGTCACTTGCTGTCGACTAAAAATGACATCACAGTGCTGCTTGGTGGGATAAGTGCTTAAGTATGCAGCTGAAATGAGGAACAGTCAATATTTGGATTCTCTATTTCAGGTGTGGGGGTCAGTTCAAAATCATTCTGTAAATGCAGTACATCTAATATTTTTCAACATGGAAGACGACTTCAAGGGTTTCAGTGAAGATGATTAAAGTGACTTGTGATTTCAAACACAGGAGAAATGAAGATAACTAAATACTGGTTATTTTCTCTTTGTTCTGTTCCGTGTTAATCAGCAAAGTTGCTGCCATGTCAAAAGGCACTGTTAGGAAAGAATCTAACAAAAAAGTTATGTGATCGTATGAAACATGGCATGATGAGCCGTATTAAGACGGAGTGGCATAACAATGAAAGACGGCCAGTAACATGGTGACTCATTCACCTCAAAGATTTGAAATCGAAATGATTGTGCCGCTCTGTTCCGAGTCATTATCCAACTTAATTTTCTTGAAGTATTTATTCCCTTTTTTTCCCCGCTTTCACACTACAATATATACGTTGTATCACTGAGAAAAACATGACATATAACCACATTTTGTAGTCCTATGTTTGTAACAACAAAGCCAGAATATTAAACCAATACTGAGGTAAATTGACATAAACAAACAAGAAAAATCAATTAAAATGTATTCGGGTATATGGATAAACATAGTGTCTATAGCTTCACTGAAATTGAAAATGTATATATTTTTTCCTTTCCCAGCCTTATGGCCCTCAGGTGGTGACTACATTTTTCAACAAGATGATGCACTAACACACTGGCATCTTGCTTACAGGCGATTTCTTAGTACCTTCCAAACAAATAAATGGGCCGTGCTGGACAAAGTGAGCGAGTGATCTGCAAGGGGCAGGTTCTATTTAAACTCAGGGATTGTTTTTGTGGACATCCTGTGCCACAAATGTTAATTAATTGAATAGCTGCTAGCTATACTGATAGATGCCATACGAAGTGTGAAAACCTTTCTGAATGTTGCACTAAGCAGGCATAAATAGCAATTCAGCTTGAGGTTTTTTTCTCTGGGTTCTTCAGTCTGTTAAAACATGCACTCAATACATGCTGTTCTGTAGCCAACTCTGACCTTTGCTGAAAAAAAACTGTTTTCCTTCAGGCATGTCTGAAGCCAACAGAATGTGGGAGAATGTGCGTATGTGTTTGTGTATATGAACACAACCATGGATTGAGGGTCTCCGATTTTAGCAGCAGTTTGGATTCAGTTATATGTTACTGGGCTTCATTGTATTGGATTTTTAAAAGGAAGAAAATATATACAACAATACAAATATGTACCATAGGTATTTCATTCCTCATATTTCCAACAACAATATGACACGGTGGCCTTTCGTGATGACTAATGGAGTAGTACATAAGGGCGCAGTGGGTAAAGAGCGTCACTGTACCACAAACACTCATAGTGGCAACGTAAACACACAACTCAATATTAATCCCATCTATATTACTGGAGAAATGTTAGTTATGTGCATTTTACCCTTGTATCCACTTCTGGGTTATGTGTGGGTTACTGACAACAGATGTTTTGTTGTTGTTGTTGTTGTTGTTGTTGTTGTCAGTAACAGTGGTCACGTGTGTATTTTGTCTCTTGTAAGCAGTACTGAATAATGTTGTTGTCTGTTGAAAATTCTGTATTCCCTCTTTATTATAAAGTTGAATTTCTAACATGAGTCATATGTTGTCTGCTAAATTTAATGTACCCAAACATCCAGGCAGCATTGAACCGCCGTTTATCGTGCGGGGTACCTTCCAGACCCACCATAGGTGATAGTTTTTAGTTTTACCCATACTACGCACTATAAAAATATGTAAATTTATCAAAGCATTCAATCTTAAAATAAATCACATCAAGTATTACGTGGTGATTGTTCTCTCTCCCCCTGTCAAAAAATGGGAAGCTACCATCTAACATTACTTTGAGGAAAGGAAAAGATGACTCTCTCGCTTACATAGTTCTCAAAATATGATGCGAGACCTTACTACAAGCTATTAATCTGTCACTACTAGTTGAAAAGTGCTGCAAAACTGACACACAAAACAAAAGTATGAATCATATCTTAACACCAAAATCGTAAACCAAACCATGTCAATTTTGTCGGCTATCTTAATGCAAACATATCATATGAAACGCCATAGACGGGAAAATGTAAATTAGCATAGGTGTTACCTATTTATGAACCTTCAAACAACTGCTGCTTTAACACACACGAAGCAGCAAACAGTTACAAACTGATCATATAACACTACTCACACGCATACTGTATTCTCACTAATCTGTGAGAACAATGACTATTGCTGTTGGTGAAAGCAGTACAGTATTAGTCAGAAACCTTCTCTGCCTCTTCTTCTTGCAAAGGTCCAAAATTCTAAATTCGGACCGGCAGTATATACTAAATAAAAACCTTAAAAACCGATGATAAAAGCGAATGATAAAAAGCGATATAGCCTTCAAAACCTTTACTTCTGCCTTAGAACCCTAGAAAAAAAAACAAATTGGGCGGCTAAACTTGCCATTAAAGAATGATTGATCATCGTAAATTGCAAATTCGTTGCTGTGATCATGTCATCTTAGGCTTTAAGGTTTTGCTACACATACAGAGAGCCTTTAAACTGGGCCATTAAAACAATAAAGGGCACAAGTGCAACTGGGTTATCAAAGCAGGTAACAGTGTTCTACACAATGCCACCAGGGGATAAATGAGGCTACGCTGGATTCATAGTCATCCATCTTCTGCTCCGGCAGCCCCAGGTCACAGTTGTATTTCGATCACATTCTATTTTGTCCATATTTGACTTTTGTCAATTTCAAAGACAGTAAATATAAACCGCCACATTTTTGTTCCAATACATTCATTCATTCATTATTCGAACTGCTTATGCTCAAAAACAAAAATCACAACGATATAATTCATAAAAACACAAGACATGTTATTAGATATATTTATCATCAGAACTGTACTGCCTTTGCTATGTTGCGTTTTAATATTGTATGTTGAAGAAGACTCAAATTCCGAGTCCCTTAAACAGCTTAAAGAACGCTCAGCGAGGGCGGAATCACACCCATGTCACACGCACAAGCGACATGGTGCATTCAGGGTACTTTCACCGTTTTGGCACATTAATCGTTTTTACTTCTATTTGAATGTTTTTGTAATCGTGAGAAGGCAAAATCGATACCGCAATCAAATTTCGATGGAATACCCAGTCCTAATGCGTCCACAATTTATTCTCAGATACTTTTGCACTTGTATCTACCCCCACCCTGCCTTTCTTAAATGTCGACCATACATCCACGCACTGTCCACTTCAATGTTCTCATCTTCGCTCAGTTGCTGGCACAGCTTGCAGCACTGAAGGTGACCCATACTGTTCTTTAAGTCTGACAAAAGGGCCGTGAATGTATATGCATATGGGAGTATGTAGTAGTAATGTAGTAGTTCACCACACATAAACACTGCAAACAACAGTACTGTACAGTATCACTTTACTGTATATTATTTTACCAACAATTGGTGTACATATGTTCACGGCACTGTTTAGCATACTGTTCTTGTATATGTATGTGCGTTATGCAGTTCATTCTAGATCACATTGACAGCGTTTGACCTCAAGTTGCCTGGTTGTATAAGCATCCCCTCAGGCCGTATAGATGGTGATAGAAGAACAAAACATGCTGGACCTGTTTCTGACTGTATACATCCACTTCAGTCAGCTAATATTGACATCTATACTGTGGTCTTACAAAGGTTGGATAGTGACACTGTTGTAGAAGATGCAATTGATTAGACTTTTCAAGCTCTGTTCCAACCACTGACGTCTGGACGTACCCAACTTTATCTTAGCGTTTCACCAACTGCATGATTCCTTCACAATTATTTATCTAACTTTAAATATTGTTACACAATGCAAAATTGGGCAGACACACATTTTGATTCACGATTTGTGTTTTTGAAGCCAGCTAAAAGTTGACAGAATTTAAATTCATTTGAAGTACATCAGCAGCACCCGTAATTATATCCATAGCTTTATGCATGTGACGCATGAATCATTTTAAGTGATTTCACTTGAGTGTACAGTAGAGAGGTGTCAAAGGAAACAATAATTGACAACTATTTTGATGATCGATTCATCGTTTAGAGCCATTGTTATGCTTAAAATTGTCCAAATCCTCTGATTTCTGCCTCTCAAAATGTACATGTTCTTATTTCTGTAATCATTCATGAAAGCAGACTGATTAACTTTTGTGTTTAATCAAAATACGACATTGTCAAACATCTGCTTCTACTTTGGATAAAAAGGCTAAAAATAGACCCTGATCACACACATGCAAGGGGATATGTCTGAGCCACATGGGAGGTGCACAAACAGTGCTGCACCAATTGAGCTGGGTGGGTGGGGACGTAAACCTTGCTCGAGGGCAGTTCAACAGTAGCCAGGACTAGCATCTCTCCAGCAACAAGTTGCTATTTTTTACATTTGTCCAAAGTCGTACTTGAACTGTTGCCCTCTGGCTCCAAAGCCTGTCCTTACACATAGAGCTACTGCCATTTGAGTTATTTTTCTTTTTTTTTCCAATTGGGAGAGTTGAGCTGCCAATATCAATATCATAACTTCCCTTCATGAAGAAAACCAACACCAAAATTCGGTCATCATACAGACAAAGCAAAGCCATCATTGACCCCAACCTGACGATGAGTTCAGTCCACGGTCACTCGTCAGCTGGAGTCTGGTGGTTCACCTCATTCATGCAGTATGAACCAATGGCCCGATACAGTGGATGAAAGACTTAAAACAATGAGTGGGGTGGTGGTTTGGAGATACACTCAGATGGAAACAAAGCTTCACTTGTCTCACAGTATTATCGAGGCCCCGCTCCAGATTAGCCAAGCCTACCCGGTGTTAATCAATGTTTTCCCGAAATGAGGCCTGAACCGCACAGCAGACTAAACAATTTTGAATGCATTCAGCGAGTCGGCTTCATGCACTTGAACAGTAAAGACAATTAAATTACTTTTGCAATAGACTGAAATATAACAATGTATTTTCGCAGAATCTATTACGATAAATGTTCGATATACTGTACATATACCTGTTTACGCTTAGGTAAATCAAATAGGACTTGTGTAGCTCTGTTAAAAGTGAAATAATGAACACAGGAAGTATGTTCATAGCATTATTAATCATTATTATCCTTTTTGGTATTTGGGTCATTATTTTTTTTAAATAATTTTTACGAATCAGACTTTTTTGTCTCTTAATGCCACCATCGCATGGGAACTTGAAGAAAAATTAAATGCGCTTTCACTGGATGGCAAAAGGTACGATCAACCTGTGTATCCAACTGTTCATTCATTCAACAGAATAAGCCATGGCTCCCTGCAGTTTTGTATTCAATTAAATATACCCGGACTTCACACTAAGTATTTTTGAGAGTAAATTGAGACAGAATCATTATTTCAGTATTCATACTTTTTATGTTTTTGTTGTTTCGTTTTGTGGTTAACTGAGATTTTTGTAATGTAAAATAGGTACCTTGGCTCAACAAAGGCTGGAAAACGGTGATCTAATAATTACTCTGCTGAATAAAAGATCAAATTATTAAACAAGTCTTGTATGATGCACATAGCATTAAGTATGTGTACAAACGTAGCAGTTTGATTTAATTTGAGTTGTAATTCCAGCAACACATGATCTCGATGCATAAAAGATCTTGCGTTAAAAGATACAGACTCAGAATGCTGGTCTCACTAGAACAACCAAACTTCCCTGACACCTACTACTATTTTTCTATTAACTCATTCACTGCCATTGACGTACTTATTTGTCTTTTCACAGTCCAACCATTCAATCCCATCAACTTTTTTATATTTTTTTCCATTTTTTTTTCAACGTTAGGGTCAAAGAGGGTCAGAAAATGTCTGGCAGTGAATGAGTTAACCAGGATGAACGTTTTTCACTGAATATCTGAGGATAGGTTCCACAGATAAAGTAGAGTAAGGCAAATAGTTGACTTAATGAACAATGAACTCCAAATACAGTAAGTAGGAATCATTGTACCATATTTTCAAGAAGGAAAGGTCACAGATGATTTATGTATTCATTTATTTTACTCAACCATTATTTGTTTGTCCAACTTTCCAGAGGCTTTCCCTGAGGCTCCGAGCAATGATATCAAATGTGTTGTGTTGTCTCTCTCTGCTTAGCCTAGTTTAGTTTTGCATTCT
Organism: Filicampus tigris; assembly: GCF_054856515.1. Classification (NCBI taxonomy): domain Eukaryota; kingdom Metazoa; phylum Chordata; class Actinopteri; order Syngnathiformes; family Syngnathidae; genus Filicampus; species Filicampus tigris. Next base: position 12,833,280 of record NC_141232.1, on the reverse strand, counting down.
AGGCCAAATCCAGCTGGGAACATCCATTTATTTCAGCATGCCAAATGAACAATATGTACCGCCTTTCTGTATCATAATGTGTTTTTGACACAAACAGTGCTTCAGCATGACAGTTGCGAGTAACTATTTTCCCCCTAGGACCCGCATGTTTTATTTATACAAAAAGCCAATATCCCACAGGGTCACTGAGTTCCTAGAGAGGTAAGTTTCAAACACTTGTGACCTTGTATGACTTTATGTACTGCATGCCGACGCAGATGTATTCTCTCGACTTTCACATATTTCTTATCACCGTCTATTTAACTGTAAATTTTACACAGCTCGACACCTGTATCTTTATGGCACCTTAAGTAAAGTAGCTGCATTGTCATTTGATTGTGTTGTTGTGTCTGTGCTCTGGTAAGTGGACGGCTACCTCGAGGCAATGTAAGGGAAATTAAGGATTACATTCTTTTCATCTTAGAACATATAAAAAAAAAAAAGAACAGGCCATCGGTACGCATTCATGATGTTTCATTCGTAATTACACACAGTTCATAATAAATAATACTAATAGTCAGTGATATTCGTCATCGTTGCATTGCTTCATCCTACTCTCATAATCATTTCCCTCTGGTACAACAAATGTTCTCAGTAAATTACATTATGCAGAAATATCAGCTGCACACTTGCTCACAAATGATCCCCTATCACACCCACACCTCCATGACCTTCACTGGCTACCTGTCAGACAGAGAATCCCACACTACTCCTCACTACTTGGAAGGCACTCAAAAATTTGGCATCCTTCCGCCTGTGTGACCTCTTCCAGGGCCCCCTTCCAATAACTTCCTTCTTTATCTCCTGCAAACACCGAGAACCAAACATTGTGCTTAGGTTGGCAGGTTCCTTTCAGTTACTGCATCTTTCTATCAAATAATATTTTGTACAGTATGTTACAGAGACACATTTTTAGAACATACAGTAAGCACATCTTTTATATGTCAAAGGGTGTAGAATTTAATTCAGACTCGAACCCCGATGCCTTTCCTTGTGTCATCCCCCCTCAATCCCCTCTCCTGCACTCACACGGTGCTGCACTTATCACTGCAACTTTCCAGATTTGATTCTTATTTCCAGTGATTCTGTTTAATTTCTTAGGTGCAAGGTGGGGGTTCCTCTATTAACTGATAAGAGGAACAATCATGTTGATTAAACAATTCGTCCAGATTTGGCACCTGTACATGCTGTCCTGCATTCAAATTTTCCCTCTGGGTGACTAATTGGCTCCCAGCTGGAAAGTGCACATGCTTGTATAATAGTATGGTTAGTATAGTATGGCACAGAACAGCTACAGTTCAATTTTCCAAAGCTTTGGCAGGTAAGTTGGCACAGATAGTATGAACATGTCTTTCTGAGTGTTTTTTTTTTTTAATAGTGTATGTGGTTTTGAATCCAGGTTAAAAAAAACAATGCCTTTTTCCCCCATATCTTTTATTTAAGTATTTTGAAAGTGAAGTTCAACCCAAAAATGTTCTTTGCAAGAATATGTGCTATGCAGGCCCACTAGTCAAAACAAGGCATTCTCACTGATATTTCGTTTGTGGAATATAAGTTAAGGAAACAAATCCACCCCTTTTTGTCCATCTTAGGGGGTGGCCATTTTGTCACTTGCTGTAAATGACATCACAGTGTCTAAGGGCTCAGATAATGACCAATCATGGCTCAGCTTCAGGAAACAGATGGGCTATGATTGGTCGTTACCTGAAACCTGAGCAACTGTGGTGCTATTTTCAGTCGACTGAAGTGACAAAATGGCCGCCCCCTGGGAAGGCTAAAAATGGCTGGATTTTGCTGCTTAACTCATATTCCACAAACGCAACATTAATCAGAATGCCGCGTTTGGACTAGTGAAGTCGCATAGAACATATTATTGCAAACAATTTTGGGGCGTTGACTTCCACTTTAAGCATTTTTCAAATCAATTTCACTATCAATTATTTTAGTTTGTCTTTACATTTGTTATAAAATGTCTTTAAATCTTTTGTTTGTAATTGTCATTAAATGTTGTCCAAGTACGTCTCTTAGTAATTGTAATAAGCTACTCTTGTTGTCTTTGCTTTGCAAATGTCTTCAGCTGTGCTGTTTATAAATGCTTTTAGGTGTTGTGCTTTGGTTGTGGGAAGCACATTGAGTTGCCTTGTGTATGAAATGTGCGATAAAATAAAATTGCCTTTTCCTTTAATTATTGTTTTCAAAGGGTAAAAAAAATACAGCCTGATAAATTTTAAACTTCTATTCATCCACTTTATAAGTTGAGTTGTGTCTTAATTAGCGTTTAGCCCACTTGATACTTGGATGTGTTGATATGACAAGGCTGCACTGTATCTATTCGCTCATTGTACATAAACTGCCACTTCCATTTGCATGCCTAATATATTGTGAGAAGTTGAGTACATTTACTGATTTTCTTTCTGGTCTAAAGATAACTGGCACACCATTTGGTATGGTTACACCCTGCTTTCAGCTGCTCCAAATTATTCAGCTCGATGTTGCATGTGAAGAAACTAGGACAATGCAAACATAGCCATGAGGGGACAACTGTCGTGTATAAAAATAATTTATAGTGTGTGAGATAAAAGAAAATCCATTAAATCACATTGCATGTTTCGAAAAGTCACAATATGATTTAGTTGTAATTCCTGATATTGAAAGCATCCAAGGTCTTTCTCGGTAACTCTAGCAGGACATTATTAGATACTGATACACTGACTCACCATGGGTAATAAAATCACACACTATTACACCTTATGCTGTACTATCAATGTAAAAGAGATTAAACCTTATTCTTAAATGTGTTTAGTTATTTCTAAGTTTGAATTTTAAAGCTGGTTTGCTAGGTGAAAGCAGAAGTAACAAATACAAAAAAACAATAAGGTATGGTTTGTGAGCAATATAATATTGTTAAATGATGAAAGAAGCAAATAGAAGACTGGCAGGTCCCTTTTCCTCTAAGTAATGACATTATGAAGTCTTAATAAAAATCTTTCAACGGACTTTATTTTCATCACCATATTGTAAGTAGAGAAGGACCCCAATTAAGCAGAGAGAAAATACTTTAGGTATGTGAGTAACGCTGTGCATGTTTGTGTTTAAATATACAACGTTGAATTCTCTTTTGTGAAATGTAAAGCTGCTCAGTGTGTGTTAAAAGCAGTCTGTGTTTGAAGGTATATAATTACTGCCCTGCGATTGGCTGGCGACCAGTTGAAGGGGGTAACATGCCACGTGACGTAAGTCTCTAGCTTGCTGACTTTTACCTGGAAAATATGAGCTTAACAACAAAATGAAAAAGATACTAATACTAATTGCTGTTTTTGTGAAGGATCAATAGTGATGTTTTTCATTAAATAATGGAATTTTATTTCTGTCTGTGTGGAACCACACCTTTCCACTTTTGCTTTGAACGTATTTCTTGGCCACATTGACTATTCAATTCCATCAATCCATTATCTGAACAGCTTATTCTCACAAGGGTGACAAAAAAAAAAGTGTATTACTTTTTTTTTTAATGATTATTATTTTATATTATCTTAAAATTATTTTCGCTGTCATGAAACTCTCAAATTTCTTCACGTAATCAGTAAACTTTGTCGGTGTCTCTTGGCGTAATCTCTACTCTTTGTCGGTGTTCTGTTGCTTTAAATGTTCCTGCTGTAAAGTATTTGTGGGTAATGTATCTCCTTTCCTTTGGTAAAGGTTGGTCAGGAGTAACCTTTACTCAAGGTAGCTTCCAGGCACCTTTCCTAAGCAGTTGTACAACTTGAACGATCTTATCCTCCAAGTACCTCCCGGTCATCGCACTCAGATAGGATAGATAAGTACATTTCCTGAGCAAAAACGAGAAATGAGGGCCACACTTCGTTAAACTGCTCACTAGTCAATTGCAGGCCACATACCAAACAACCATTCACACTCATACTGATACCTGTGGCCGAGTTAGTCTTCAGTTAATGTGAATGTTGAATGTTTTTGGAATGTGGGAAAGATCAAGAGTACCAAAAGAACAACCACGACAACCCCCGTTTAGTTTATCTTAAAAACAACTGATCATGAGCAATGAACTAACCTGGTTCTTTGAGAGGCAGGTTTCCTCACTGACATGCTTCATATTGCACAAACAAACAGCATATTCTGTAAAAAAAAAAAAAAAGGAAAAAAGAAAAAGAAACAGTCTTAGAAATAGTGATACATTTTGGTAACAGTAATTGATATTCACAAGATACTGTAGAATAAAATGGTTACATTTTTGAATTAACATATAAAGAATTAAAGATGAACCTCCAAAGTACAGCCCGGCACTTGTAAAGTCTTTATAAAGTCTTTTAAAAAAAACAAAACAAACAAACAAACAAAAAAACATAAAATATGTGGTTCTTTTAGTTTGAAAGTAGAGCTTTTAGTTTTATATGGGTGGTACAAGCTGCCAAAAAGTCTTCAGCGTTGCCAACTTAGCGACATTAGCTATATTTAATTATTATATAGCTATATTTAGCAGCTTGTCCAACCCCTCTAGTGACTATTTTTCAAAAATAAAGTAAGTGACAATGGCAACAGTGGTCCACATTAGGGCTGCACAATACATCGAAAAAATATCAATATTGCGATATCGGCCTATGCAATATGCATATTGCAGAGACATGCAATCACCTTCTTATGGAATTATATGCTTTTATCTAAATTAGACCAGTCAGATGCAAATTTAAAATGTGCATCGCCACCCAATAGTTGAACATTATCTAGTAATTACAATGAATTAGCTAAGAATACATTGAGCTTGCTTATTTTGCTGCATGAAAAAAATGTATTTCCTTCATTAGATAATAAAAATGTAATTTCTTGAGGAACGCGTTAAATATCTCAATAATATCAAGATATTCAACAACCAAATCGCATGCTTTTCCAATATCATTCAGCCCTAGTACACGTCATTTCGCGCATGCTGGGGAGAAGAGCAGGATTTGCCCTGCATGCATGTGCCCAAACATTTTTGGAAGCGGGTGCTCACACCAAAAATGGGAACCCATCGTCAAAATTATTCATAAACTAAAAGTAGAACTGCAGGATACATTTAAATGTGATTAATTGTTAATGCGCAAATCCAATCAAATTTTATGTGTATAGCACGTTCATTAAGTCCTCTTTTTTTCCCTTCCATATTTAAACATTTATCAAATATAAAGTTCAAGCATAACAATCAATACAAGTAGGGCAATTATGACAAGGACTATGCCGAAAGTCCAAAAACAATTCAAGATAAAGTTGAACAAATACGGAGTAAAGGTAAATAAAGAAGGAAAATGTCAAAACAAACACAACGAGAAAAAGGTTGCTGCATCACGCTAGGGGCATGAGTGTTTACATAATACATTTAAGTCACAGCCTTTTGTTTGTCAGAGTACTTGACTGAAAGAACATACTGCATTGTCTCAGTTCGCTATGGCTTTCCTCCAAGAAATTTACAACAATGAATGACATGATGAGTCCGTAAAGTGGGGGCACCACGTAATGACGATTTTGAACGAAAGCGTGCGCCTCTAAAATTTGAAGTTAGGAGCTATTGTTCTCTTATTAAAAAAAAAAAAAAAAAAAAAAAAAAGTTAGTCCGGAGCGATATTTGAAGGTAGGAGGTAGTTCACATCCCAACAGCAGTTCTGGAAGACTATTAACATGCTGCAAAGATATTCAAGCAGAAGTTCTCCAAAAGCACAAGTTTATCGGAGGCAAGAACTGTGAAGCTGCGATGGACTAACGGGTCCTAAATTAAAATGTAATTTGGCCTGTTAGCATTGTTTGGATTAAAGTATCTTGATTTCAGTAAATATGACCTCATAATATTGCAAATTCTACAAATGAATATGTTCAGTTCTTTACAAACCAAAACATGTTTTGAAACTGTGTTGAGGGTAATAATTTGGAAGAGGGGAAAAAAATGTTATCATTGGAGGATTTGTTCAATAACATCTGAAATATACAGTGGTACCTTTACTTACGAACGTCTCTTCATACGAAATTTCAAGTTACGAAAAATCAAGTTACGAAACGCCTCAACAGGAAAATATTGCCTCTTGTTACGAAAGACATTTCAGGACACGAAAGGTAAAAATACAGTATGGGCTGCTATTCGCAGCTCCAGAGTTACCTGAACGCAACATACTCATAGCTGCTCTGCCATTGGCTATTACCTATCATCTTCCTGGCATCCCATTGGCTAAGAGGGACCTCTCCGTATGTGTCTATGTGTGTTGATAGACAGGTAGATAGCTAGATATGTGATAAATATGTCTATGCAGCGTCCTCGTCATTCACCCCTCGGGCCATGAGGTGTTCCGATAGTTTTACGTGAATTAGAAACGAGGAACAGAAAAAAAGGAGAAAATTGTTGTTTTTTTTGTCCATACAAACAAAGCAAGAGATAATAGAAAAGTATGAAAAAGGGATGCGTTTGGTTGATCTCGCCAAAGAATATGACCGTAATGTATCGACAGTCGCCACGTTATTAAACCAGTTCTTTACAAAACGCCAGGCAAAAACTACTTCTGAGAGAGAACATGAACCAAAGAGGGCAAAAAGCGATGCGGACATTACATTTACATTATGCACAACTCTCATTTATTGTGCAGTAATCTAATTGTAACATGCATTTTTATGCTTTATAAAAGATTTATGTCTGAATATTGGGGGGCTTGGAACGGATTAGGGCATTCACATGCAAAACGCGTCTCTACTTACAAAATGTTCTACTTAAGAAATTTCTTTCAGAACCAATTAATTTTGTAAGCAGAACTACCACTGTAGTCGTAGCGATTGATAACTTGAAAGTTGTAATGGCTGTCATTTGCAATGATAATTTAGGAAAATCAAAGATAACTGTCTAAGTGATGGTACACGTGCAACATTTTAAAAGCGTCTATGTTTGTATGTGTGTCGAAAGCAGCCAAATGGTCTTTGTGTTTTATGTAAAACAAGAAATTCATGGACATTTAGTTTGGACTGAGAAAACGTTAAACATTTTGGCCTATTTGTATTTTCTGACATCTTTTGAATAACACACTAACCCAGTCAATCCAAAATTTAAAGAGTGCCATGGCCCAATTTAAAATGTAAAAATCCTTGGACGTCTCTCAAGATGTGTTGCATGAGACACCAAAAGTGCATTTCACCCTGAAATCAAAAACTTTCTCATGCCTACAGTATAGCTCTGCCTCCGGAGAAATGTCCCCATAACAGTAGTTCCTGGGAAAAGAAAAGAACAGTGAGCGTCCTTGTTTTACTCGATAATCTAAAATCCGATTCAATTAAAGGAGAAAATAGTGGAACAATCTGAACGCTCAGACTCTGGGTCAGGTAAAATCACATGGCTCAGATTTCTTGTAATCTTAGCAAATCCTTCAGAGGAATTAAAAAAAACAAAAACAAATAAATGACTAAACAAACATCAGGTTTAGCCACAGCTGACTTTCACTCTCAGGTTATATAATATTGTTTCTGCTCCATTTATCTACAGTAATGCCGTCTCATCTGAAGATTTTAACTCTTATAAATAGAGTATCTTGCTCTGATTACACTTTTCTCCACTTAAATTGAAAACAACAACAAAAACAGTGGAAAAGGGGCAGTCAATTCAAAACCTTTTTTTTACAATATGTTCTATGCACCCCCACTAGTCTACACACGACATTCTGATTACTATTGCATTTATGAATGAAGCACCAAAATCCACCTGTTTTTATCCATCTCAGCCATTTCGCCACTTGGTGTCGACTGAAAATTACCATATTTTCCAGATTATAAATCGCACCTTTATATAGGATGCACCCACTCTATTTAAAAAAGAAAGAAAAACATATACAAGCCACACCTTTATATACGCCGCACCTATTTATGTTGAAAAATTCAACATTTACAGAACAATTTTGAACTGTAAATACCTGAAAAGATTCTTTCCTAACAGTCCCTTTGAACACGGCAGCAACTTTGCTGATTAAAATGGAACAGAACCAAGAAAAAATAAACATTACTTATCTTCATTTCACTGCCCGCTGTCACTCCAGTTTGTTAACGTCCACCTTTTATTGCTGTACTTCCGCATACCACCTAATTCATAACCTAGTGCATAGCGCCCTCGTCTGTTGAACTCGTCCACCTGCAGTCACATTCTGTTAATGGTAATTGTGTTGTATTGTATTGTAATTCCGGTTAGACCGCCCCTAGCAGTGGAAGAAAAATCCAGAGAATAGCCACACCTTCATATAAGCCGCATGCTTCAAAACCTAGGGAAAAAGTGGCGCCTTATAGTCTGGAAAATACGGTATATCACAGTAACCACCAATCACGGTTAACCTGTTTTCTGGGTTTGGTAATGTGACAATCGCAAGCTGTGCCCAAAGGCACTGTTATGTCATTTTCAGTCGACAGCAAGCAGAAAAATGGCCGCCCCCTGAGCTGGATAAAAACCGGTGGATTTTGCTCCTTAATTCATATGCCACACACACAATATTAATCAGAATACCGTGTTTGGACGAGTGGGGGCGCATAGAACAGATTGTAAAAAAAGCAAATTGACTTACTCTTTAATATAAAATAAAACATGAGACAAAAATGACTATGTAATATTTGTGTTGTATTGTCATTGTATAACTGATGCACGTATTTACTGGTTCAAAATTTGACAAACACATTGGAAAGTGAAAATATTCTTGGTTTTAATTCACATGACGTGCCGCAGTCACCTTCAACCGGGCTCAGGTGACGTCTGTAGCAAATTGGTAAGGGAGCTTCTCTCACTCAAGTAAGTGTCAATGTAATGGGGGCTTTTATTGGAAATGCAATTTCCTGCTGAAATGTCTATCCACTTCGATGACTATCAGCTGTTGATGTGCTCTTCTCTTCACACAAGCGTAAGAACACAGTTTTTGATGAGAAGTTAAATGAAACTTCGGCTATGGTGTCACGCAAAGTCAACTAGCCGTTTAAACATGTCTGTAAGAGCAACTTCATGTTTTAATTCATGGTTGCTGCGTAATGATGCAATCCCAGGTCTGAAAAAAAAAAACTCCATCAGTATGCCGATGCCTGAGTACGGTGGTATTTAAACAAGTGAAACACATTACAACTCTCCGTAAATCACTCCAAGAGCTCGCCGAATGTCAGAAGTTAAAATTCTTTACGCAGTACTTTAATTGGTCTATAAAACATATAAATAAGTTCTGGTCTGCCTGAATCCAGATATCTCGGGTCAGCTGAAGATCATTTCCTTTATGCATTTAATTAACACTGACAAGCATTTTATTTTTTTTCCACATCTATCTTGAAATGAATGAGTAGATGTCACTAATCGCTACATTACCTTTAAATTACAGTACCACGAAAAGCCTTACTTGATCGAGTCACTTTTTTTTTTCATACTGAAATATTCAGTTCTTTCATTTTGTGCGTACTTGAGGGTTATATTGGCTTTAAAGTAGTGTCTCTGCCAGATGCCCCACAGACTCTTTTTCTTGTAGTGTTTGAGTGCACAACACAAGTCGGTTTCATTTTGACCAGGATCATGTGTTGTCTTGTCATTACTTGAACTTACCATGGGTCATAAATGTACATAATCTAATTCTAAGAAATGTAAAATGTATCCATCTATTTGTTGTATAATTTATCCTGTTCAAGGTTTGCTGGGAGCTGCAGCCTATCACAGAAAATACATTGTTCGCCAGATAGATCATGACAGATGATGAGAAAATAAAGTCATAGATACTGTGTTCCCATAAAAGTTAAAACCTATGGATTCAATTGGCTGAAAGTTGCCAGGCTTAGTTCCAGGAAATAAAACATTTGAGTCAATTTCGCATGTAATGTTCTATTAAAAGGATAATTGAATTGAAGAGAATTTGGCGTTGACATAAACTTATGCGCTCTTGCTTTTCAACTATTGTGATCTATAACATGCCTGTTCACTGCTGCTCTCCATTAACAGCTTGCATCTGGGGAGGAAGCACTGACAATGTCAAGTCCTGGTGTTATTTGATAAGAAAAACATTAATGGCACTGATTGATCTTGCTCAGTGAAATTTCCTTGTTTGTGGGCCCTCACGGCACAGTAAAACATTGCCAGCACGTTGGATCTCCACCTTTTCATGCAATGTGCTTTTTTACCTTTAAAGTGGAAGTAAACCCAAACATATTTTTTTCAAGAATATGTTCCCAGCAGGCCCACTAGTTGAAACACGGAATTCTGATTAATTTTGCGTTTGTGGAACATAAATCAAGCAGCAAAATGCACTCGTTTTTAGCCATCTCTGGGGGTGGCCATTTTGTCTTCTGTCGACTGAAAATGACATCACAACTGCTCAAAACAACCAATCACGGCTGACCTGTTTTCTGAATCTGAGCCGTGATTGGTTGTTGTGAGCAGTTGTGATGTCATTTTCAGTCGACAGAAGACAAAATGGCCACCCCCAGAGAGGGCTAAAAACTAGTGGATTAACACTTATTCCACAAACGCAATATTTATCAGAATGCCCCGTTTCAACTAGTGGGCTTACATAGAACATATTCTTGAAAAAAAATGTTTAAATATAATGTGTTCTGGCCCTGCGAGGATGAATTTGAAATCTGATTGGTTAATTGAACAGTTGTATGGCTAAAACTTGTGTATAGTTTAAGTTAAGCCCCCTATCCCACCGAGGGGCGAACCTTTCCGACTGTTGGCGAAGGTAGAAAAATGAAAGTAGAAAAACTATACGTCAGGGTTCGTTCAAGGTCGAAACTATTTGCCAAACTGTCATCAGACCTTCGCCTGTACTTTTCTTGCCGCAAGGGTTCAAAATTTTCTTGCGACAAGAAAGCCACTAAGACTGTTGGCGGACATTTGCGACACTGAACAAACCCTGACGAACTCTGACATGAACGCAACATTCACTACCCTTGCAATTTTTCGCCACTCAGTGAGGCGCGAACATTTCAGACTGTTGGCGAAGGTAGAAAAATGCGCGTTCACATCATGATTCGTTCAAGGTCGCAAATGTTTGCCAACCGGTCGGCAGACGTTCGGCAGACGTTCACCTGTGCTTTTCTTGGCGCAAAACGCATCTGCAACCGATTTTTCCATGACACCTTCACCATTCATCATTAAACTTCAAAGTGATATCCATTCATGTTCTAGTGTTTATCCTGAACTGAAAACTACCCCAAATGACTTTGAGCAAAAGGCAGACTACACTCTGGCCTGACCTCCAAGCAGGCAACTACTCACACTCACAATGTCACTGAACAAGAACTGAACCAATGTTACCTGCACAAAAGTCAGGCGAATAAAACGCTATATTTCTACACTGTGACTATGATAGTGGTGGGCGATATGGCTAAAATATCATATCACGATTTTTTCAAATAAAATCACGATCATGATTTTATCATGATTATTTTTTTTACATCTTTTTTTTTTTTTTACTAATTTGCACATTTCTGACCATGTTCCTCATGTTAAACATATAAAACATATCTAAAATGTATATAAAACTCTAAAAGAAAAAAAAAAGACATTTTAAGCGAGCTTAGCTTTCTGAACAGGTTTTAATTTGAATAGTGCCAATTTTTATCAAAATGTGCAGTGAATGCAAACATAAAAGGTAACATAACGTAAAAATAAAAACACAGCTCGTAAAGCGGGTCTAGTACTTTGAAGAGTCTTTTCAACCAATCGTTTTCCACTGTTTTAATGGGAATCATCAGTCTTCAGCAAGATAATAAGTCACTGCTCAGTTACTTCTTTACACTGCTTGCTTGTTTTTTTTCTTATATGGAGTGCCCTTGTTCAATGACTGTTTTACCGTGGGTTGTGTTAGCCTGGAGCTAGCGGCTGCCTCTGGCTACCATGTGTCTGATCTCCGTATGCTTTGGCTGTCGGCGTAGTTTTTCGGGTGCTGTCTCTGTCTCCGCAAGTGATTAAACAGGTTTGTCATGTTGCCATCTGACATCCGAACCGAGTCGCTGCAAACTTTGCAAATAACTGGTTTGCGCTTTCTCCTCTGAGGAAAAGCCAAACATAATCGACACTGTGGATGTGGAGTTTCTTTTCGGGAACAACTCCGCTTCGTGGTGACTTTCTGCTATAGCTTTCCGCTATACAAGCAAACAGGGTGTCACGTACCGTGCACTGTGCGTGCTGTGATTGGTTGGTCAGGTATGCGTCAGCGCCATAGAGCCACCATAGAGCTAAACTGTATAGAATGTCCCTTATAGACGATCAAACAATCGTTCGGCTTTTTGAGATCGTCAACACGTTAAACCCCTTAACGATCTAATATCGTCATATCGCCCACCCCTTGACTATGGTAATGTTTCTTCAGAAATTTTAAGATGTGAGTTTATACAGCGTCTTGAATGGATTGTGTTTTACCTCAACAGTACATTGTTATCGACGTTTGCATTTTATTCGGCTATTTTAGTACCATGAGAATTGTGGAATGGCATGTTCTCATTCAAACAGTTATGCGCTCTCCGTCCTTCATTTGTCCTCTCAAATGCATTTCCCTGACAATATAATTAAGTTAAACAATATCAATATTATGCTTCTTTCTCTTGTTCCATTGCACCAATTTGTGTCTCTGATGTATTTTGTTCATGTGTCTAATCTAATCTCCTGCATGGTCCTGATCAAATGATAGCAGACCTCAAGGAAATGCTTTCTATCAAAGTGTTTTGATTAATGCAAATTATAGTGGTTGTATTGTAGTGAATCAATCATTTTGTTCCCAGACTTCTGAGGATCTTCTCAACAACAGCTCTTATCACATTTTATTCAACCTAATGTCACTGTTGCAATTGATTTTGCACAGACGCATGACAATTGAACTTTTGAAGTCGCATACCACTAGCGTTGTACAATTTGGAATTCAACCAAGATTTGGGGAGGAAAACAGCCTCTAAATGATTAAAAATCTAGATGTGCATGTTTATCTTATTTTAACAAAACAGTTAAAACAGCCTCATTTGTTATGGTGAAATGTGAAACTTGAGTAAAATTAAGGCTGTTATAGAAGTTAAAAATGAGTATGTTATGTTTCTGTTTCTTGTTTGACTTATTTTCAATAACATACAGTAGTTTCCCGTATTATTTTTGTAGGTTTCTAAATGTAATGCAAATGTCAAAGTTCTTAATGCAACTCATTGCTGGAGACTAATGCAAGGAATTCATCTTGATGAACTGTCACACGACTGAACCTTAAAATAAAAAGAAAAGAAAAACATTGCTTGATCAAAGAATAAAATCCAGAAAAAAATCTTCTGTGGCTAAATGAATCTCTTATAAGTGGAGTAGCTGCACATATTTACAATAACTTGACAACAAACCGTCAACATGAAAAAGATAACAGATTAAAATTTAAAGCAATGTCCAAGTAGCATTACTAGAAACGATAATAACAAATACTTCTTCATCTGGCTGATTGGTATACTGCTCACTCTATGTGGGGGGAGGGGCAAATATATTGACCCCAGAGAACTGTGTGAACATGTCCAAATGTCAAAACTATCCATTGCACAGGGAGGAAAAGAAAAAAAAGGAGTATAGGGAAAGCAGGAGAAAGAGAGGTCAAGTTTTTGCTCCATTTGGTTTGTGAAATAAGATGTCGCAAAACAGCAAGTCACATGATTTGTATCACAGTAAAGAAACAGTTATGAAATAAAGGTGAAATGTTGATTTTTATTATGTGATGTGATCTTAATAAAGGCAACGTTAAAAATTAGACTCCTCTTGTAAGCGTATGTAAATAATCGACGGAGTGTCGGTGCATACAGTATATGTGTTTTTAAAGGACGGGTAGCGTGACACAACACACTCCTCCGGCTTTCGTTCTTTACCCATGCAAATACTGTCCCTATTTTACAGGAGTGACTATTAAACCGCTTGAAGCAAGCAGACATGGCCATTTTTGGGGGAGAAAGCTTCACTATCTGCTAAACTGCGCAGAAGAACCGATTCTAAGAATATGTGGTATCTATCCATCTTGGGCAGCAAGGTATCGCAGTACTTTTAAGTACTGGTGCATACCTAACGGAGAAACACTCTACTACTGTGCTTCCTTGTATAGTGTGGGCATTTTTTTTTACTCTATTTTAACTGCCGAGAGGATGCAGTGCCTATTAGGCTTAAGGCATGTTCATAATATAATGACGATGATAAATAATAAAAGTGAACTAATGCAGAGCTTGACTTGGTGGAATTAATCACTTATTATCAAAATAATTTAAAGGTATGTAGCCTAAAAATGGATGCGAACAACACTGTGATGAGAGGAATATGAACTGTTAAAAAAACAGCTGGCTCACGCTCTACAAAATCTAAGGTCATAATTAACAATGTTACAGGGAACTCTCTTGCAAAATCTGAATAATCAGTAAAGTCAGTGGCTACGTTTACATGGACAAAATGTCTTTAATCTGATCAGAGTTCGGATTAAAATTAAAGTCAGGCACTGTTTTCATGGACACTAAAAAAATTGTATTGATCCATTTAGGATTTGCGTGTTTTATGCATCACACTTTTGATCAAAACAAATTATTTCGACATGCGCAGATTGACCAAATATATACCGGAAGCAATAGAAGAAGACAAAACATCACTGCGTCCATTTCTACGCTAAACGTTAGCATTATTTTGCGGATTTTTCATGTTTGCGCTGTTAGGTCGAGTTATCACTTACTAATAGAGATACAGACCAGTCAGACCAGTCTTGTGCCCGCCATGCCTTTCGCTCGCTCTGCTTCTACTAGCTTTATAATGCATTTACTTCCCTTATAATGTGCTTCAAGTGGATGACACACCTCATAGCTCTATGAGTACACTTAATTACTCTTACATTTACTCCCACCTACTCTCACATTAATAAATTAGTATGTAACATTTGCCAACAAATGTTTTATTCATTTTTGCAAAAGCCAACAGTGCTGCTTCAGTTGTCTGTAGTGAAATTACTGGGAAAAAAAACCAAAAAACAAATAAAACATCGTAACAACTGTAATCAAGATTATAGTGATAAATATTCACATTTGACTCCATAAATCTTCTCACATACAAACCAATTCACACGTGACTGGCATCACTCACAAAGGGATTGCCTCTCAGTCTCCCCCTGTGACGTGATGTCTGCTGTGAGGTGGACACCTTCTTGAGCGCTACAGTCAGACAGACCAGACTGAAGATAAATGTCATCATATTTTCTAGTTTAGCAAGCTTTGGTTTTGATACAGTTGACACGAACTTACACTGTATACTTGTATACACTGCTAGCAAAAAGCTCTGAAGAGGAGTTCTGACATGAGGAAATTGCTTTAATGGCCTGTCTCATTCTCATTAGGTTTGTTTTTTTCATCTCAAAGCTAATAATGTATAAGTGACCGTTATTAACACACAGGTGTAACGTGTCAGAGGTGCAACGATAATCAATTAATTGCCAACTTATCGATTATCAAACTAAACGATGATTGTTTTTGATAATGGATTAGTCGTTTAGAAACATTTTTAATTTAAAAAATTGTCAATTTTTTTTTCAGCTTCTCGACAGTAAATACCCTTTGATTTCTCTAGTCCTTCATGAAAGTTTAGTGATTATCTTTATGTTAAATCAAAATAAACATGTGCTTTTAATTCGGAACACAATGATCAACATTTTTGTTACAGTATCTTACAGACCAACATAGTTTATTCTATTCCTTTCTGCCCAGACTTCATTTTTCCTTAATGAAGTCATTGTTTAAATGTTTTGCTCTTCATCTGTTTAACATTAAATTAGACTGAAGCCCGGCTCACTAACTGTGTCTGTTTGCCATTTTCATTTGGCAGGAAGAACTTGCTTTGCAGTTTGTAGTTGCATTGAAATCACAGTAGCTGCAGCCAGACAGCATAGCACTGAGCTGATTATTGACTCACGTAAAGTATTTTCTCGTAACTGTTAGTCTGTGTCCATTCACAGTCATCCAAGTCACGTTAATCCACAATTAAGACTCTTGGACTTTTCTTAGTTGCTGAAGACATTTCGCCTTCAATCCAAAATGTTTCTTTTGCTCGAAATTGTAGGTGTGGAGTCTCCCTATTTATGTCTTTGTGGGTGTCCCAATACAATGTTGTTGTTTCTATGGATGATATTTGAAACATTGTCAACAAACACGAAAAATCCAGTACTCATTAATATAACATCACCAACACATGGCGCATAATTTATGAATACTCTACATTATAATTGCGATTATAATGGCAGACAGCCATTGAGAACACCTTCATGTATGTGCTTCAACCACACTGCAGGAGGGTAAAAAGCATATTTTGCTTACTTAGCAAACGGGCTAGATCCCCGCGAGCCCCACCTGCACTGTGTCTCCACCTTTGTGACGTAAACAAGCTGTGGATCCTCGCAGGACTGTTATGTAACTGATGTCTTTCAGACTGAGGCGGGCGGGGTGGAGGAGACTGGTATTCTTTTCTGTCTCCTCCCCCTTCCTCCACACCCCCCCCCCCTCCACAAACACACCCTAGCTCTATACATTAAGCATTAACCTCAGAAAACCAGAACGCAGCCTTGCAGCAATAAGCTGTATGGGAACATTGCGAGAGGGAGGGCGGTAAGGGGGGTTTAGCGATGGACGTCAAAGGAGGTCATGTCTGGCTGCTGGCATGCAAAGCGGAGATTATAGCTTTAGATGTAAACATATCGCCGTTCTTCAGATATTTTCAAACAGCTCTAGCATGTTTTCATTAATTCAACCATTGTTCTGTTTTACAGTGGAATAATAATAATACATAAAAAGGCGAAATTAATAATGGAATTCCAAACAAAAACTGTTCACCTTTTCTAACAATTTATGCCGCAGATCATTTATCAAAAAACAGCTTTTAAATGACATGAATAGAAAAGTAAGCGGATGGTAAGGGTTACTATTTATACTTCAACATGCCATAAGTCAGTTTATATTGTAGGTTGCCCTCTGTACTATGGGGAGACAGATATTGGTTTCAAATGTATTACTGTTACACCTCAAAGCTGGATATATTTTAACAGTTATCCACAGTCCAATTGCAAATTATGGCTTTGATTTGATCTGTAGATCGTGTGATGTCTACTTTTGAGAGAAAATGCCATAGCCATAATATCCAGTTCCTGTAATTGTACTTTGTAGATGCACATCACTACTGTGCTGCAGTGTTCCCTCTGGTCACCCGCATGCATTAAACTGCAGCATTGGATCTTAAACGGGTCTGACATTTCATACTTCATGCTGCTTAACAGATGCATGAGTCATATCAAGTTTACAAGCAAATGGAGTAAGTTAAAATTAACTTACTAAATTACAAAATTTTAAATTACTATTTAGTAAGCAAAATCGTGTTGTCCACCATGTGAATTCTCCCCAATCAGGATATTACAGCATGAGCTCTTGGTATGTCGATGTGGTCTTGGTTTCATGGCGATGTACTAGAGCTATCAAATCCCAATGATCTTCTGAGAGAGGTGGTCAAGATGCTTCACATTGCGCATGGAACTGTTGGCAAGCTCCTGACAAGTCTGACCTTGTTCCCACTTTCCCCAAAGAAAGGAGCTATCCGCAGAGCCCTTTAGTGAGGTCAGGTGGATTGGTTAACACCTTTAGGCTAAAGTCTCTGGGGAAAAAACTGCCTTTGTCACCATGTTCATGCTCTGATTTTTGTTGCTAAACTAAGACAGAAAAAAGACAGTATTCCAGAATCCACTATAAAGTAACCAAGGAGCAATGTCCCATCAACCAAACCAATGGCCATAGCCATGATCCAGATGGTGAGATTGAATGTCACAATCGTGACTTTGTCCTCAACTAGGCACATGCATCTCTAAAACAGCCTAATTCGACCCCTCACAAGTTGATCAAGGCTACATTAAAATGTATTTTTTGATTACTAATTACATGCATTAAACATATGTTTCATCATTAAATTACAGGAATTGAATTTCAACATTTGAATCCATGTCCCAATCACATTTTTTTACACCAGTCTCAGTCACCTGAATTATGAGGATCTGCCAATACAAAGTCCTGATCCGATACCTCTGCAATGTATTAAGGAGAAAAAGAGCACATCCAAATTGTCTTCTTCGTATTATTATTTTTTAATAAAACTATCCCAACATGGTACCTTTTATACAGCTAGTGGAGTAGTGTCTTAAGTCAAGTAAAACATTTAAATCCTTTTTATTCCAAGCACATCAGTTTTTCAGGTGGCGTATTAAACATGTTGTGAAATGCAACTCTATCCAATGATCAAATTGCACACATTGCAAGTCGCCGTTGCACAATCTCCGGCTTTTCACATTGAAATATTTCCATGCTACAGAAAGTTTCCTTGTTACGTGACGCTAGCTTTGCGTTAGCTTCACGAGACAACGACCATAATGCTCCCCCACAAGCGGAGTTTATCTCCACTGTTTCCGGTTGTGTTGGGATGTTGCATAATAGAAACATGTATATATATATTTTTTCCATTTGGCAATATCTGTGTACCTCTGGATTATATAGTTGCCTTGTAGCACTTGACAATATATATATATATTTTTTTAACTCAAACACCCCCCGGAATCGTAGCTGCAAATGATGTGACTTATGATCACGTGATCAGGATCATCACTAGTAACAAGCCCTAAGAAACACATTAGTAAATTCATTTTTTTTTGTAAAGAATTACCTCCCAAACTGGGTGAATATCGGATAAAATCCTGATACTAATTTTAAGGCAAGCACATTTACTCACAAATGTGCCACCCAACACATTTTATATTGCTCTCCAACACAATAGCACCTTAGAAGGAAAAAAATGCTTTGCTGACACCGTCAACAAATTGGTCATATAGTAGAATTGTTGTTGCTGCGCTGAATGATATTGCGCTAAATCATGTCCCATCTTCTATAAAGGCAACATGTTCAGGCATTTTTACGACAAAACACAATATCAACTTCATCTTTGAAACAACACTGGGTTCTTTGTATTCATACCAGTCTCATGGATTTAAAGACCCTAAAAGATGTATGCCAATTATTAATAATCGCTCTCATTATTTATCAGAGTAGTGTCAGGGCCAAGTGAGCATAACTTTGTCAGTTTTGTACAGTACAGTGTGTACTGCACTGTGGTTTTGCATAACGAAGTGAAGAGCATTAGATTACAGTATATCAAGTGTTCCCATACAACACTTGTATAATGACTATTCCATGACCAGTAATCACATTTATGCACAAATGGTAAAATATATATAATGTTGCCCAACGCAAAAGCACCTTGAAAACATATAGGCTACTTTTCTGACACTGACAACAAATCAGCTCTAAATAAATGTCGACTTGTTGTTGCTGCTGGACTGCATTACATTGCACCGATGTACTGGTGAGCTACACAATAATGTCCCATCTTCCATAAAGGCAACACGTTCAGCCATTTTTAAGGCAAAACAAAACACGATTTCACATCTATCTTCTTAAAAACACTGTGTTCTTAGTACCCATACCAATCTTCAGGCGTTTCAAAACACACGAGGAAGCTCAAAGTAGGAAACAGACTGAGTTCATGTATACATTCACGTTTAGGTCATGTTACCTACAGGGGACAGGCAGGACGACCGGGTTGACGTGAGGACACCGCTCACCTTGCACCGTGGCCCCATGTATGTACACACCGCAGCCGTCACTGAATGTTCTCCAGAAGGTGGACCCCAACATAAGACCAACACTCACCAGACTGCACTCTAAAGCTGCGTAGCCGTCTCAAGAACCGTCAACAATTCAGCGACGCCAACGGGGTAAAGCCGGCGAAAAGGCGGCGCAAAACACGGAGCAAATACGTGGTGAAAGCGAGTGGAGGTGCATTTACCGTCTCAAAAAGGCGTCCGAGCCTCTCCCAGCTGGCCCACTTCCCTCCGCTGACTGGCGCGTGTGTGCCCGCAACTGTCAAAGCCACTGCCACGATCCGTGTGTGTGAGCTGCGTCCTCCCCCATGCCTGTGCAGTGTGCAGTCAGTGCGGCCGAATGCGGGTCAGGACAGAGCACGGTTGGCTGTGGATGATTCGTCACGAGGCTCAGAGCTGCTCTCTAGTGGTGCAGCAGGGAGCTAACGCGGGCGAGAGTTGCATAAATCCTCGGGAATGCCGGCGGAATTAAAGGGACATGATACATTTTCCCCCAGCAACGGCAATTATAAAACTAGGATAGGCAAACTTTTGTGCTTAACTCATTCAGTGCCAAGGACATATTTATATCTCTTGACATATAAATATATCTTTCGAATTGAATGAGTTAATCAATCAAAATATATTTAACTCATTCACTGCCAAGGAGATATGGATTTATCTTTTCAGAGTCCAGCCATTAAATCCCAGGAACGTATTTATATATTTTTAAATATTTTTTCAAACGTTAGGGTTAAAGAAGGTATGGAAATGCCTGGCACTGAATATTAAGGAACCTTCTGATTTTTTTCTTTAAACTGACATATGGGCCGACTTGAAAAAAATGCATGTATTGTAATTTGTGTATGTAACGGTGACTTTGCAATTTCAAAAAAAATCATTTCAACCATCAGATAAACCTGACAGTAGTATGTACATACAGAATGAAATATATACTATAGCAATTCTCTATTGCGAATAAGTAATGATGCTAAGGTAGCAACATTTTTATCAGATATTTCATATCTTCACTTCGAGTATTTATTTTTCTGATGACTCTTTAGTTTTACTCAATACTTTTGAAAACAGATATCTGTACTTTGTCTGAATTGGATCCTTAGTTTTGCTGCCAGCTCCAAGAATGATTCATGGCAAATGCTGCATTGTCTTGGTGCCAGCTTCACCATGTTTGCGTTTTTCTTGGGGCGTTATTACCATTTCCTCCCACATTCCAAAAACATGCATGTCAGGTTAACTAAAGCCTCTAATAAATTGGCCAGACGTGTGAATGGTTTTTAGTCTATGCGCTATACGATTGCTTGGCAACGAGTCCAGGATGTACCGCACTTCTCACCCAAAAGTAAGTCGGATGGGCTCCAGCTCGCGACATGGCTCCGCATCTCACCTGTGACCCTAATAATGACAAACATCTAAATCGGTTGAAACATTTGCTGCGCAATAGCATATTGTTTTAAATGTTGCTCGTTACACTATCAAGTTTCATGAAATTGCGTGCATGTTATATTTCATTTACACATTCATTAACACCGGCGAGCATCGAACCCTCTGAATCAAATATATCAATTCATCATTATTATTATTATTGTTATAATCACCTGCATTATAATTTTTTAATCATCCCACTGGCTGTCACACTTTGTGGGAGTGCACACAAATGATCGGGTTGGTTATAAATACAGCACATTCGGTCCGCGGACATATTGAAGTCATCAGCAGTGATCACCAGATCATTCTGTATTTAAGGAGGATACCCGGTTATGTTGTCTGTTGCCACACCGGCTAAGAGTATTGACAATGTCTCTGACACACAGTCAAGCACTGATTGCTGCATCCTTTTCCAAACAGCGATTTACAGGGAATCAGAGGTGCCGCTTTGATTGGTGGCAAATGGAATTGGCAGTGTTCACGCCCACAACCGCGCTAACCACCCTTTCTTAAATACTTTGACTTGCGTGCATCTGCAAAATGAACAAACAAACAAACACGATCTCATGCAGATTCGCACAGATTTACACGGCGTGTCACGGTGGATTTGCACCAGTAATGAAAAAGAAAGCCCCTCGTCTTTTACATTTGTGTGGCTTCACAATAAAGAACATGTATTTTCATCTACTGCCTCATTCTTGTCAGAATTCACATTGATGATTGTAGAAAAAAAATCTTTGTCAACCCCACCGTGTCTGTGTTTACGTATTCCCCTTGAGCTTGAGTGATCGGTCATCAAGGACTTTCCACAGAACCAGATTTATTTGATCTTGGAGAGATTTCATCAACAAGCAAGTAATACACAGCAGGATGATTTTCTCTTGCATCTGTGCTTTTTATTGCAATAATACATCTGGAAATAGAATACAGTATATGTATATATTTACACACGCACACAAGCGCACGCACACACACACCCACACATACATATTAGGTCAATGGTTGGAACAAACAAAAACTTTGGACACGAAGCAGTAAACATGATTCATGAGGGCGAAAAGACAATAACCACTAAATGATTAAAGTGGCAAATTATTCATCACACATTCAACAATGGTCACTACAATAAATGAAAGTAGTAATAAATAAATAAAAATGTACTGAATAATAACAAATTATATTCAGCCATTGTGTATTTCTGGTCCAACAGAATTATTAAAATAAATAAACTAACAAATTAGTGAAAGTAGTATGGCCATAAATGATGCCATGATTAACTTAATATTTTGTTTCGCAACCATATGAGGCATTCGCTAAAGCCAACTTTGTGAGCACCTCAGCAGCACATTCAGTTCCAGAATGCCTTGGTATTTTTGAGATTTCAATGTGCCCTGCACAAAATGAAGACACCCTTTGCAGGATGTAACAAAGCAGCCCCACAAGGTAACCACTTTTTTTTTTTTTTCAAATGATGTATAATGTGTGTTTTTTTTTTTTTTTTTTTTTTAACTTACTTACTTTTTACTCTTTACTGCTAGGTGGCACATAATTTGTTGTTTTTGTTTGTTTGTACACTTCTGATGAAAAAAGCAACTTTACCCTCTTTAATCTGTGCACTCTGAAGTGAAATGTGCCTCGTGTCACAAAGGGCTTGCCTCAAAAGTTTGTACAACAAAATATTGGGAGCATAGTCATTTTTGTTCCAGGTACAATTTAGCCACCATGTGTACGTATACACATTCATATGCATACACATGCAGCGTTTTAGGGTCTAACACATGCACACAAGTAGACACAAGCTCAAGACTCCATGAAGAACCATTTAGTACTAATATTTTTGTTTTGTTTTTGTTTAGTTGTTGTTTGATATCCATCTTAAAAGTGCAGTTTTTTTAAAAAATATTGAACACTGACAATGCCAAAGCTACACTAGCTTTACTAAACTGCACTGAACTGCACACAACACACAATCAACAATCCAACATTCACTTCCACTATCACTAACCTGATAAAGTAACAATCTCCGGAACAACAAAGGATAACAAATCATACTGTTATAGTCTGCCTAGATACATAATTTGGAAAGAACTTGGATCATATAAATTATTCTCAATATACTGCTTGTGTTTATACATACTATGTACTTTGTGCTTAAGTCAGCCTTACAATGACCTTAAGCCATGGACTAGTTACAGAGAATTAAAGGCTTAACATTTACACACGGAACAAAGTAAATTTTTCTTAGCCACTACAATCCTGACAGTCCACAAAGCAAATAATCTGCACTGTATTTATGTATTTTAGTTGCATTCTCCTTATACTGCCTTGTTACTGTCTCTTACAGACTATAACTTAGCAAGACAATAACAAGTACAACACACACTACACAAGAAGCTAAAAACATTTATAGCTTTTTTTTTTAGCACGATACACAAAACAGCACTCTTTTGTTTTGTTTTTTTTACAATCATCTATTGCAATATCTTTACAGATAACAATTTAATAACAGTACCACTTCCCATAGATTGCAGTGATATGACGACAAATATACTTTGGTGATGGGGATGTGATATTGTCAATAGAAACATGCGGAGATAAGGGGGATTGTATTGTGTCTTTTACCCGATGTGTATGGACAGAGGAATGACTTGGTGGACAGACTCGATGACCTCTTCTTCCTCTTCTCCTCTTCCTCCTTGGCATTGCATTCTATTTGTGGCTCGTTGATGATGAAATAGTTGTTGCATTTCTGAAGCCACTCTACTCATAAAAGCTGCGATCGCTGTAAAAGAGAAAAAGGAGACATGGGCAATTCTGGATGACGATAAGAATGTCTGGTTGTAGTTTGCAATAAGGTTTAATTGCATTTATTGGCAAGGCCACACAACATCCGAAAGGAGCATTTAATTAAAACAAATCACAATTTTCAAATGTTAGTGTAGTTTGTGTTCGCTGTGTTCTTGTGTGCGTTAGCTGTGTGTACACAGTGTCCTCTCGGGTTATACAATAATAGTTAAACAGCTGACTCGCCTAAATGGCCAGTACGTGTGAATATAGGTCTGAACGGTCTTTTTACACAAGATCGACTGGTGATCGTAGAGCCACTGCCTTTAAAACCATGAATTTAACACTCCCACGTCCAAAATTTAAAAGAATATTTAAATTAGAGAAAATCATTTAAAAAAAAAACAAAAAAGCAATTGGAGCATAGTAGAGCAGGGGGGAAAAAATCAAGCATGACTTTCATGAATCAACATGTGGGGGGGAAGGCTATTTTAAAGCAAGACCATCTGATTTGTTGAAAAGAACATTTGACTCTGATTAAACTGATCAATTTGGCTTTAATGCGTATGAAGCTTAGCCTGTATGGAAATTGTTAGGTAAAATTAGCAAGTTTTAGGGTTATGCAATTGTTAAATGCAAAAAAATAGTATCTTCACTTAAAGTGGAAGTCAATCCAAACATTTTTTTACAATAATATGTTTTGTGCGCCTCCACTAGTCTAAACACGGCATTCTGATTAATATTGCGTTTGTGGAATATGAGTTAAGTAGCAAAATCCACAATGTTTTATCCATCGCAGGGGGCGGCCATTTTGTCACTTGCTGTGGACTTAAAATGACATCACAGTTGCTCGGGCTCAGGTCACACCTCACCTGTTTTCTGAAGCTAGGCCATGATTGGTTGTTACCTGAGCCCTGACCAACTGTGATGTTATTTTCAGCCAACTGAAGTGACAAAATGGCCACTCCCTGAGATGGACAAAAGGTGAGGATTTAATTACTTACCTCATATTCCCAAAACACAATATCAATCAGAATGCCGTGTTTAGACTGCATAGAACACATTATTGTCAAGAAATCGTTTGAGGTTGACTACCGCTTTAATGGTCACTTTCTACTTATACGATTCAGCTTCCTTTATGCCTTCAGTGGTTGTTTAATTGTGGTACACAGTCTTGCTTCAAGATATGGAAAAGGTCAGATGTGAATTACATGAATGAAAAATGCAGATATTGTCTCTGGTGTGCAATACACAAGCAAATTAAATACTACAATCAACACTGGAGAAGATTGTACAGTATGGACAATATTCCAACTGCTGATTTATTTAAATTCTATTCTAAATATTCTCAAAGCATTTGTCTTATTTGTTGTTGACCTTACCAGTGCACAGTGGGAACCACTGACTGGCATCTTAAATTCGGATTTGATTGCCTTCATTCAACCTGATGCAAAATAAAATGATTGGTGAAGGAAGGCACTGCAGTTGTAGTGACACACACAGGCAAACAGTTTCACACAAGATGGAGACAGTCATGGAAAAAAGGAAGCAGATGATCAAAAACGAATAAGGTTTGATTTGAAGGATGTTGCTGATGCTTTATGGGAGTGATTTTTTTCACAAGCATACTCACGCCCCCTCGTCTCGCAGCAGAGACAGGAACTTGGTCACTCTGTAATCTTGGTCCATCTAGAGACAATAAAGGGAGATGCTGAGTGACGCACAGTTCACTGTTTAAACAAATAATAGTCCAAAACCTTATACTGTCATCAGCATTTGGTTGCCTTGGCTTGAGTGTTGTAATCAATTGTGTCTTGATTTTGTTTTGTTTTGGGGTTTTTTTTGTCAAGAGTCTCTTCTTCTTTGTCTTCTTCTTCTTCTTCTACCAAGTTTTTTCACTCTTACAAAATTTGAAGTTTTGTTTGGTTTGTCTTTCCAAAGTTCCGTTTTATTGTTTCCTCATGAGTGTTACCTCAGTTACTTTCAAAAAGTAATTCACTTACTTCACTGACTGCTTTCTTTTAAAAGTAACAGTTACATTACTGATTACTTGATTTTAAAAGTAACTGAATTAGATTATAAATTACTATAATAATATATGATTTTTAAATTACTGTAATAGATACATTCAGCAGATACCGACAACCCCGCTTAACATAAAAATGACACCCATTTTTACCACTTAATTGGAAGTACATTTTTAACAGCCTCGTTTAAAGCAACACACCACTGAACATTCATTTTCTTTCAGTCTATTAAGCAATGTGTATAATCCTTAATAGTACAAATATGATGACCTGGGAGAAAAACTTCAGACGATTAAGTATCAAAATAATGAAATACCCTTTATTCTGCTCTACTGGACATTTTTGACCAGTTCCTGTAATCTCTGTGACGTAATGTGTGCTGTGACATGGCACTGTTCATTTTGGACTTGTTTCCTGGTCGATTTTGCTATAAAAAAAAAAAGCCGTATCACGTCGTCAATTATTGGCAGAATTTATATAGCACTCCTAACCGTGAGGTTTCGTGTTGTCCCCTAGAGAAAAAAAGGCATTTACAGTAGCAATGGCTGGTAATACAGCCAGCCTGCGAACATCCAATTCTATGAAAAGCTCTAGATCCGCAAACCCCGATCGCCTGTCACCAAAATTTAAGTGCACACATACAGTATATGCGTGGTCAAATCATATTCTGAAAATATTAGAACGAAGTTGCAATATTTGTAATTTCATTCACATACGGGTGCCTCTTCATATGAATCATAGAGAAAAAAACATTACGTCACCTAATGTACAAAATCCTTGATCGATTGTCACCAAAATGTATGTGTGTATGCGTATATAGTGTGCCCTAAACATATCCTGAAAATTTTAGAATGAAAGTCGAGTTTTATTCACGTCGTAAGCCGATGCCGATGAAGAAGGCAACGTTGGAAGCCGGCTCCCATCTATAAAATCAAAAATATTGTGACTTTATAGCACATGCTACATGTGCCCATATATTTTGGTGAGGATCTATCACATTTCTCATACAGGGACTGCCTTTAGTCGCCACCCACAAATAATTTACTTGGCATATTTAACTATTTATGCTGTAATGGCATTTATAAATATAATCTTCTGCAGTCACAGAATCTGGTGGGATTTTCTCTTTAAGATTGAATGCATTTTGTTCTGCAATCAGGTTTGTTTTTTTCAAATTTGACATAGTGTTATTAAAGCTAGATAACAGTCGACAGCACAGAGTGTGCAACAAACCTTCGTATTTTCGTTTTTAGCTGACACCACCACAAAACAGTAACTGTATTTTATCTTGAAAACGCAAATCTCTCTCCGTCCCAAGTTGTCGTTTCCAAATCATTTTTTATTACACCTCTAATCAACAATTATTTTTGTTGCATGTAGAGTACGTGCCTAAGGGATTACTGTGGCTAAAAAGTCCTTTCAATTCTTACTCACTGCTGGCAGCAGTTAAATGTAATTGCCATTGGTGAAAGTTACTACTCCATGACTCATGTCACTTTCACGTTGAAGTAAAGATATACTGCATAGTAACATTTGGTGATTTTGATGAGTAACTGTAGTCTGATTACTTGATTGGGGAAAGTAATGCCTCAGATAAATCCATACTGGAAAATGTGTACATTTTGGATTAGCGCGTTACTTGGCAACGCATTACTGGCATCGCTGTTCTTTATAAATAAATATGTATGACATATATAAAGGTCAACCACCGTGCTGTTTAAAATTATATTATAAGTCAAAACTATTTAGAGCAAAAGGGGTAGGGATAGGTAGGCTTTTTTATTTCTTGCTGCCATCTTTTTTTTTTTTAATGTAAACTGTGTGTGGCAAATGTATTGCTGCATCGTTTGTTTCCGACTTCCTTTGTTCCTTTCTCTTTCTTTTTGATATGTAGCATTTTTGTTTTTATTTTCTTATAGTCAAATGAAGTAATCAAGGAATCAATTAACGTTACAGCTCAACTCCTTGCATTGAAAGTGAGGACAAAGGCCGCTTTACATATCCTACTCTATGTGAAAACTACAACCATTCACAGCTAAATATAATTAAATTTAGCCCTTGTAAATTGTAACTTTTTTAAGCACTGATAATTGTTTCATTTTATTTTATTTTAATTATGTTATTTATTTGGTACATTACAAGATGTCTGTATTTTTTCCCACTTATATTTATAACGAGTATTATTTATAATACTGTCCATATACGGTACATAATTGGAGAACATGTGCAGACTTTGCCAGTGTACCATAATTTATACAGTAGTTCCACACAAAGATAAAATATAATGAGTTCACTCGTCATGGTAACGCTGTCATTTCAGTATAGCGCGTACCTGCAGTGACATCTCGATAAGCACAAGCAGCTTCTTAACGCCGATCCAAACTCGCTTTCCTTTAAGTTGCTGTGCGATGCTGGCCCTCTCTTTGTCTGTGAAGCTCCCCAACAGCTGCATAAAAAAGAAAGCGCAGAGTAGTGATGCCTGCGGTAATCTTCAAAAGTGAATGCTTTGAATGTGACAGCACAGGAAGCAAATTGGCATTTCATTCAGGAGATAATGGGCAAACCAAGGTTCTTTTATTTGTGTATTTTTCAATGCCGCGTGTGCGTATGGCCGTGTAGCTCTCGGCGAGAGCGTGCATAATTCATTATTCGTGTGACGTTATCTAAACCTCTAAAGCGTCAACAAGCTGCTCCCCGGTAGAGATGTTTGGGATGTGGATGGTGGTGCTGAAGGCGTCCAGCATCTCCATCTCCTGTAGGACGTCCTTCCTGCTGGTGGTGCCGATGATGAGCAGTTTCCGACCCTGAAGGAGAAAACAATTACAAAGTTCAAAGTGCTCCTTTGACACACAAGTGCATATATGCCCTTTGCTCATTTCAGAGATTTCTACAGAGATGGGTGAAGATGTGAAGATTCCGTCAAAGATGATAGAAATGGCACATTCCAATTTACGTCTATCTATCTATCTATCCATCTATCCTGCGTGGGTATGGCTAAAACAGAATAAGACCAGGAATCATTTTGGACATATTAGACCTTCTTCCGCACCTGCGAGGCTGAAAAAGCTCCACAGGGCCCTGTCTTAGCCAGACCCATGCAGGATGTTAGTATCTTCCGATGTATGACTCCACGGTCTTAATTGGTTTCAACTGATTAGTGTGCCAAGGTGTACATACAGCAGACACTTATCTAATTATGTGAAACAAAGAGGCCTAAAATCTAACATACAGTAATCTATCCATCCAGCCATCCATTTTCAATTTAATACCTCATTCAGCATAAGAGAGCTTCATTAACTCTGAATAAGCAAAATCATAACTACAGCTCTTCTATTTGATCTTGCTAGATTATACACTTGGACATTACATTGTTGTATATAGTTCATAATATGTAGGTTATAGATAAATGAACTCTGACCTTAGGAGGTGGTTTCTTCAAGAGCACCAACAAGGCTTGAAGAACCAGATTGGAGAAACGTGGTCCGATTGGGACATAGTCGAGCAGACGTTCGATGTCGTCAACCACCACACAGCTGAGCTGGGATTTGTAAGCGTCATCAAAGACCTATAATGTAGGGAAAACAGGTTTTGAAATATCGGTTGTATTTGCATTCCTGAATGTCTGATCAATAGTAGTTTGTCGGTTTTATGCCACTGTTCCCACCAGGGGTGGCAAACTTGTTTCTATCTTGGGCCGCACCACAGTTACCTTTGTTCTCGGTTGGGCAGCTGTTGTAAGAGCAACTGTATAATCGTTAGTGGTGTAACAAAGCACAGAAAACCCTGGTTTGATACATGTATTTGTTTTAGGGACATTGTTTGGGTCATTAAAGGGCAACTCAGCCCAAACATTTTTTTTTCAAGAATATTTTCTATGCAAGCCCACTAGTTGAAACAAGGCATTCTGATAAATATTGTGTTTGTGGAATAAGAGTTAATCCACTCGTTTTTAGCCATCTCAGGGCTCAGGTAACGATCAATCATGGCTCACCTGTTTTCTGAAGCTGAGGCTAAATTTTCTGAAGCTGAGCCATGATTGGTCATTATCTGAGCATCTGTGATATTATTTTCAGTCAACAGATGTGACAAAATGGCCGCCCCCTAAAATGGCTAAAAATGGGTGGATTTTTCTGCTTAACTCATATTCCACAAACGCAATATTAATCAGAATGCCGTGTTTCTACGAGTGGGCCTGCATAAAACATATTCTTGAAAAAAAATATGTTGGGTTGACTTCCGCTTTAAGGTAACAAAATGCCAAACAACTTTATTCCTTATACAGTACCTTGCTTGAACAGGAAAGGATTTGGTTTAATTTAAAGTGAAATATTATCACAGTCAATATTTTCTTTTTGAGAAAATGCAAGAAAAATCTTCAAGGACAGGAAGAATGCAGAAATGTGAAACATTTTCAACAGTCTGTTACTACAAAAGCAGCAATGCCAATTGTTATCATTTTACCTCTGCTGTTTAAATGCCACTGCAAGTTGTCTTTTTTGTATGCTACTTTTTATCTGTGCTACACCAATATTCATGCTCATCTGATGCAGTTTGACAAATGATTCAAGAAGCCTGATCTTTTGCCAAAAGTATAGCAACGCCCGCCATGATGCTAGACAACAGCTGAACGGCACTGTCTTTGTTTGCGGACAAGGTGTGATGCATGAGCACATAAACTTAGACTTCCTGTCCTTCACCTAGTACAGTATGTTCTGTTTGAGAACCCTCATAACAGATAATTGCCCCTGCATTTGAATACTGCATTATCATTTGTATGCCTTATATATAGCATTCAACAGACGTCAGGGAAGATTGTGGCAAACTTTGAGTCTCTTCAACTATTAGGTGGGTTTCTTGCTGAGATTCATTTCACCCCATTACGTTTTTGTGTACTGCTTCAGAATTACTCTTATGTTTTGGGGTCCTTTCTCTCAAGCTACAAAACAGTTGACATGTTTGCTCACAATTTGTTAAACAGTGCGGCACAAACCTTTTTGATAGCCTGGCACTTTGAGATTTCTGAATGTCCAATCATCTTGTCTGGAGAACAGATTTTAATGAAAGGGAACTGTGAGTCCTCCGCAATCTTGGCTGCCAAAGCTGTTTTTCCACTGTGGGGTGGACCTGGAGGTGAGTATGACAAGTGAGATATTTGACAAGTAAAATGATGTTTGTAGCCATGGATTACCATCTTACGTGCTTCAGTGTCAAAAGTGATGTTATGTTTCTTATTTAGGTGTGACAATTCCCCTAAGTGAGAGATGAGTCTTTTCTTGCAAGGAGCCAACTGAAGTTGCTCATTCCAGTATTTTGACCATCCACAAATGCTTACCTTCCAGCAGCACAGCCACCAATGGTGTGCGATCACTGTTCTTGGTCTGCTGTACCAGCAGCTCTCCATCATCAAGGACATGTGTAACTGGGTCACCCCATTTGATGATGCCATTCATGATGTAGCTGGAGTAATCCTCCTGGTTTGTACCAAATGCCTAGGCAGAACAAAGAGGTATTATTTGGCAATCATGAAATTGTAATCTGCAGCCGAGGTCATCAATTGAAAAAGAGATGAGACTGACTGGTTTAATGTCATTGTTAAGGGATCCCATGAAGTCATCTCTGGTGACCTGCAGCTTCTCTGCCCTCTCCATGTCGACCTCAACTGTAGATGTAGCCTGAAAAAAAAAAAAAAAAAATGCCATTAATGCAATTACCTACTGTATATATAGACACTAACTTATTAGAAACACATCTCAACAAGATGAATTTCACTTCTATTCCACCACAAACGAAGACTCCCATAATAAACGTATTGTGAACTCAAAACAGTGTGTTATTGTTTTTGGAGAGGCAAAAGCTTTTCAAGTCTCTCTAGTGCAATCTCAAGACAAGTGTAAAAGAGAAATCAGAAAGATGAAACAAAAAATAATTCAGCTAATTATACTGCAGAAGCCTGCCCAAAATTTGTAATAAAATGACATCAACTCAGCAATTCGTCTATGTTTTCTACTTATTAAAACCAAAGAAGAGGCTGAGTTTTTTTTTTTTTTGTACAATCTGTTCACAATGACAAGACTCGGTGGTCCACAAACACTGTGCTTTGTATGCATATTGAGCACATTGTAATGTTGCCAAACAATCAGTCAAATTGTCTTGAAAAACTCCAAACTCTTTTTATGACAATGTATCAATTATTATATACTGTATATTATATATACATTTAATATACTTTGTAGTATTCCATTGAGAGCCCTAAAAAAGACTATTGTATATCATGAAAATCAATGCACTAATATATCTTACGAGCGTCATTATTGCCAAACTGACCTTGATGTGTCGGTTCATGGCAGTGGACTGAGCGGCCCTGACCAGCCCCTCCAGCTCTGCACCACTGTAATTCTTCGTTTCAGATGCCAGCTCTGGTATGTTGACATCTTGAGCTAGCAGGTTGAAACTTTGCATCTTGTTTGTGTGAATGGTGAGAATCTGAACGCGACCTTTCTCATCAGGAAGACCTGGTAGTATAAGGCAGTAGCAAGGGTGACGGGTTAGTGGAAGCACACTTAGTGTTTAGAAATAAGGAAAAAACAGAAATTCCATCGAGGGGAGGCGATGACAAAGGGGCAAGGTGGGAGGAGGTAGAAATGTTTTGGGGCTAATGAGACAATCACTCCTCGAAGTCATCATTTGATGGAGACGTCTACTAAAGCTGACGTCACGTCATTGATGATCACGATTACAAATGCAGTGTCTGTGTGTCAGAATTGTTACGATCACCACAAATGTCCACGGTATGCTTTATGTTTCAAGTGGGATTAAATTAAAGTCAAATATCAACACTGTTACGCTTCGCAAATTTGCAGATGCGCTGGTGCTCGTATTACCTCCGATTGGTTGCCATGGCAACAGAAATCGACACTTTGTTTGAGTCTATTATTTTACGTATGTTTATGTATTTGCATATCAACCTTTAATGGTTATGGTTTTCTGTTAAATCTTGGTGAAATTATTTATTTTGAGAATATTTTGTGAACAATCGCTTCCTGTTTGTATCACATATCGGACAGAGAGAGATCACTGGAGAGAGAAATGGAGAGAGTGAAAATGTAGGATTGTTTTTTCCTCCTCAAAATGTTCGATTGTATGTCACATATCCTACAATGCTACTATGCTCTTTAGAATATTTAGGAAACACAGGGACAGGTTTCTGGTAAATGGGAGTGTGAGACAAAGAGAAAACATAGGTCGTACACTTACCAATTTCCATCTTGACCTCAAACCTGCCAGGCCTCATGAGGGCATCATCAATCAGGTCAGGCCTATTGGTCATCCCTGGTGAAAACAGAAATTGTGATGATAGAGAGGAGGAAATGACTCATACAATGTGGGAAAGAATGATGGATTATTCATCTATCCATTTCCTATACCGTTGTCCTCAATTTGGTTCACAGGTGAGCTGGAGTCTATCCCAGCTTACTTGTGCACCCTCGACTGGTTGCCAGTCGATCACTGGGAAATGATGCACGATTTTTACTTTAATCATCATATTTTCATGTAATTTTAGTTTGAGCACACAAACAATAATAGAAAGGGTGGCATTTCATTAGGGATATACCGTTTATCGGCGCCGATTCAACATTTTAACTAATATCAGCAACAGCCGTTTTTAAAAATCTGATGGCCGATAATTCAATTTAAAACTTTATTAACTTCAAGGAACTATTCATTGAAATTTTCAGTTAACTTTATAAGCGATTCTTCTGACACTCGGAATACTCTGCACCGTTTGTTTTTGTTTGAAATCAAAACAAAGAAAAGTGAAAATTTAACATTTATGTAATTTTGAAATTTTGGGAACTTTATTTCCTCTAGAAAAAAAAATCATAGGGAGCTATTGCTTATGTGTTCATTGAACTTTTTAAGACATGCTGATGACCCCGGGAACTCCCTGAACTTTGTTAGAATTTTATAACAAAGATGTATATTGTCCAAAATTTATAATAACAATAATAATTTTAAAAAATCAACATTATTATTAAGATTATGCTAATCTGAAGAAAAATTCAAAAAACATGCTTAAAGCAGAAGTCAACCCAAACATATTTTTTTCAAGAATATGTTCCCAGCAGGCCCACTAGTTGAAACAAGCTTTCTGATTAATTTTACGTTTGTGGAATACGAGTTAAGCAGAAAAATGCACTCCTTTTAGCCATCTCTGGGGGCGGCCATTTTGTCTTCAGTCGACTGAAAATGACATCACAACTGCTCACAACGACCAATCACGGCTCAGATTCAGAAAACAGGTCAGCCGTGATTGGTCGTTGTGAGCAGTTGTGATGTCATTTTCAGTCGACGGAAGACAAAATGGCCGCCCCCGGAGATGGCTAAAAACGAGTGCATTTGGTTGCTTAACTCATATTCCCCAAACGCAAAATTAATCAGAATGCCGTGTTTCAACTAGTGGGCCTGCTGGGAACATATTCTTGATAAAAAATGTTTGTGTTGACTTCCGCTTTAAAGATGTTTCAACAAAGTTATGAGTTTAAATTATTTTTAGATTTTGACGCCAATATTTTCCTTTTTACTGAAAATGAATACCGGTTGCAAGTGTCGGTTATCGGCCTCCTTGACTACTAATAATCGGTATCAGTATCGGCCCTTGAAAAAAAACGTATTGGTCTATCTCTACTTCATGTGTCTAATAATGTAAATCGTTTGACCTAGTCATAATAACAAATAAAAATAAAGAATGTGGGTACCAAAGATACACATAAATGATTACTTACCAATGACCAGGATGTTGTTAAGTTGCTCTACGCCGTCAATCTTGGAGAGCAGCTGGTTGACCACAGTATCGTGCACACCTGTGCTGCTAGCACCTGTGCCTCTCTGCTTGCAAATGGCATCCAGCTCATCAAAAATGATGATATGAAGGCCACTGTTGGCTCCCAGCTAATGATGGTGGAATGAAAAGGCCATACATGTTAAAGCACAACTTAAAAATTCTATTTCGAAAATGTAACTGATAACAGCCATTCACACACCCGCTTTTGCTCGTCCTCTGCGTCTGCGAACAACTTGCGGATGTTGGCCTCTGACTCTCCCACGTATTTGTTGAGGATTTCTGGGCCATTGACGATCTTTGGCTCACGGGCGTTAAGCATTTTGCCAATCTGCCTGGCCATTAGTGTTTTACCACAGCCTGGCGGTCCAAACAGCAAGATGCCCTTCACATGCTTACAGCCTAGACAGAAAACCGCAAACTTATTGGTGAGAAATGAAGAAGGCAAATAGAAAAAATATGATTACGCCTCATAAAGGATAATACCACACCGGCACAGCCAAAAAGGTACAATATGTCACAAATGATAT
Organism: Filicampus tigris; assembly: GCF_054856515.1. NCBI lineage: Eukaryota > Metazoa > Chordata > Actinopteri > Syngnathiformes > Syngnathidae > Filicampus > Filicampus tigris. The sequence goes on along the minus strand of NC_141232.1, from coordinate 12,797,936 downwards.
AAAAGATGTGAAAAAAAACAACAACAACAAAATGAAAGGAATTCCTCACCCATCTGCTCCACAATGTCTGGAGGGAAGACTCGAGAAGCAAACGCTCTTCGGAAAATGTCAGAGAATTCCTTATCCAGACCTCCAATGCCCATTTTCTCAAAGTTCCAGTCTGGGTTGATGATTGTCTGACGTGCCTCCTTGGTTTTTGCCTTACCTACAAGAAATGAAGAGTAAGTACTGGTAGAATAAAATAAATAAAAACATAAAAAATGATCAAAAATATTAAGAAATAAATACCCCCCACCCCAAACACACACACACACAATGCTTAAACGTCCACAAATTAAATTCCTTAATCCAACCAAGTGATTGTTGGACACAGGATTACTATTCATAATAAATTACCATTTTGATAACTTCAAATATCTTTAACTGAAATGCAGTACAACACATCTTTAGATTCATGTATTACTGCCATCTTCTGGAGACAGTAGGTACCCAGGGTAGGGACTACTTAAATCTTTTGCCTCATTCATTAACTGATAATTATTAATTCATTTAATTTCAATTCATGGAAACGATGGTGTTTCAACTGTTTTTCTTCATTAAAAATAAGGAACATACCAACAAGTGTCAAGGATGAACTCTCTGCCTTCTCAAAAATCACCTGACTGTTTCCCACCAGCAGCCCAACATCAATCTGTCAAAGGAAACGGAGGGAAAAAAAACAAATCAATATTCAAAACAAGATTGCCCGGAAAATATCTTAACCAACCCTGAGTGATTTGATTTCATTTCATTTGTTTTCCTTTCCAACCTTTATTTAAATCTCAAAAGATCACTGAGGGCAAGCTTTCATTTTTCATTCGGATGTCGCCGGTAATTACTCTAAATGCAAAGCGAAAAACAGAGTACAGTTGTTTTGAGTGTGGAGACATGTCTATAGATAACATCACAATAAAGCAGAACTAAAAGAACGATTGCCTCAACCAGTTGTTTCCTGTATAGTAAGGGGAATTAATTGTCTCCACTAGTCTAAACACGACATTCTGATTAATATCGCTTCTGTGGAATATGAGTTGAGCAGCAAAATCCAGCATTTTGTATCAATCTGGGGACGGCCATTTTGTCACTTTCTGTCAACTGATTCTTACCTGAGCAACTGTGATGTCATTTTCACTCGACAGAAAGTGGCAAAATGGCCAGCTCTTCAGATGGACAAAAACGGGTGATTTTTCCTGTTTAGCCCTTATTCCACAAACACAACATTAATCAGAATGCCGTGTTTAGACAAGCGGGGCTATATAGAACATAATATTACAAGTACATTTTTGGGTTGACTTCCGCTTTAAGGGACCCTCCAAAATTGGCTTCAGCGGTAGATAACAATGAACCATAGAAATCTGCCTGAAAACAAGTTTCTCAGGAAAAGTGTGACCTGACCTGGTAATGTATTCCTGTTACAATATCTCCTAAAAGTGAGTAGAGCCCTCACATTTTTCAACAGATCTTCCATCACTTCATGGGACAATACTTTAAAAAACACTTTTCACAATATAAAGTAGTACTTTGTATAATGGTGTGAATTTACTGTCCCCTCAAAATAACGTACAGCCATTAATGCCATTAGCAACAAAAGTGAGTACTGTATAAAGTGGTTGGTGCCCTACCAATAAAAGCACTTCTCTGTTGATCTATCAAAATGAACCACATGCTGTGCAGGCGGGCACGCACCTTCTGTGGTTTCTTTCCAGAGGCTGCTTCACCTTTGAGGATGCTAGCATCCATTGCCTCAATGTCTTTGACAACCAGTCCAAAGAGCTTGTCACAGAAACTGAACACCAGCTGCCAGAAGAATGGGACGGGAGTTGTTTGCAAAATTAAAACAAAGTACACCGCATGTACGAATCAATGCCTCCTTTTTGCGTGTGACTCAAAAGAAATAATAACAAATAAACCTGCTGTGTGACAGAAAAGCCCTGGTTGTTGAACTTCTGGATGAACTCGGCAGCCATTTTGTCAGAGTCATAAGGTGAGGAGTCCGTACTTTTCTTCTGCAAGAAGTCAATTTCGATTGTCATGGCACCGATGCACTGCTTGGACTTGTCAAAGTTGTAGTTGGACACTAAGGACACACATTTATTATAATTATACTTCTCAAATTGCTTTTTTAAAATTTTTTGCACAATTCTTTTTTTTTTTTTTTCACTGTTTCCTCTACTTAATTCATCAATCATCAAACAAAACACCCAAATCGTTTTTAAGCGATGTACAAGTTGACTTGCCAGTGTGTTTTGGATCATTGCCCCGCTCATTTTATCAGGCAGGCTCTATTTAGGTTCTTGACTGAACAGGTCTGGGTGTCATTAATGAAAATGAACACAACTTTCCAAAAAATGTAATTAGCCACAGTTAATTCATGATTTAACAATGTAGGCGAGTACTTTTAAACACAGGGCCAGGTAGCTTTGAATAGCCCCCCCCCCCCCCCCCCAATAAACAAACTCACAATTTTAAAACAGCATTTTGTTTACTTGGGTATCGTTGCTATTTACATTGTTTGTTATTTACATTTGTTTAATAACCTTAACCATTAATGTGGGGAAACAAAGAATCGAGGACAAATTCATACACAGCACTGCAGGACAGATGAAAAAAGTTTTAATTAAATTGGTTCATCAGCCAAGCTTTTCTAATCTCCCTGTTTTTGTCTTCTATTTACTTATTTATATATTTATTCATTATTTTACCTCATCTAGCTGTCTAGAGATAGAAAGCCTCTTTTAGCCTCTGGAACCACTCTCCTACAACATGACGGTTTTGATTATGTGTGATTCTGTGATTTGGGAGACAGTCAAATACACTGTGAGCACATAAAGTTACCCATGTTGGCAAAAGTTAGAGCTTTTTTTTTTTTGCTAAGTGATTTGACATTCAGGGTGTAATACCTTCCACTTCCTGGCCAATGGAGAGACCGGCCCATTTTCGCTGAAAAACACAAAAACAAAAGAGCAATGAGGACACTTGTTTACTGTTTAGTTTTAAGTTTTGTTTTAAGTTTTGTTAAGGAAGCAGTAAAGAATAATGATATAAGATTACCAGTACTCTTAATAATGACTTTAACTATCCTAACCATTTCAAAATTATGGCAAAACACAATGAAGAGTGTTTTTCCAAGATTTGATAAGATAAAAGCCCAAATTATTGATTTGGCCAATACAGACACAATGTCTACTGACTCTATTATTGCTGGTTTAACATGTTCATACTGAGCCAATTAATTCTTCTACCGGGAAAAGTGTTGCTTGCAGCACATTGGCAGCTCTGGTTGAACAAAGGTCATTTTTCTCAGAATAATCAAAATGGATTTGTAGCATTTTGGAAATGCAATTTAATGCAATATACACAGCCGAGTGAGATTTGTATTCCTCTGCTGTATTTAAATGAGCATAAAACAAGAACAAAGACAACTCATCAGCATTATCATGCCTTTGAGGACAAAAAATAGTTTAATAGGATTTTCTGTATGTGTTTGTGTGGGTACCTGTGGCAGGCTGAAGGCAATTGAACCAGGTGCCACAGTGTGGTGGGTCTTGACTGTAAACACAAATTTGTGGTTGGGTGTGGTCTTCACAGTCACGTGTCTGTGGAGAGAAAGTTACCTTATTAAACTTGTCAATAATTAATGAAACACAATCATTGCATTACATCATTGTCGTGGAGACTGTAGAGTATTTCAAACCCTATAAGGATTCCTGTTCTCGTATGGCCCTTTTGACTTATATACAACATATCTCAAGAGCCAAATACACTAAAGGTGCAATTATTAATCAACGATTATTGATTATCAAATAAATTGATAATTATTTTCATGAAGACGCAGGATTCGGGGTGCAAGGCGTTCTCCAAGTGCCAACTTTGCAGCGGCCAAAATTAAATAATTCACAAGTGGAGATCTTGCAGTTCCTTGTATATATACTTTGCACGCGTCAATCTTATGCACAGACTCCAATGAGTCTGTTATGTTTCCACCAGACGCATGCTTACCCTGGAATGAGGGGAGCCGCTTCGATTGGCTGGGAATCAAGTCGGCTGTGTTCACTCCCACAGTGGCGCAAACACCCATTTTGACCGCTCATCTATGTACATCCACCCATTATTTAGACCGCTTCTCCTCACAAGGGTCGCGGGGCGTGCTGGAGCCTATCCCAGCTGTCTTCAGGCAGTAGGCGGGGGACACCCTGAATTGGTTGCCAGCCAATCACAGGGCACACAAAGACAAACATCCGCACTCACAATCACACCTAGGGGCAATTTAGAGAGTCCAATCAACTTACCATGCATGTTTTTGGAATGTGGGAGGAAACCGGAGTACCCGGAGAAAACCCACGCAGGCACGGGGAGAACATGCAAACTCCACACAGGGAGGCCAGAGCCGGGATCGAACCCACGACCACTGAACTGTGAGGCGGACGTGCTAACCAGTCGTCCACCGTGCCGCCATCTATGTACATATTAAAAGAAAAAAAAAAAACTCCACCCACTTAGCACTAGACTTGCGTTGGGCACAAAAATAGGGCCCTTTGACTGAAAATGATTACTACATCTAATCAGATTGCAAATAGCAAAACTTAAGTGGTGTTACTGTCTTTATTGGTACTGAAAGAGAGAGATGAGTCTGCGGATAATGATGACGATCGACTCACTGTCCGGACTGCAGATCCTTCTCGCTGACCACGGCACAGTTTGTCAGTGACAACTCATCTGTCGGGCATCGTGCCGCTTGCATGGTCTGCAAAGAGGAGAGGCAAAGGAGGATGGGTAGAAGAAGAGACGAACAGTATTAGGCGGACTGTAAAAGGGTAATGTAACGTAATGACTTGAGAATTTCTGCACCCAAGACAAGCTTTATTGGTCTGCAGTCTACTCATGTCTGGAGTCAAAAAAAAAAAAATCATAATGCTGATTATTTTCGATTAAGTTTTCACATGAATCAATGATAAAAAGCTGAAAACTTTACACAGTCATTACAGTAAATGACATCAGCTCGTGAAGGGACAAAAAACTCGTAGGCAGCGTCAGCAGCAACAAAACTATAGACAGCTGAAGATGATGTTACATCACCAAATTCGTGAGACTGATAACTCCAAGATGCAGTGTGACATTTGCAGCACAGTCATTGACAGATGGCTCGAAACATATTAAACAAGAAGACCACAAAGTCTCTTAAAAAGCCACACTTGACAAAAGCAGATTAGATTTAGGTTAAATTGACAAATATAGTTTAAGCCTGTTTGTATCTCATCCGTCACTTAAAACTCAATTTTGAAAAATCTGCATTCACTTTTCTATTTTATACCTAGCATTTCATAATTATTTTGTGCCAACAGATATTAGGTCTGATTAGAATGAAAAGCAGTCCAGTATATTTTTCATTAGTGAGATTGTGATGACGTCATTTTCTGCACAGCACATTTTTATTGCAGTCGGTTTCCATCCATTTTCATCTCTATAAATCAAATGAAAAGCCTTTTGCAGCAAATTTGACACAGTAGCGAGCTTCAGCTGATGGAGAAATTCCAATGCACATTACTGCAGTCCAAGCCCATGACATGGTAACCACGGCAACTACATTAAGCAATTGAACAGTGCCTCAGCCAATAAACCAGGCTTGCTGCTGGCAGATCCATCAGAGGCAACAAATGCAGATCTACCATATTGTTTGATGTCATTTCTTTCCGTGAAGCATTCAAAAGAATCCACTGGTTGGTTCCACATGAGTGCTTCTGTATCCTATTTGATCTCTGTGCTGCTTCAGAGCACATGCTTCATATCAAGTAGTTGTGAAGTTCCATGATACAAGCACCTGAAAGGTCTCCTGTCTTCAAAATTTCAAAGAGTATTTGATGTATCACCACATCTATATTCTCCAGTGGGTTGCAAATGAGATGCAGCCTATCACAGTTTTGTGAATGCATTTTCTGGGTAAGATATTTACAATATGTTCAAAAAGTGTGTTTTACTAAGTTTAAATGTGTTTAAAGTGAGTAGGTGGGATACAACTTTTTTTGAAAATAGATTTTTTACTGTGTGGGGGTGGGGCTGAATCGTATTCACTAGGTTCACTCCGTTAACTAAAATAAACAAAAACAACAACCCGACCCATAAACACAACAACCAACTGATTGCTGTCTGACAGTTTAATTCATTCAGTGCCAGACATTCTCAGACCCTTTCTTAACCTAACATTTAAAAAAAAAAAATGGAAAAAAATATAAATAAGTTCCTGGGGTTGAATGGCTGGACTGTGAAAAGACATATAAAAACGTTTTTGGCACTAAATGAGTTTTTAATAAAAGCCATGCATAACTTTGTGGTTACCAACACATTTGACCACCAAGTAAACTAGCTTGTCCAGTATTGATTCAGGCACTCTAGAAACAGGGCCAGAAATACAAAATCAACCACAGACAATTTCAATTATTTAACACTGGTCATCTATTCTTTAATTGTTGCTTCTTACTATAATTTAGTTAGACCAAGCAGTCATCACATGATCAAATGGTGTAAGGAAGCATGGTAATGCTTGCATTCAAAACAAACACACACAAAAAAAGCAAAGGGAGGTTTGGAAAACAATTGGTACTCAGAAAGAACGACAAAGGAGCATATGACTACTATGTCCCCAGCGTGTCTACATTGGAATATTAGGACAAAATCTAAACATCACTCTTGATGTACAGATGAGTAGTGATGCACCTTAAGTATTCATTAAGTGTCTTCATATGGGTCCTCTAAATTACTGACTATTCAAAACATTCACTGCTGGGATATCCATTAGGTTTCTGTATTCATCGGTTTAATGAGATCTATACAAATAATTGATTTTGGGTGCATAACTAAATTCCAGTGACACTCAGTTCGGCTGCTGACAGAGCATTTTGTCTGTTCTCCGCATTCAATAACCTCTCTACTCCCACACTGCTGGAATGGATGTAATGTCACTGTGTCATAAATTGGGAGCCAGGATTGACAACCAACGAGTCACATTCACACCAATGGCCAATTCAAAGTCTTCAATTAATCTAAAATCCATTTTTATGGAATTTGAAGAAGCCAGATGACATGGAGAAAACCACAAAGAAAGCCAAGATTTGTAAGTGCAACTTACAAAGAGGTGCAGTAACTGAGATCCAAGTGCTTTTAGTGCTTTGCTCTGTCCGCCAATATCACCTGCATAGCCTTTTTTTGCAGCTCATGCGAAGCAAGAAAAATTGGTAACATTACAACTAATTTGCAGCTTCAGCCTGCATCCCGTGCATGCCAGTTATTCCCAGACTAGTATAGTCAAAAAAGAAAAACGATTTCAAGGCTTTATTACAAACTATTGTAAAAAGTACCGCAGTCCTGGCACCATTCCTGGTACCAATGACGATGTTCTGCTATCTGTAATCAGATTCTGACGTATTCTAAGTAGGCTGTACTCATATATTTCATGGACTACCAGCTCTCACCTCTATTTTTGAATGATGTGAGTGATTCCTCACATCCTGTGGTTTGATTCACTGCCAGTCAGGCAGTGGGCTGATACTGCTCATACAAAACCTGAACTCCCTCAGCCTTCTCTGCTTAAACATAACCAATGTATCCTAATGGGCGTTAGTGACAGTTTCTGGCATATGCAATATGTGTTGCCGCACAGCCCCCTGCTACCGTTCACCCCCAAAATGCTACGGGTAATCATTTTATAGAAGACTTGAGCTAATGTGTGTATATATATATATATATATATATATATATATATATATATATATATATATATATATATATATATATATATATATATATATATATATATATGTTTCAAAACTAGTTATCCATCAATTTGTTGTGTATACGTGATAACATGAAGCGATCGTGCAGTTCACAGTCGTAATGGCCATCCGAGGGACACCAGAACTATGATGTGGCCCGCAACAAAAATAAGTTTGACACCCCTGGTCTAAGAGATGCAAGAAGAGAAGGTTGGGAGGGTCATTCTTGGATCATGGTGGTAAAATGAAGATATATACCATGAACATGGAGTGGAAAAGGTCAAAAGCATCAGATGCGCTATTTCAAAACAAGAAGAAAATATAAAGTCCACTTGGTGTGTGTGCAGGTTGTTTTGGTGGCCTTAGGGAGGCTAAGAGCATCACTGTGTGCGTGGTAGGTGATGGAAACCCTTTTCTACACTTATGTTATTAGGAGAATCAATCCGTGTTCTAGTTTAGAGGTGTTGTTCGAATTAGGCTGCTGGTACGTGACAGAGGAATATTTGAAAGGATGTTTTTAATGTGTTTTAATGAGGAAAATATTGCCACTAGGGTTATCCAGCTCCCAGCTCGTTGTGTGAAGTGTATGTTGCCTGCAAAGAACTATTACAACCGTTGTTTACAGGCCAACAGGGGCTCTTCCTCAGAGACGCCAGTCCTTCATTTCATTTATATTCAAGGGATATGTTTGTATTGCCACTCTCATTAAAATACCAGTCATGTCATGTAAATCTATTTTTGCTTGGCCTTTAAGAAGTCTACGCAACGGGAATAAATGGATGGATGCTAATGGCAAATAATTCCCGGATTGCATGTGATACTCAATGGCTACACTGCAATGGGACCAAAACATTACGTTGATGACTTTGTCTGAGCCCAGGGAGCCGAGCCTACCACTGTGCCGCACTTCCTCTTGCAACCACTCTCCCAGAGCAATTACTGCACAGAGTTGCCTTTCGGGAAGAGCATATATTTTGCACAATGAATCGGAAAAGGAAGATAGCATTGGTTTTGATGGTTTTAACAGCTGTGTTTCCATACATACCTTGAAAAATATTACCACCTTGTGGCACCAGCGTAGGCAAGCAGAGAGGAAGGACAGAAGACAGTTTTTTTTGAGACAGAGGGAGACTTGAGGTGGAGGTGCGAAGCCGTGATTGTGAAGCTCAGATGCAGTCACAAGTATGGATTCCTTTGCATGCATGCCACATACTGTACATGCATATGTACTGCACATGAAATGATAGTATTTATTTGCACAAAGGCCAGAGATGTGGGTATTTCTTACTAAATCCTTGGGCTGGATTTGTTCTTGAATATTTACTGTAACAGATATTTCTTTTGGGGGGGGGGAATTAGTTTTGAACGTGACCAATTGAAAAATTAGAACCATCCATCCATCCATTATCTATACCGCTTATCCTCACATTATACCCCAAATCTGGTACATTGCAATCAGATTGCTTATGCAAAGCGCCATGCAGTGTCTAAAAGAGGGCAGCATTTCATTGCCCACATCAAGAATAAGGAGTACAACAATATTCATGTGGTGATTGGTGAAACACAAACCAAGAGAGTAAATGTTAATTGTCAGTTAAGGAGATGAAAATGCCCGTAACTACACAAGGGATGTTATAGGCGTACACAACACCCTAATACTTTCCTACATTTGTTTACATAAAATATGAATCACTATGAAGATGAATTTCTATTAGGTAGTCCAGGGTCATGTATATGATTGTGCTGTTGTGCTGATAAAAGTATTGGAACTGGATTTCTTTGCATTATTAGCTGGCATGCTCGAACAGGCAAGACAAGGTAATAAAACAATATGGAAAAGGATAACACATTAAATGCAGAAAAGTATTTTTTTAGGGGTGTACTGAGTTGGCCTATGGCGGTGAAAAAAAAAAAAAGAGTAGAAGTCATAACAGAACACTAAACAGATGCACCAGTAGTGCTCCATCTGGAATCATTTCAAGGCGAAATCAAATGAAAATAAATAATATAATTCACAAAGTTTCCAGTTATGCAGTCCCCAGGTAAGGAATATGATTGCTTCAAATTATCTTATCTCAAATTTAAATTATGTCATGGAAGCATTTTACTCATAATCATGTCATCTGTCCAGCATTGAATCTATTAAATGTGTACCCAAGCCAACAATGAGAGGATAATTAGAAACAAAAAATAATCAATGGGTTATAATCTTCTACTCCCACATGGAAGATATGTAACATGCTTATGTCTCTCCTGTTGCAGATTGTACAACTTAATGGCCATTTTCTTTGGAGTAGAGCTCCTACAAAATAATTCATCGACCAGTGGGAAATTAACCAGACAAATTCATTTGAGATAGCTGTCATGGACAGTTTGAGAAAAAAGACCCAAATGCAAGACTCAAATGCAAAAAACAATTCTAAAAACACACTGTTTAATAAACAGGCTGGATTTGGTACACGGGTACGAAGCGAAGGCAACGGTATCCAAAAACGTGAGGCAAAAAGACAAGACTGTGATTGTCTGATTGTCCATCCTTATCCCTAAACCCCTCATTCACTAGACTTCCTGCTCACAATGTTGTCTATATTAACCTGTATAGCTCACTATTTTTCCAAGTGCATTGTGGGTCATTTGGAGTGCACTACAATTTTTTTCTCTCTGGACATTCGGACACCCCTACAAAATGGGTTTAGTCATGATCCCTATATAGGGCACTATATAGGGCATTGTGTGGACATTTCAGACACAGCCAAAGTCAATGCTTACATGACGACAAAGTACAAAGAAACTAGCAACAAGACAGAAGAGACAAGAGAGGTAATCGGGGAGAACGAGGCACAGGTGAGGAAGGCATAATCAGCGGAAGGTGTCACATTTTAATGGAGAAAACAGCCATTCTGTGTTTCTTTGCTGTGCTGACCACCTTGAATATTAAATGGAATGTTTTTACTGATGACAGATGATAAATATGTAAATTCGCAGAACCAAGTCTGACTGGTACACAAAGGCAAAAAAAAAAAAAAGAGTGGCTGAATTTGCTTTCTAATTGCTCTGACATTAATGCAAAAGATCAATGCAATGCTTGGGACTATTAGCATTAAGGAAGCAAGCATGTTTTGTGGTCTACCCATTATTACAAGCTGGGAGAAACATACTGTTAACAGGAGACTCAAGGAGTCCGAGGCACAAGGAAGACATTATGGAGGGACACTGTTGTAAGTACTGTACCATATTTTTCAGACTGTAAGACAGGGGTCTTCAATCCTGTCCCCCGGGGGCCGGTGTCCTACCTGTTTTCTATCTGTCCCTGCTGCAGCACACACCTGATTCAAATGATCAGGATCGTTATCCAGCTTCTGCAGACCTTTGGTGAATTTCTGTAGCAGGGAGGGATGGAAAACAAGCAGGACACCGGCCCCCGAGAAACAGGATTGAACACTCCTGCTATAAGACGTGCTTGAAATCATTTCATTTTCTCAAAAATTGGCAATGTGCCTTATGTATCGAAGTCGGCTTTTCAGTTCATCTTTAATTCAAATTCCTACCTATTTACTTTAACATTCACATTCTCATTCGCATCCAAACGGTGGCACGCCTACATGTTTTTGTCATACCTGAACTAGAACTACTTCCGGCTTTCGTGTCTAAGAATCATGGGAAATGTAGTCGTAATAGCCGAATGCTGCGGTCAGACTAAAAACGAGCTGAGCGTTTTTGGGGCCGCGTTACAATGTGGGACAATATCATTGTGGTCTGTGGGACCAAGAGGTAAACAAAGTAAACCTTAAGTTAAATTCTTTCCTATTTACTTTCACTTTCAGTCCTACTAGACTGAAAGCATGATGAGCAGTTCTGGAAAATGTCTAGGCAGTGTTCCACACTGATATATTTTTAATTATCTCGTTTATTCGCATCTGCTATTCCTCAATCAGTGCCATCAATATCACGCTCAGCAAGGCTTCATTCAGTAACTAAACTGCAATCACACACACCAATATTCTGCCTCCTTTTTGTTTTTCAACCACAATTTCTACAAGTATCAAATCTGCTATTAACTACTACTTATAATTTTCACACGCACGAGTGTCTAATGTTGCTCTTTGAGTTCATTTCACTCTATTTGAGGCAAGTATATGTTCTGTAGTAATGGTGGGCTGCAAGCATACCAGTAAAGTGGTCCCTCTCATCACCTCCTCTTGCTCATTCCAAACATAACTCCAAAACATTCCACTGAATTATTCATCGAGCTGATCCTCATGGGAGGATCCAGCCACATGTCTGCACCGACAATCAATGCTGCAGGATCAGGGTGGAGCAGTGTGCTTTAATAGCTAAATATACTGTGGTGCAGTGGATGGGAATTGTTGTCCTACAGTATTCTATTTTGAGTATGATAAATAAGATTCAGAGGGCAAAATTATCCTTATCAAAATTTTAAGAAATACTAAATGTATTGCAAGCATGCCACGCTCCTTAAATTTGTAACTAAACTTACCTGTGGTAAAGTGAATGTTTTTTAAATGTATTTATTTACCAAAGGGTGGGCTATTAAGTTGAGTGTGCCAATAATTTTGTCGAGTCCATTTTGGGAGTTCTGTATGGAATGATACGATTTGGCTTTTTTTTCCTCTGCTTATTTTTGTGTTATTCCAACACCTACAAAATTAATGAAGATAAATACTGATTAATTTGTACTTGCTACAGTTTTCTGGGAGAAGTGGACAATCTAAAAACAGTTGGGTTAAAAATAAAACAAATTGACCCAATTAGTGGATCGGTCCATTTTTGACCAAAAATTGTGGTATTTTTAACTCAACTGTTTTAAGGTGGATGCATAAATATTTTTTTATTGTCCATCACAGGAATGGGAATTGCAAAGTAACCACATCACAATAACCATATTATACCCAAAAAATGATATTTTGAAAAATATTCTTGCTGCAGATTATGCATATAAAATGCTTAATTTACATTAAATATTGTCTGATTCTTGATTGTGATTCTTTTATGGAAACATGAAATGGTAAATGTCCAAGTGGACTTAAGCTTCAGGACAAGTACAGAAAGAAACAAGTCACGAGTCTCTAGTTGATGTTTCTCACTGCTTTCAAAGGTAAATAAACGTAAACTAACATAATTCCATTAATTTTGTACATTCATATACAAGCATTAAGTGTGCAAGTTGTTAAGTGTGCAATGACATATACTTGAACATCTGACAGCAACAAATCAATAATGGATGCTGATGTATCAATACTGCACCGTAAGAGATGACGATGCAATATATTTCACTATTGATGTTTCACCCCTCATCCATCATTGTATGCTATTTATCCATATTTCATTGGATGTTATTGAGGCTGCAAAAATGATCCTCCTCCTTCAAAAATATTATTCTTTTATAATACTTGCCGGACATATTTGTACTACAAAATTATAAGTTACGGATGTCACGATCTTCAGATGGCTAAAATAGTTCGGTGGATGGTAAATTAGAGCAGAACTCCATCAGCTTGCATTTGATATACCAAAACATAACAACAGACACAGAAGCACAGAAACACAACTGTGTACCTGTTTGTTTGTGTCTGTCTCCATTCTGTTTGTCCTTTGTGTGTCTACTCAGTGAGTGTGTGCTCTAATGTGGTATTGTTTGTGAGGGAAAACAGTGTGTTACTTTTGTGTGGTGCTGCAGCCTGATAGCAAACGGGCTGTTTAAATATAGTTATAGGTCTGGTTCGCACAAATATACTCACTCCCTCACATTGACTATGAAGACCTTATTGATGAAAGCATATTTCAAATATTGGCCTGGCTTGCAAGCTGCCAATAACTTTCTCTTATCTTCCAGAAAAACAACATTTAAAGGGGGACATATTAAGGACAATTAAGTGTTTAATTGTAAATAAATGAATGGGATGCTGGCACTTACTGTATTCACCCATCAAGCGTGGAGCTAAGAAAAACTTTACTTGGTTATTACGCTTTGGTTATCTGTCTGTTTTTCCCCCCAAAACATATCTGAGAGTGATCCATACTGATTTAACAAAACATCAGCTGTACTAGCAATTGGCTCATTAGTATATGAGGTGGGGGGAACTCTGGCTAATATGCATGAGATCCTAGGAGAGTTTTCATGAAATCATGTCACAGACACCGGGAAACTGTTGTAAATTGTGAAAAAGGCACAATATGTCTCCTTAAAAGTTTCAAAAGGAAACAAGAAAACGACAACGCCTGTGAAGTGAGGAAACAGTTTCTCAGCAGCGATACCACAAATAAACTCAACTAAGGATGGATATAATTATCAATCAGTCAATTATCTTAATTCTGTCAAACAGATTGTTCGTTAATGAGTCTTAAAGCAAATGGGACACAATGGGGTGTTTAATTGGTTGCAATCAGCATAAACTGGGCTGATGCTACCTCAACTAACCCAAGGTCTCAACTCAACTCACCTTTATTTATAGAGCACGTTAACAACAGCCACAGCTGTAACAAAGTGATGAGCATAAAACAAAAACAACTCACAGGCCTCACATAACATTTTTATTTAAACCATATCCTACTAGTGCATGGAATTGTCCATGTACTAGGACCCTCTTTGTCCTAAATTGTACACAATTGTACAGTATGGTATAAATTTCTTAGTAGTGACATTTTTCCACGACTGTAAGACATGTCTGCGCAAGAGTAGAATGAGGAGGGTGCACTAGCACACCCACTACATCACGGGTCAACAACCTTTTTGAAGCTGAGAGCTACTTCTTGGGAACTGATTCATGCAAAGGGCTACCAGTTTGATACACGCTCCTGATATAAGAAATGTATTGAAATTTATTTCAATAATTGTATTAGGGCCTGACCTATTTATAATCAATAATCATCCAATATATATATAAAGTTGAATAAAAAATTGAATGTGTATATATATATATATAGGATACAGAATTTTATTTATTTATTTTTGTACATATTAACACACGAAAAGAAAAGATAAAGATATTTATGTACAAACACCTGCCCCACCAAAATAGGCAGAAAATCATCAAATTTTTGCATTTTTTTTTCTCTGTCGTAAAGTTGAACAAATACTAAAGGACTAAGTAAGCAAAAATAAGTTATTCATTTATTTTTTTTATTAATCGGCTGATTAATTGGTTATTGGAATTTTACTCTGCCAAATATTGGTAACAGCATCAGGCTAAAAGTCCATATGAGTCAGGCTGTAGTTTTTATTATATGCTATGATTAGCAATTGATGGTATTCATTTATGCGAATGATAATGTTGATAAGTTCTCGTAATATTTAGGAAAACATAAATATCTATAATGAAACATTTTATTTCTATGAATATCAGACGGGGTTCACATTTTCAAATATTCACAACTACAACTTTCCTGGGAAATCACAATTGTCCCATCACTGTTGAGCTATTTTTAGAACAGGCCCGTGGACTACTCATGTGGCCCTTGGGGGCTACCTGGCGCCCCCGAGGGCACCATGTGTTGTTTCTAGTAAGGCATTCCAAATATATGCTTTTAGGTTGATCGAAAAGTTAAAATTGTCAATAAGAGTGAATGAGTGGTTATTTGTCTATATGTGCCCCGTGATTGCCTGGTTGTGGGTGTTCCCCTCCTCTCACCCAAAGTCAACTGTGATAGGCTCAAACTCTTGCGCGACCCTAATGAAGACAAGTGCTATAGATGATTAGATGGCTGGATGTATCTGAGTGCACTGATGGAACAAACATATTTCAAGAATACAAGCAGAACAATGAGTCCAAGTTTGCCAAAGAAAAAAAAAAATAAAGTGGATTAGTTGCTTGGGGTTTGAGATGTGCTTGGTAAATGTAGCCAACATCAGCATCCTAAAAGTCTAAAGCATCCACAATTCATCTCTTGGCCATAAAATAGATTGAGTGAGTGGTCAAACCAACATCGGAGCTGAGGAAGACAATTGTGGATTCGAAAATTTAGGAGGGAAGCATCCCGCTGACTCTAGGGCACATTTGCAGCTCGCATATTTGCTGCAACACAAAATATGGACATAATTACTTGCCTGATCACATTTATTATAGTTTGTCCATGATGCCATCAGCTCAAGCTGGCAAAGGTTGACTAGGGGCAGGTGAAAATGAATTCATTATCACTCTTATCAGTTCCCAACACTAGCCTACATTCAGTCTCTGGGCAACAAGCTGTGCAAGCAACGGCAGACACGCACTAGTAATCCACTTAACAAAGCTCTCGCTGCTGGCTGGGGGTCCACACTATTGAATCTTTTTTTCAGTTTTTTTCATTCATTTATCTGTCAGCCCTCAAATTTAGCAAGAATTTACAACAAAATGTCCACCCAATAACACCTGCATCACTTTATCTGCGTGAGATGAATATGAACGTACCGGGGATAGCATAATAAAGTAAGTAATTGTTCAATTTAATTATCCCCATCCAAAAAAATATCCATCCATCCATTATCTGTACCGCTTCTCCTCACAAGGGTCGCGGGGCGTGCTGGAGCCTATCCCAGCTGTCTTTGGGCAGTAGGCAGGGGACACCCTGAATTGGTTGCCAGCCAATCGCAGGGCACACAGAGACAAACATCCGCACTCACAATCACACCTAGGGGCAATTTAGAGAGTCCAATCAACTTACCATGCCTGTTTTTGGAATGTGGGAGGAAACCGGAGTGCCCGGAGAAAACCCACGCAGGCACGGGGAGAACATGCAAACTCCACACAGGGAGGCCGGAGCCGGGATCGAACCCACAACCTCTGAACTGTGAGGCGGACGTGCTAACCAGTCGACCACCGTGCCGCCCCAAAAAAATATAACACATATTATTAATAATTCTTTCAATTGTCAGCTGGGATCGGCTCCAGTTCAGGCTCCAAACCCAGTGAGAAGAAGCAGAAAATGAAATGGATGGATACTTTTGCTGAGAATCTGTACCAAGCAACATGGTAAGATCTCTATATGAATAGCTTGAAAGACTAAGACTATTATTAACCCTTAGCAGTGTTTACATGCCTTTAGGTGCTTTACTGTTGTCTAATCTGATGGTTTATGAGACCCTGGTGGACTTAATGCAAGCATGGTCACTTCAGCTGGAATCTGGCCATCATCCACACTCACCTTAAAATGCCAGCGGGGTACACTGATTATCACGGATTCAATCATAAAGTGTGAATCAATAACAGTTACAGAAGGAGAATTGAGTATTCCGTAATATTTCTGCACACATGCTTGCCGGTAAAAAGCAGACAAACAAGAAATGATTCATTGCCGTTTTTACCTGTCTTCCATCAAATTTGAAAACTGATTTATAGGCTTTCCTTCAGTGAGGAAATGTATTATTCCAAGCAAGTAAGCCTTGGAAAGATGACGGCTCCTGAGGAGCAGCTGACTTGGCAACAGGGAATTGTTGTTTGACTTTAATTTATAACCAGAAGAAGATTGGTCGTTACCTGAGCCCTGAGCAACTGTGATGTTATTTTCAGTTGACAGAAGTGACAAAATGGCCACCCCCAGAGATGGCTAAAAATGGGTGGATTAACTCTTATTATTCCACAAACGCAATATTAATCAGAATGCCTTGTTTTAACTAGTGTTGGGGATCCCGTTTAATAATAGATGCTGAATTTTTTTTTCCCCCCCTCATAAAAAAGAAGAATGAAGGACGACGAAAGGGTACCCACGCTGCAGATGGATGATGAATAACGGATGCTTAATTTTTAGTGAAATGCCCAGCTCTGCATTTTAGCATGCAGAAATTTAAATTAATCAACAATGTGAGTGGCTAGCATGACCATACTTGACTATAGAAATCAATTTATAAAAGCAATCGACCGATACTTTACTTTTAAAATGCGCCACCAGTGGAATTGGTTTTGTGACTGACTGGCAAGCCACAGTATGCCCAGCAACAGCACGTACGAAAACAAAGTGGGGGGATGCCACCGGGTGTGTGTGCGTACGTGCGTTAGTGCTTGTGTGTGTCAGCGGTGGCTGCTAGCCATTTTGACTCACACTGGATGACCATCATCTCTTTCCACAAACATACACACTGAAATATATTAGCTGACTTCCACTTACATAAACATTCTTTTCAGAATTCTTTTTCAAAAGGTACTTGAATATACAAAAAATAAGCAAAATTATACAAACAAAATTCAGTTGAAATGCAAATGTGAATTAATACATATATGTGTAGTCGAAGTTAAGATGTTGCCTCTTGGTTTTGCTTTCAGGCTTTGTACATTTTAAAAGACGTGTTTCAATGAATTGATGATGGTATCGAGCTCATGTTGATGCTGTACCACAACCAAGCTGTCGGGTTGTTCTGACACGGCAAAGTCGCAATCTTATGTTCTGCAGGAAGAAAGATAACCCACCCAGTCTTACCTTAAATATACTCTATATTGCGCATGACTATTTTAATAAGACTTCTTCGGAGCAGCATATAAGACAAGAAGGGATGTCTGTGCATTTTAATGGGTGACGACAAAATTTAACATCAGCAAATCAATTGACTGAGTTCACTTATCACTGTCATTGTTTCTAGCGTATGCAGCATGCAGGTGTGATATGTAAGGAATTGCCATGATTCATGTTTAATTTTCTAAAATTGGAAAAGGCATGCAAGTTTGCTGTATAATGCTAACACTATTAGCACCTTGTGGGACACAGATAGGATGCAGGTTTTTAAAACCTCACATACTTTGGCGAGTGACAATGAATCAGGGAGGGAAGACCAATAGTCGTTTAAAGAGCAGGAAACCATGTTTGGTTTATTAAAGTTGAAATGGACACGATGCCTCAATATCAGGAGGTAAAAGTTAACCCTGTGCCAATTACCTGAGGGATGAACTACCTTAACACTAGGTAGGATGAGGCTAATACAACACAACTGGGATGGATTTAAAATGGAACCAAAGAGACTAATCATCCTCGGTTCTGCCATTAGCCGGTGTAAGCTACACTAAAATATGTTTGAATGACATAAGCAAGCCCGAGCCCTAGCATCTACACCAGAGGTCTCCAAGTCCGGTCCTCATGAGCCCCTATCCAGCCTGTTTTACGTATATGTTACCCTGTTCCTCGCACCTGATTCAAATGATCAGGATCATTATCGAGCTTATGCAAAGCTTGCTGGTGAGTTGATCCTTTGAGTCAGGTGTGTTGGAACAGGGTATCAACAGGCTGGATAGGGGCTCACGAAGACTGGACCTGGAGACCCCTAATCTAAAAAATTAAATCATTTCAAGCCATAGGCAATTGTCTGTACCACTTATCCTTACTATGGTCACGAAGACTATCATACAGACAATGTACAGTTTTGAATTTCTCTAGCATGCATCATTTCGGAATAATGGTATGACGCCGTAATACCTGTAGAAAACTCATACAAACATGGTAAGCACATGCAAATCCCAGACAGGAGGGCCCAGAGCCAAGATTTGAAACCAGAACCCCACTGGACTGTTTTGTTGAAGACAGTATACCTAACCATAATATCTCAATCATTAGACCAATTTGACCCAAAAATATACAACTGACAATGCAAGCTTGACCTGCTTTTTGCATGAAACCATCAACATGCTACAAGAGCCAACTATGTAGTCTATCCATAAGAAAACAACCACCATGCCATAATAATACCATTCTGAATAATACACACAGCTTGTATTGAGATATCCTGTTACCTGACAGCACATAAGGTAAACATGGGCTAAAGTCTTTGCACAACTACGCCCCTCAAACGCGTTTCCTGTGCTCGTGAAACGACTGCAGAATGAAGACAATAGTCTGAACAATATTGTCAGCATATTATCAGACGGCCTTACAACACACTGCAAGACATTATCGAGGTACACACACACTAGAATGATGCACACCGTTATATTAGATGCGCCGCCAGTGGAAGGGGAGTTTATTATCAGTGACCGCTTTTTACGCAGCAGCGTCGGCTCAAGGGCAAGCAGCACCCGGGATTAAGCAGCCACACTCCTGCTTTGACGGGGTTCTGCTGAATTTTGACTGATTATACACGCGTGGCGAATATGTCTCGCACATCGCAAGCACGCGTGTGAGGCTGCAGCATCGAGACAAATTAAATAAATAAATACAAATACCACTCGCTATGACATTCGGTTGGCTGCATTCAAGATAGTCGGCGCGAGCTATAGTCCGACATTTTGCTGCCTATTTTTTTGATCTAGAAACCACGAAGGAAGCGTTCGTTCGTCTAAAAACGCCATATATAACAATATAATGTTGGTTTTTCTTACCCGGGCCGCCATTTTCACGGTTTGTGGTGGATCAGTGATGCAGTAGTAGTGGTCGGAACAGGTTCATAGGAGAGGGGGACATAAGCAGGGAGGCTTGTCAGCAGATGGCTTTATAAGACGTAGCGCACTCTTCTCCGATTGGCTGAATCAACCGGAAGCTTGCACACTGGGTTTGTGTCACATTAGCTCACGTGCACTGGTACAGCCTACTTGATCGGGTTTGTATGACGTGGAAACACACTCACGTGTGCAGGTCAAACGCGTATTTTAAAATAAATACACAAATAAATAAAGCAGGGGAATAAACGTGTTTTCAAATGCATAACACTACGAATACTTTGTTGAAAAGTGGCCTGATTCAAGCAGCTACATTTAGATATAGAACGTGAAATAAAACATGACAATGCTCATGCTTACGGCGGTCGATCGCAATATATTTGAATTTGTTGTGCTATGTGTCATTTTTTTAAATTTATTTTTATTCCCTTTGAATATGTTTATGTTGCATGTTAATAATCGACGTCAGTCACAGTGGCTGCATCAGCACCACGGACAGCAACGCGATTTCAACACTCGTCCATGTGTCTTGAAGCGTTTTGTTTTATTTATGTATCAAATAGCCTATGCCTTGTTGTTAATAGATTCAGGCTCATTGGAGAATTGGAGGAACATTTAGACACCAACATTTATATTTAATTTTGTGTTGTTTTCAAGAAAGACCGACACATTGATTCATCCAGATCAAGCATCAAAGTAACACTTTTATGAGATATTTATTGTCTGTTGTGTAGAGTCAACCTCCGCTATCGACCCGTGAATAGCGAAAATTTGCGTGTAATTTACGATGAACACCGAAATCCTCCAACCTCCCCCCAAAATCTAAACACATAACAAAAAAAAATCTATAAATGTGCAAATCAGCGGCTGCCGAACCACAAGTATGCAGGGGTTAACTGTAAGTAACAGGGTTGTAAATCCATTCTGGTATTGTATATTTTTCTTGTAAGTATAATACTTCACTTGGGTCTGAGTTTGATTTGTCATGGCTGCTGAGTCATGAAGCTCACTTTTTCCTCTAGATGGCTAAAAAGGTTTCAGTAACAGTGTTACAAGTTGTTACAGCTGTAGCTGTTATTAATGTGCTATATAAATAGCTGTATTGTATTGAATTAAACATAAAGGTGATACCAAATAGTTTTTTTTTTATTTTAAAAAAAGAGGGATTTTCGGTTTTTTTTTTTGTTTTGTTTTTTTTTTAGCATTTTTTAACTTTCCCAGTCTTTTGTTGTCCCTGTCCCTGCAGCTCTTTTGAGATGTGTTGCTGGGATCACATTAAATTGTTCATCTGTTTAAACATTATTTTGTCTTTATTGTATTCAATTTAATATAGATTGAAAATAATTTCCAAATAATTGTATTCTGTTTTTATTTCCATTTTACACAAGGTTCTAATTGAATTAGAATTGGGGTTTGTAAAAGTCAGCTGGGATAGGCTGGATGGATAGATGACTGTTCTTGTATACTTAAAATATAACAAATACAGTAGATTATGAACACACAGTATTAAATGAGTACAAACCAAATTACTTGTAAATTTTTTTATACAAAGTACCTGTAACAGATGATCCCTTTGTTCTTTCTTGCATACATATTCATACATCCACATAGTAACAGACTGCAGCATCAGTATTCTAGTAACACTAGTAGCCTTAAACTTGAACAAAGATTCTTGTTGCACAATATGGTTCACAAATGGAAGAAAAAAAAACATTGTCTATCATCATCATTACACAATAGTTTTTGTCTTGTACATGTTGCAAGATAAAATATGGCACATATTTGATGAAACGTGACTGGGAGGAGTGGGAGGGGCATCAACCAAGTCTTCTGTCCCAAGGGCAGTCCTCTCAGAAGATCCATCAGTGTCCTTGAAAGGTTGCCTTTCTTTGTGTCTTTCATCATTTAATTACTGGTTGGACCAAAGCAGGTGGAATCAGTTCGAAGAAAAAATAGCGAAGAAGTTCCTCAGCATTGTTTGCACATCACCATCAACTCTTTCCAATATCTGCATGGCACAAAATAATCATTTCTGTATGCATATGTGCTGGAGAACATTTCCAACTAGAGTAAGTGCCTGACACTTGACTCTAAATCCACAGCAGACCTGACTAGTCACCTGTCTGAATATATTTAAAAAGAAAAAGAATATGTTCAAGGTTGTATTCATTTGCTCTCCTATAAACCACAGCCATGCCATATGTGATCCAGCAAAGACAGCTTGTGTGAAGCCATTTGTAGACACTAACAGATTCGAGGCTAATAGTGGTGATGGTGTTCTCTCGCTTTTATGGTCACTGGGCTGCACCATTGACAGTAAATCCAACATTTCATTTGAAAAACGAACCTTGTGGAAATAATTCAAGCTTACGCCACTTGAGCACGTAGCTTCATTTTCTCACACCGTAGTTGAAATGCTGCTTTGCTTATTTACTGTTTCATTAGTGTGATATCACTGTATATGCTTTCACGTAACTCAATAGATATCCTATTTGCATATTTTCTATCATACAAGAATACTGCAGACAGCTCCAGACCAAGATATCAAACATCAAGAGAAATTAGGTCATTTCAAATTGAGGTGTAGAAAATCTTCACAAGATGTGGCTCTTATTTTATTACTATATTTCAAACTTTGAATGATAATGGAATAACTGTATAATGTAGAAAAATACTGATTCACATTTTCAATCCTTTTCGCTTTACCATTTCTAGTAGTCAGAATCGAATATATCAACAAACCTGCATTTATATAAATCTGCCCAATCTACTGTACTTTGTCTCATTATGTCACCTAAACTGCTGTGATTTAAAGAAATGCAACTTTCCATTCAATCCATCAGAAACCGGAGAGGAAGGTCATGTAAACAAGTGTGTTCATCATGGAGTCATTCTCATATGCATAATATGTCACATGGGGTCAGATTCTGGATCTGGGCTACATTGTCTTTACAGCATGGTCAATCCGTTATCACCAGAATACAAAATTAGAGCGAAAACATCCGTCACTTGCAATATGGAGAAAGCATTGATGGAAATGGGCATGGCATCCTGTGGTGTTTTTGTTTTTATACATGTCCATGTTCTTGTGAATAACCGCAGACAAAGCTGAATGCTTCAAATAGGGTTCAAATTTTGTAGATTAATGCACAGCAATCATCTGTCAAGATTTCCATTTGGGTCTCAACTTTTCATCGTTTACAAATTTCAAATGTGTTTCATTGAGATTACAGTGTCTTTGAGCAGGCTGATTTTTCTTCATGATTTCATATTGAATAGTGTATCTTGAGAGTTATATTACACAAGATGTTTTGTTTGAAAAATACATTTGTTTACATGTCAACGCTAATTGTAGTGATGGAAATAAATCCAGACGGGAATATTTTGTCTCTCCCTCAACATGATTATGTAGCCGGCCTTTTAACTGGAGTGATTATGAGCCTTACGCATGTAACATGATTCTTTATAAGTGTTCTCTCATTACCACAGAACCAAGCACAGCGAGAGCCCTTTTGAAATACTAATGTATGTGCAGCTCTTCAGCAGTGACGGGGCTATCGCAACATTTTCACACATTTTGTTCATTAGCAGGTCGAATAGCCACCAGATGTCGTAACCAGGAGTCTATTATTTGGACCTTGTGCTCTGCAAATGCCCAGTCAAAAGCAGCATGCCTATGAAACTATACAAGCACACATGCAATTTAATGAATGAGTGAAGTTCAGAGAGTGAATTTGTGCAGTTGATGTACGTTAGTGTCTGGAGCACAGACTGTATAAAAGGGATGCATCATGCAGAGCTGGGCATTTTGCTAAAAACTGAGGGTGCGTTATTCATCATTCGTCTGCAGTGTGTTCCGTCGTCCGTCATTCACCGTTTTTTTCCGGGGGAAAAAAATAGTACCCCTCTATAGGCCGGTCCGCCTCTAATTTTAAACGGCCGTCCGTCGGCGAGGCTGACTAAAATTTCACTCGCGCCCCCTCGCAGGAGGATGTTTGAACTGAAATAGTGATTCACTTTGGAAGCGCTCCACACGGCCATCAAAGGCTCACCGTGCAAAATAGACCAATGACGGACTGCAGACGAACGGACTAAGTATTCCGTCTATACTTAATCCGTCTATTCTAAAATGTTTCCCATCATTCCTCAACCATCAGCAAAACGGGCGTCCATCAGTGGCGGATAGACGGACCGGTCCGTCACATAGACGGAATGTCCAGTTCTGGCATCATGAAACAATAATGGCTTCACAGTTTGGCTATATTGTTATTGAGATGTACTACGGTGAATATAAGTATGCTATGGATTAGGCTTTTTACTTGCCCCAAAGCTTAATTGTTCGTGCACAAAAATGACAAAGCAACCTGACCGTCGCCCCTGCCACACACGCACACGCACACACACACAAAATGTTTGACTTGAATCTGCATCCACATCCAGTCTTTTATGCTGGCTATGTAGGCTAGAAATGGATACACATAGAATAAGGGCTAGTTTTGCTTTCAGTGCCAATAAAGTGGTGGCAGCATTTAGGAAAATTGGCTCACATTTCCACTTCAAACAAGTGTTAGCTGACGCTCAAACAGGCCAGTGGTTTACCTTACCTTTCACACTTTTCTATAACATTTTAAACCCTTTCTTTCCTGTTGTCATTCAAGACAGCACCAATATGGACCTATAGGGAGAAAGTGCAGGTGGATGGGGAGTTATCAAATAAAACCCCATTCCGGATATGCATTGGAGGATTCTATTGCATTCTGTTACGTTTTTTTTTTTTTGTAAACATTTACTGCTGGGTCGTTTTCTGACTAATGATGTGTGCTCTTGCTGTATAAATTCCAAGCAGCTTTGCCTATTAACAAATTTGTTTTTAAGAACTGTACCTTATAAATGGCGCCACCATTATTATATTCACTATGGATATGTATTTGGATCGTATGCTTTGAAAGTTTCAACAGCAGGCCTCAGAGCCAGTGTTGATGAGTGCAATAAGCCTATGCATGAGAATAGGAATAAGGTTAAGTGGAGTTGGCAGTAAGCAGGTGGTCATGTGCAATGACATACTGTATGATGTGAGCTCATGCAATGTGGTATCAATATCCTGTATCTTTTATGTTTATATTATTCGTCCTTACTTAGATAAATGAGTGTTGTCTGGCATTTCTAACCTTTTACCTGAAGAGAAAAACACTATCAGTGACTCTTCAACGGGATCACCAGCTGCCATTTTTTTCTCCTTCAAACAACATACGAGAAACAGCTTATGCATGACCTGAGCCTGTAACGTCTTTGCTAATATCAAATTTAGCAATCATTTTGGCCAGTTACACATAATAAAAAGTATGATTTTTACCTTGGATCTATTTAGGTATCAACCATCACAGAAGTCATCAGGGACAATTAGATTCACCAATCAGTTATGAGAGTAATCATAATAGTCAAAATAGGTTTAACACACAAGGCAAGATTTGTTTTTTGGTGCTTCCTCGTTCTTAATAAGCGACTCGTGAACAGTATCATAAAACATTAGAGACGCCAGACAACACCGTTGTTTCAAAGTAGCTTTAGACTGCATTACAGTATTCCACCTGTCCTCATCATATCAAATCCCGCAGTTCGCACATCCATCTTTTCTTCCCCCCACCTTTTCACGTCCTTTTATCGGTCAAGGCCTATAAAGAGTTTGGTCTTCTCCTCTTCTTTCTTGCTCTCATTCTTCAGGTCGGCAAACACCTGGGTGAAGAAGTGCGGGTCGGTGTTGATCTGGAGCATCTTGCCGCTCATGCGGTTGATGATCTCCAGGCAGCGGTCCCAAAAGGCCTCCTTCTCGGCCTCGACCAAGAAGGGCTTCAACGGGTAGGAGATCTCGTTGCCCATGTAGGAGTAGGACAGGTAGAGGCATGTGAGCAGCGAGGCCTGCAGCTCGCGCTCCGAGGCCACCTCGGCGGAGACCACGTCGCGGCACAACATGTAGAGGAAGACCACGTTGGCCGGAGTGATGAAGCCCTGATCCTGCCAACCCTGAAGGAGGAGGGAGCGGTCGACGCTGCGCAGCCACAGCACGGGATCGGTCGGCGAGAGACGCTTCAGGCGGTAGCAACGGCGGCACAGGAATTCGCCCAGGCTGCGCATCAGCTCGCTGGTGGAGGCCTGAGGGGTCAGATAAGGACAGGGGGAAAGGGAATTCAACAATTTAGAAATGGGTATGTGATAAATAAAACACATTGTGTTCGCCGGAGAAAAGGTAACACACAAATTATCATAATTATCCTCATACTTATTCACATTTGCCCCTGCAATTGATTCATATATTGCTAACAACTTCCTTGGATTTTACATCATAAGTAATGGAATATTGATGTATGGGCATATTTAAAGCGGAAGTCAACCCAGAAAAATTCATTGCAATAATATGTTCTCTGGGCCTTCACTAGTCTAAACAGGGCATTCAGATCAATTTTGCGTTTGTGGAGTAAGAGTTAATCCGCCCGTTTTTAGCCATCTCAGGGTACAGCCATTTTGTCGCTTCTGTCGACTGAAAATGACATCACAGTTGCTCAGGGCTCAGGTAATGACCAATCACGGCTCACCTGTTTTCTGAAGATGAGCCATGATTGGTTGTTATCTGAGCCCTGGGCAACTGTGATGTCATTTTCAGTCGACAGCAAGTGGCAAAATGTCCGCCACTTTAGATGGACAAAAATGGGTGTATTTTACTTCTTAACTCATAATCCATAAACGCAATATTAATCAGAATGCCGTGTTTTAACCAGTGGGCCTGCATAGAACATATTATTGAAAATAAATTTCGCGGATTGACTCCCCCTTTCAGTAAACAACTATTGTTCAATTTATGTTAAGGAATGATTTGGTGAAAACAATGTTTGTGATCCAGTCTGCTTTTAAAGTAATGAAACATTGCAATTTTCGTGCAGATTTTACAAATGAAAAGAAAAATTAAGTTTAGCAAAAAACATGAAGTAGATGCACCCGATTTTCTTTAGTGGGCCATATTAAGTGATACTGTGATCTGGTTGAAACTTGTGCTATAGAGGCTGTGAGAAGCACAAGGGTTATTTTTTTTTATTTTTTTTTTTTAGAAGCACCAGGTATGACACCAATGCCGTCTGACTGGACACATAATACATTCAAACTGCTGGGAAGTCATAAACATGCTGTTGGGAATTTATGACCTCAACACTTTACACTCAATGTGGAAAAAAAGCAAAGAAAAAAACATTTATAACTGTAATAAGATAATTATTTATTGATGTTATGCTTTGTTCCATATATTTGTTCCAAATACTACATGCCTTTCCTGATCCAAGGCTTGTGTTCTGTTGTATACATGACAACAGTTCTATTCACAGGCTTATTGTACCTTCTACCATCTTATGGAAGAGCATTGAATTGTTTTTGCCTGTCATGCTACGTTGCCGGCATAGATAAATAAAAGTAAATAAATACATTTCTCCCTAATCAAGTGAAATTGGATACATTT
Organism: Filicampus tigris; assembly: GCF_054856515.1. NCBI lineage: Eukaryota > Metazoa > Chordata > Actinopteri > Syngnathiformes > Syngnathidae > Filicampus > Filicampus tigris. The sequence goes on along the minus strand of NC_141232.1, from coordinate 12,770,277 downwards.
TCTCAGCGCACTGCGGTGTCATGGTACAGTGGTTGGGAATCACTGAAGTCTATCCATAAATATACATATTAAGTACATCAACGCACCATTTTCCATGAAGATCCGGTTCTGTTAAGCGGCGACATGTAATACACCCAGAACGCATGCGTGTGTAGTCTTATAGCATCTCTGTGGCCGTGGCAACGGATTGCTGTTTTGAGGTAGCAGCTTTTGCCTCCAATATTTTATGAATAAGTTATAGGACTGTTAAAAGTATCAGTCCCCACTCCGAGAATAAATTGTAATGCAAAAGCGTTACCTGAACAATGACACGCTTTGGTGTACCAACTGCAGTCGAGGGCTGGATCCCGGAGCCAGTTAGGGAATTCTTTTTGGCAGCGACAGTAGCTACGTTAATGAGGGTCTTGGAAGTGGGGAGGTGGGAGGAGGTAGTCAAGGTGGTGGCCGAGGGATCCTGGCCGGAAGAGTAAGATGAGAGATTTGCACAGGATTGGGACTTCTTCAGCTTCAAGCTGTTCGAAGCTGAATTCGAGGTGATGACGACATCGGCGTCAGGTGAGCATCCTTTCCCACCGTCGCCGCCGTCGGACTGCAGCTTCTTGGAACCCTTCCTCTTCGCTGATACGGCCACGATTCGTTTCCATGGCAGCACACTGATGATGGAGGGGCGTTTGAGGGATTTGGCAGCAGCTGCTGCAGCATCTTTAGCGTTCTTGCTGTTCTGGACTGCCGTGTAGTGACCCACTGTTGCGGGGCCATCTTCGAACAAGGCTGCCTTGCGGTAGCTGGGCGAGAGGGACAGCACTGTACCCATAATGCCTGGCGAGGGTCAGCAGAGTGACAGAGCACTGGTGGTGTGGAGCAGTGAGGGGAAACCTCCGTGTTTGGAAAAGAACCAAAGTGTCTCGCCTCAGTGAATCTGTGAAGAAAGAATTCTTATTATAAGACATTTACAATGCAGACAATAAATATAAATACATGTGAAAACACTCACAAAAGAGCAATCCGATATTTTCCCCTCTGAGCTGTGAAATCCCAATATTTAGCTCAGATTGGCTCCCGACAGTGGATAGCTGTTTCCACTGGTATTCATGCTCTCATAGTTACCATGACAACTGAGCAACCTCCAGCCCCACCAGAATAATCAAGTAAAAAGAATACCCTACATGTTCTTTATTTAAATTACAACACCAAAGAGAATACTGTAATTCATGCCCTGTAATGTTTTATTTATATACAGTATTCTGTATATTCTTATTTGTGTATATTGTTAATGTAACTACACAGGGGTACTCCTGTACAGCCTATTCGTGTTTACCGCACAGTTCCACTTACTGTTAAACTCATGCTTTTACCCAAGGTTGGGTTCATTATTTTGACACACTAGATTGGGTTGAAGCTTGGATTTGAGTGGGGTGAAGCTACTCACCATTTTGGACAATTACTGTATATTGGGTACTGAAATTGAAATTAATTAAATTGAATAAAATGTGTATTATTTATGACCACAGTTACATTATAATGACAACCTAGTAATCCATTTCTTGTTAGATTTAACTCATCAGTATGGGTAGTTTTTCCCCCTTGTTGGATCAAAATCTTGACCCAGCGTGCTAAGTCAAATCCTTAACCCAATGCGCTGAATATAAAAGCCCAATATTGGTTCTGTCCTTTTTGGAACCAGTCCCAGGTTAGCTATTTCACCCAATTTGGGTTACTATTTAGACAGCAGTTTTAAGAGTGTTGGTGAATGTAAGTTTGAATGGTTAGCTGTCTCTGTTGGTCCCCTGTGATTGAATGGCGGACAATTCAGGGTGTAGTCCACCTTGATCCAAAAAATGGATGAATAGTTTGAGGTATTGGTCAAATTGTCACTTGTTATTAGAGATATTATGCTATTAGAGATTATTGGCGTTATGTTCTGAACATGAGGGAATTCATTCATAAAAACATCAGATAAGGTCACCGCTTCACCACTGAGAAAAAAAAGTCATGTGTTTGTTGATGAAATTCTAGTAAGCTTCCTCACTATCGCCGAGGTGTACTTGAGCAAGGCGCCAAATCACCCTCTGAATTTTGTGGTCTGGTAGAAATTTACCCCCCAAAATATCATAGAAATACTATATGCAGCATAAGCATTATATACATTTGGAACATTTTTCACATCCCTGACATGTTCGAAGAAACACAAGCATTTGCATCACTTTAGGGTATTAATAAGCATGTAATATAAAATAACATTCACAATTTTTCCTGTCATTTCCATCTAATAGTTGCTTCTTGACCAAGTTAATATTCACGTTAATTCAAAATGCGTGGTTAACTGCATGTAACACTTGGCTCAGCTCCACACAATGAAGATATAAAGTAAAAAGACATTTTATAGTCACTGAAGTCAAATGATTGCATTTCACTGGAGACCATGATAAGGCTAACCATAGACATTTTAGATGTGAATGAGCAACAGTCCTTAAGCCATTAGAATTTGTCAAAATGCACTGAGCAAACCACTATACCGCCAGTGAAGCTATTATTTTTTATGTAAATAGGACCTACTTATATGGCTGCATAATTGGATGGCATTCTGTCACAAGGACAGTGTATGTGCGTGGGTGAGGAGGTCAAATGTGAGTCTACTGTTTGATATAGATAAATAAATAAATGAATAAATAAAAAGATCACTGTGGAGTCAAGCTTCCATTCCAGTCAGTGACATGCAACTGTGAAAGGAAATGGTTGTCTGTCTGTCTGTGGTTGACTGGTGATCAGTCCAGGGTGGATGTTGTCTGCCTTTTGCCCAGGATAAACGTATAGAAAATGGATGCATGGATTTTTATGATTAAGCCGCATACAAGTGAAATCCATAAAACACATTCCCATTTGATTTTAATCCATTTGTACTTCAAGGTTGATGCGGTAGCCTATGCTATCTATCGTGGCTCAGTTTACCATAGCACAGGCCTGCATAGCTCATCGGTATTATATAAGAATCAAGCTCGGCCACGGACGCATGAGAAAGAAAATGTGCGCAAGCATCCATCTTAGCTTCAAAATGGAAGCCTTGAAAACAAGACACCCCCGCCTCCTCTTTTAGCACAATGCATGCAGAAGCATCACGTTGTGTCATACATACATAATATATAAGAATAGCTCCGCAATAATTTCATTTGAATTATTCATGTGCGTTTTTTTTTTGCGAGAAGAAATGTACACTTGCACCGTATGCGTACCTAAAAGAGTCTGAATTTTGTATTGCTGTTTTCATATTGTTGAATTAAAGGTCGATTATTGGGTGTATTGTTGCTTATGTTATTGAGCTGTTGCAATATGATGAAAAAGAAATCGTATTGCTTTCCTACCTGGTAACTATTGGACTCCTATTGCAAGATCCATGGAGCCTTGTGACCACCTTGCAGAAATCCCAGACCTTCTGTTCGCTTTTCACGCAACTCGCCGTGATCCAGTCCGTGAAAAGCCCCGACGCTACAGGCCCAAATTCTGTCTCGTCCCCTTGGGCTACTACTTCCCACCTATTTCATCTCTAAAACAAAATCTTAACGTTGTGCTCAAGGGAATGCAAATGCTCGAAACAGAACAGCGAGATGTGCTGGGATTTGGAAAATGTCGTCCATTGAGACCCGAAAATCTACACGTTCACGGTTATTAATGGCCTCAGATCATCACATCGCGTAGGGAGCGCAAAAGCGAAATGAAAATGTAAAATGTGGGCAAAAATGCGTAAAACACAAAGAAACAAGGAGAAAATGGCCTCTACAAATTCCCAAAATAAACATGAGTGTCTACCCTTGCAATCGTGGGAGAGAGAGAGAGAGAGAGAGAGAGAGAGAGAGAGAGAGAGAGAGAGAGAGAGAGAGAAACAGAGAGAGAGACAGAGAGACAGAGAGAGAGAGAGACTGCTTTGATGCGGGAGTGTACAGTTATTCGGGTTGGATGGAGGAGGCGAATGCCGCCTTTTGATTGGCTGCAGAGAGGATGCTGCTGCTGCTACCGCTGCTTCCGCCGCCGACTCATGTCTGTGTGGCAGCCTGGCGAATGAAGTAATTGGCAGTCCACTGGCTCCAGCCTATCACAACCCATTCGCTGTCCGAGGTGCTGACCCAGCCGATCAGATATATGCCACAATTGTTTTCATCCATCCATCCATCCATTATCTGTACCGCTTCTCCTCACAAGGGTCACGGGGCGTGCTGGAGCCTATCCCAGCTGTCTTCGGGCAGTAGGCGGGGGACACCCTGAACTGGTTGCCAGCCAATCGCAGGGCACACAGAGACAAACATCCGCACTCACAATCACACCTAGGGCCAATTTAGAGTATCCAATCAACTTACCATGCATGTTTATGGAATGTGGGAGGAAACCGGAGTGCCCGGAGAAAACCCACGCAGGCACGGGGAGAACATGCAAACTCCACACAGGGAGGCCGGAGCCGGGATCGAACCCACGACCTCTGAACTGTGAGGCGGACGTGCTAACCAGTCGACCACCGTGCCGTTCAATTGTTTTCAATTCAATTCAATTTATTCACATGTCAAATATTGCAGTTGCACATTTACCACCATAAAGGCAGTCTGAGGTTCTCCATACAATCACGTGAAAGAGACACGCCACAGAAGCTACTTAAAATTGGGGGGTTGCGGGACATTTTATTACATACCTAGACAAAAAACAAAGAAAGCAACAATGACAAAATAAATAAAATAATATCACAGGTCGCAAACAAAATCAAACATGATGCTAATCTAGTCAATAATTCAGTTCAGTTTTTACTTTCCTCTTAAAGATGGGGGGAAATTATTTTGAGGTGATGATCAAGATGGTTCCTGATCTGTGGGCCATAACACACAACACTTAAGATAGTTGTTTTAAGCCTTCGTTTCTTCCCCGTGATGACGTCTTTATTCCTGGTGTTGTGTCCAGAGAGGAGCTAACTGGAATAAACTCGCTGAGGTCAGGCTTCAAATTATTAATGACTTGATACATTAAACTTGGGTTATGGTAAATAGTGAGCTCTGGGAATCTCAATATTCCATGGTGATGAAGAGTGGGCATTATAGTCAGAACAGGTAAAAAATATGTACCACTTTCTTTTGCACAGCTTGGAGATTTTTTGTGAAGCCAGGAAAGATGTTGTACCAAATGGCATCGCAGTAATGCAGATTGGGTTCGAATACAGTATTGTATAATGTAAGGAGTATTGAAGGTGGAAGAAAATATCTCAAAATCATAAAGAGCCCACATATTTTGAGATTTTTTTTGCAAGAATATCAATATGAAGGAAAAATACAAAAATAAAATGTTTGTGATTCATCAAGCTAGGTTTATTCCCCAAAATTTGGTAGAACTTTCTTGTGTTATTGTCTGTCCATCAATTTTAATATGTATGTCTTTGGTATGACCTGTTTTTAGTAAGAGCAAAACAATTTATATCGTTACTGTCATGTGAAAAACACTTATCTCCATTTTTTTTTCATTTTCTTATTTTTACATAAATGGTGTTTCCACGTTACAGACATCACATTAATGTGAAAAATAAAAAAAGTTTCCAAAATTGGAGAGAAGTGTTTTTCACAGGACAACAACAAAATACTAGTTTTTTTTTTTTGGACATTCAAAGAGAGTCTGTTACATTAAACCATTTGTCAATTTCACAAAGTGTTTTAGAAGAAAATAATTCCACTTGCCACTTAGGAGTCACGTTCACAAAAACACAGACCAGTGGTTGTCAAAGTGTGGTAAGAGGACCACTAGTGGTATGCAGGCTATCTTGGTAGAATTACTGCCCAAGTACACTTTAGTTTGATTTAATTTGAAATGTTTAATGCATTTGTATTTAATATGTAAGAACTGTTAGTTTTTAAACATTTATTTAGGTGCAATTTGTATTTAACTTTTATGTGCAGTACATTTTAATTGGATTGTTATGTAACGTCATTGTGGTCATTGTGGTGGCTTTTGGAGAGCTATGTTTATATGTTGAATTTTTATTTGATTTATTTATTTTTTTCCAGATGGAACTTGGTATGAAATGTTTGAGAACCACTGCCTTGGACATATGGTCATCGTGGTCAAAAGGCAGAGTTTGAGGACCTCAATAAACTAGAATTTATTTATATCTGGACAAACGTTAAGTAAGGGAAATAGTTGTAATATTACAGGAATACAGTATACATTTGTTATATGACATTTGTAGATGACATAACAAAATAACATAACATAACATAACATAACATAACATAACATAACATAACATAACATAACATAACATAACATAACATAACATAACGTCTTCCTGCGATAACTTGAAAAGATCCTCAACGTGATCCATCCTATAATAGGCATACGTTTATCTTTGTAAAGTTGCATGTAATATCCTGTAATACGACTTTAATCTACAAAAATACGTATTTTTCGTAGCAGTAACACTATTCTGGACAATTAAAAAAAAAGATGACATCATTAAAATTACTCTCTCCGCATTACTTTAATTCTGACGACAACAACAACAACAAAAAGATGACATTACTAAAATGACTCTCTCCTCAATACTTCTTTTTTATCCACGAAACTTCTTCATCGGACTTCATTTTCCTTCCAGGGCTCATACAAAAAACGCAAATTTTCCTACGTCGGACATTAACTTCATGTCCCACAATGCCACACGTACCAGCACTTCCGGGTCACGCTACAGTCTTAAAACCGGTTCGGGTTTGTTTCAGCGGGAGTTTTATTCTAGTGACAAGCTTCGTATGGTCACTTTGATTTGGATTTGTGCTTATGAAATGGAGTCTTTGCAGAGACATCGCTCCCTTTATAAAGGGACAACCCCACCATGGAGAGAAACATACCGCAAGGTGGTGTATTAACGCGTTACTTGGCAGACGAAAAGTTGCATCGCGAATAAACTGTGTTCTTCTATTTTCACGCTCTGTTTTTAATAGCGCTGTGTAGAGAGGCTCAAGGGTAGCCGGTCGAGGTTGCTTGACCAATATCGCAAAATGGGTGAGGGCCCCAAGTGCGGCGACCCCGCAACCGCCCTCCTCGTCCAAGAGGTCATGGAGGAGGAATGGACCGCTCTGCAGTCAGATGATCGGCGATTGCCGTCCTTGTGGGGCCCGGACGGCATTGCGGAGGTACGCCCTTCTTGTTGGACGAGTGTCCCCTCTCTAATAACAATGACCTCCAAATTGCACATTGTTAAACCGTGACGTCTTTCTAAACAGATGTACAACGTTATGAAGGACTATGATGAACTGTCAGCTTTAGAGGAAATCCAGCAGGAGCTCCTGTCTCATGGTAATGTGTTGCAGACGCAAGAGAACATGCACATCTTCACATTTCTAAAATAATGGCTCAAGCCACCCCCAACTGAATACATTATATTTATTAATAATTATAATCTTTGCATTAAATGTTCAACTGAGGGCGTAATCAATTTTAGCAGTGGTAGCCAACATCCAAGGAGGAAAAAAATGGTCCAAAAAAAAGAACATTGGCCATGGATGTAGCAACGTAACAAAAAATGCCTGCAAATGCACAGGTAACATGCAGTACTGTACTAAAAAATGTAGACTGTTTTCCAAAGAAAAAGCAGATGTTTGAAAATGTTTTATTTTAATAATTCAACACCAAGATTATCAGTCTATTTTCATGGAGGACTTCAGAAATCTAAAGATTTACTGTTGACATGCTGATTTTAAACAAGGGGGCTAAAAGATTACTTGATTATCAAAAATAGTAATTGAATAATGCACGAATGAATAATTTGATAATGAATTAGTTGTCGATTAATCGTTGCAGCTCTACTAGACAGGCATGCCTTGTCCTATTTATTATTTTCTATAACTATTTACAACATCCTCATAATATATCCTCCTCGCCAACTGCATTAATTATTATTATTTTTTGTTTTTGCTGAATGTGATCACGAGAGGGAAAATTCTCAAATTTGACTGCATGTACAGTATATCACGCTTTATACTCACCCGTGGTTGAATTCTTTTAATTCATTTAATATGTTTGCAACAATAGAGTATTCCATAGAAAATACTGATTCTGAAAGGAAACTGAAAGTTATTTTTTTAACATATCTTTTGGGGTGTTTCTATTTCAATTGTGTCCTGTATGTTTCCCCTTATACTTCAGAAATGTCTATTATTGAAGAGTATGAGAGAAACCAACAATTCGAGCAGCAGTACATATCGTCTCTTGTGGAAGGGATGGAAGAGGCTCATGTTATTTGTCCCATGTGCCACACGTAAGTACAACATGATTGTGCTTGTTGAACGTTAAGGACTTTGGGAGTTTTTGAGCACTGACCCTAGTCTTGTGTTTGCTAGGAGCTACTTGAACATCAACAGCCATTTCATCTCCTGCCCATGTGGACTGTACATAAATACAAAGGTCTGTAGAGTTAAAAAAACAAAACAAATTTCAATCTTTGGCAAATGGTTAACATGATTACCAAGATCAAAAGATTAATACTACTATTCACATTATTATACGTATTATTCGGACCATAAAGGTTAAAATCCTTTAATTTTCACAAAATCAGCCATATAATGTGGTGTGCCTTATGTATGGATGGATGTCAGCTTTTCAGTTTGTCTTTAATTCAAATTCCTTCCGATTACTTTCGCGTTCTCATTCTCATCAGCATCTAATTGCCAGCAAGCGTACATGTTTTCGTCATACCGTAACAAGAACTACTTCCTGGTTCCATGTTTTAGAATAATGGGAAATGAAGTCCTACTAGCCTAATTCTCCAATCCGACCGAACGCTAGCTGAGCGTTTCTGGCTGCGCGTTTCGTGTTACAATGTGTAACCCGTGTGAGGTAAACGACACAGCCAGCTTCCAAAAGCTGCTGCGACCGAGCAAAAAAGGTTGAATAATGTTAATTAATTGACTTGTTTACAGCTGTTGAACTGTCAATGAAGATAGCATCTAGCATTAGCCAAAGTGATAACACAACCACTGGTCACCAGATTGACAAGCAAACTTTTTTTTTTTTTAATTTTTTAACATACAAAGATAATGTACCTTATAACCCGGTGCGCCTTATGCTTGATTTTTTTTTTTTTTTTAAATAGACCCGTTCATTGATATTACACCGATTTAATATGGTGTGCCTAAAAACACCAAAAATCATTTGAGGCAATCTTAACAAACATGAACAGATTAATGAAGAAATGTTTGTGCATTTCTTGAAGACTGTAAATTTAAGAAAAAAGAGATGGCATTTTTTCTGAAATTGTGTTATGTTGTACACTGGCTTTAGATGAAGAACATCACCGCAGATGTCCTGCGGAATCTTCTAGAATCCAGAGTTACGCAGCACATGGAAGACTGCTCCTACAACCCTGTTTTTTCATTAGTATCAAATGCAACCTCCTCTCCCAACCTACTATTAACCTGCAAGGTACATCACTGGGTTCTAAACATCTTCAGTACAGATGGTGCTTCTTTTTCCTGTTTCCTACCCGATTTCTGCAGCTTAATTCACTTGACCATAGTAACCTGATTGCTGTACAGTAACATATAGCTTCAAAGGGTCCTCTAATTAGAATGGAATTCCGTTTTACGACACTGACGTAACCTCATTTTGTTCTCAGGGCTGAACACCGTGGTTTCTATAAGTGACCACACTAATGCAGTAGTGAAGTCATAATTGCAGTTAATATTTGTATGAAAAACACTCCATGTATTAGAGATGGACAATATGGTTTTTCACATTTTCTGTTTACTCTGCTTTCAGGTTTGTGACTACCTCTCCATCGTCCTATGACTTGGAAAACCATAAAAGAAAGATTTCTATTTGTACTCATGTAAATCATTGTTTAAATAAAGGTTATTTTTATACTTAATTCAGAAGTAGTTTGTATTAAGTTTCACAAAATGTCATATAACACAATGTGAAGTTTAAGGAAGAGAATTTGGGATATATACCCCTTTGTACAATAGATAGACATGTATAGGATGCATATTTTCTTAGCTAATAAACAGTACAATATACAATAGTTTGGAGTACATCGTGTCATTTCTCAAAATGTTTTTTTTTTTTTTTTACTTTGTGATGTCAATAGACTTTGTGTCACTATTGAATTTTGTTTTTGGATGGTTTATACTTTTGCACTTAAACTTAAATAACATAAAAATAACATCAAATATTCCTACCCAATTACTCCAAACACTGCATGTACAGTGGATACATATAAAATGTTTACACACCCCTGTTTAAATGCCAGATTTATATGAAAATGAGACCAAGATAAATAATTACAAACTGTTTTCCCACCATGAATGTGACCTGTACAGAAAGTAGAGAGAGGAAGTAAAAAGTAACTGATATGGTTGCAGACGTATGCACACCCTCTCCTAACTACAGTAGGAATGTGGCTGTATTCACAATTAACCAATCAAATTCAAGAACCTGGTATATGGGGGTCGACGCACACCTGCCATAATGTACGGTGTTTCCACTTAAAGTTCAGATGTTCAAAGTGGGCATTTCCTGACATTTTTATAGTCATATCTCAGCACAAGTCATGGTCAGCAGAGAGCTTCCACAGCATCAGAGGGGTCTCATTGTCCAAAGATATCTGTCAGGAGAAGAATTTAGATGTCTAAATGATTAATGGATTATCAAAAACATTTTTGAAGCAGATTTTTAAAAAATGTCTTTTTCAAGCACATCAGGATTTGGAGATATTTTTTGTTTTTGTTTTTATATTTGACATATAAAATCTTGTGCAATAAAGATTTTTACCATGTGTTATAATTTATAACTATGACGTTTCAGGGAAAAAATACACCAACAGCTGAACCTACAGGTGCACTCCATATTATGTTGTATTATCATTATTATGAAAATCTGATGAGCCAAAGAAAAAAACGAGTGTAGATTCAGAATCGATGCAAAAAAAAAATCTAGAAAAGTTGCATCTCTGATTAAAAAAAAAATAATAATATTTTTTTTTTAAAAACTTACTGACCTATGTAATCGATTGGTTGTCGATTGTTGCACCACTACCTACTGGTGACCAATCCAGGGTGTAGTCTGTCTTTCGCCCAACCCTGAACAGCATTAGTGGTTTAGAAAAAAGAATGGACAAAAACCCAATACGGCCTGTTGGGAGCAGCATTGTTCCGTCAATGCGCGTGAAGGAAACGAGCGGAAAACTAGCAGCGGAGCGGAGCTGAGCTCAGCTGTGTGGCAGGTACAGGAAAGGAAAGATGGCAGCCGCGGCAGTGGCTGAGTTTCAGAAAGCACAATCTCTTCTTGGAACGGATCGCAGCGCTTCAATCGATATCTTACATTCAATAGGTAACTATACGCGAAAATGCGTGACACTGGAAACCAAAGTCTGCTTTTGTTATTTTGTTTAGTCTTCGTAGCTTCACAACCGCAAACCAATACTAGAGCTATTCAATTAGAAATCTTTGTTGTTAGCTAGTTAGCAGTTAATGGGAAGCTATGTTAGCTGACAATCTCGTCTGGTCCCGTGCTTTTACAGTGAGTCAGCAGCGGCGCGCTAGCCGCCTAGCACCATCCCGGTAAGATGATGACTTGCGCGAATGTTAGCTTCGCCGGCCGGCTTGCGTTCGTTTGACAGGAACTTGGGTGACTGTTGGAGAGTTCGCCTTTGCAGGAAGTCGGCGGCGTCTGTAATTCTGCCAAATATCAAGTGAAAAGTGAAAGCAACTGCTGCCACAGCACCCATTTTTGTTCCACTCATTTTGCTGCTCTTTATCAGGCTTCATCAACGGGTTGTCATGTTCAGCTCTTATTTTGTTTTCATTGTTGTCTTCTTTGCCACCACACGCAGCTCCTCCCTTAGCTAACGAAACTGTGAATAAGTGCTGATTTACCGTACTTAAAAGTCGAGAATGTGTCACTCAAATCCAAATATTCATATCACTTCAAATTACATTACTGTGTCTGTCAGTCAAGCGGGACATTCATGAAAGTGATGAGGAGGCTGTGCGCGTTAAAGAGCAGAGCATCCTGGAGCTGGGCGGACTGCTGGCCAAGACGGGACAGGCTGAAGGTACACAGGAACACAGAAACTCTTGTTAGATCCACACCATTGTTTGATCTTGTGATTAATACTAGGTCATCATTTGGAATCCAATGGAAAACTTCATTTAAAACATCTGTTCCAAATTGGACTTTTTTTTTTTTTAATATAAATTACTGTTTAACCTGTATTAATAACAATTGGTCCTTTTACCTCTGCCTTCAGAGCTTGGTGGTTTGTTGACATATGTGCGGCCGTTCCTCAATTCCATCTCTAAGGCCAAAGCAGCCCGACTGGTCCGTTCCCTGCTGGATCTCTTTCTGGATATGGAGGCCGCCACTGGTCAGGAAGTAGAGCTCTGCCTGGAGTGCATAGAATGGGCCAAGGCTGAGAAGAGGACCTTCCTCAGACAGGCCCTAGAGGTGAGAAATATATAAAACGTATAATTAAAGGGAGACTGATCACTGCTCTAATTAACACTTGTGCTTTGAGATGAAGTTGTTGTATCAGTTCTCCCTCTCATATTATGCATGGACAGAAAGAAAACATTTTTTCTTTTAAATGAGAGGATGCATTATTTAAACAAGCATAGGACGGTTCTGACAGTCAGGGTGACATATGTATGTTTCAAAATGCCGCAAAACCCAGATGGATTTAAGATTTACACTGACGCGGCCGAACTCAACTGAACTGGACTATGCAGCGTGCACACCACGCGACTGAATCTCCCACACATACTGAAATGCAAAATATATATTCTGTATTGGCATGATTTGCAGTGGCCAGTTGAAAGCCTGTGCGATACTATTAAGATTGGTTGTTATACCTGCGACTTTGCCATGCCATTCAGCTGCATTATAAATTTAAAATGGCATGTAATGTATTCTTGTATATCAATATGATCACTGCACATTTCATCTGTGAGACCTTTCTTCTTCTTTGTCCTTAGGCTCGTCTTATCTCTCTATATTTCGACACAAAGTCTTACCTGGAAGCCCTACAACTTGGTGAGTGTCCAAGTGTTGCTCTTTTTGCATCTGTCTCTACCCTCTTTGCATGTTTAGTTTGAAAAGTATTATTTGCCCAAATGTAAAGTGCGTTATAAATTAAGTGTAGGCCTACAGTATTATTATTATTAGACTTTGTATTCTTTCTGCTCCATTTCTTTTGAGATTGGAGAACATTTGTATTCATATTATATTCATTCATTCATTCATTCATTATCCATTCCGCTTCTCCTCACAAGGGTCGCGGGCGTGCTTGAGCCTATCCCAGCTGCCTTTGGGCAGTAGGCGGGGGACACCCTGAATTGGTTGCCAGCCAATCGCAGGGCACACAGAGACAAACATCCGCACTCACAATCACACCTAGGGGCAATTTAGACAGTCCAATCAACTTACCATGCATGTTTTTGGAATGTGGGAGGAAACCGGAGTACCCGGAGGAAACCCACGCAGGCACGGGGAGAACATGCAAACTCAACACAGGGTGGCCGGAGCCGGGATCGAACCCACGACCTCTGAACTGTGAGGCGGACGTGCTAACCAGTCGACCACCGTGCCGCCCCATATTATATTCTTCTTTCATAAATGAATGAATTAAATATACAAAATGAAAATAGAAAGAAAATTATTATTATCATGTGATATATCATATTATCAGGACCTGTGGTAGAATGTAGTTCCATACCATTTTGTCTGTATATGTCATGTTTAAATTGAGTAAGTTTTGTAACAACTGCATGTTTGTTTCCACCTGCAGGCTCACAGTTACTGCAGGAGCTGAAGAAGATGGATGACAAAGCCCTGCTGGTGGAGGTGCAGCTGCTAGAGAGTAAAACGTATTACGCCCTCAGTAACCTGCCCAAGGCACGCGCTGCCCTCACTTCAGCCAGGACAACCGCAAATGCCATCTACTGCCCACCGAAATTACAAGCCGCTTTAGACATGCAATCAGGTAAGTAGAAAAAAAAGAAAATCACCGTTGAGTGATACCAAACGCATTATTCAAGTTGTGTTTGATTTATAACACACTTAAAAGTCATGACTGGGCTCATGGAGAAAGTGCTGGATGCAAGTAATAAGTGGGGGAAAAAAAACATAAAAATGAAATGTGTTTTCAGGGATTATTCATGCAGCAGAGGAGAAAGACTGGAAGACAGCTTACTCGTACTTCTATGAGGCCTTTGAGGGCTACGACTCAATTGACAGTCCTCGAGCCATCACGGGACTCAAATATATGCTGCTCTGCAAAATCATGCTCAATGCGTAAGTGTCACAGTACTGGGTTAGCGAAATTGGTCAGCAAAGACATGTAATGTGCATTTTATCTTGATTTTACATCCAGCAACCTGTTATCTTTTACCAGTGTGGTCAATGACTTTAGTTAGTTAGTTAGTTAGGCCTGTCTTTGTGTAGCTCGGTACCAAATGGGTTGCGGACTGGTTCCAGTGATTGGGGACTACTGTTCTAAATGATATATTTTCTTTGGAAAACTGGAAAGAACTGTAATTAGACAGTAATCACTTTAAAAATGTGTGTTTTATTTATTTACATATTAGTGTATTACAAATTATTGCAACATATCTTAGATTATTGTGATACAAGATCGGGTCCCTATAGCTTGCTCCTAATGGTGATATTGAATGCAGGAGACTCTAATGCCTTTCAAAAGGACTTAAATAGACTTAAATCTGGTTTCTTTGAAGAAGAAGTCAACCCAAAAAATGTATTCGTAATAATATGTTGTATGCGTGCGTCCCCACTAGTCTAAACACTGCATTTTTATTACACTTGCAAAATCCACCTATTTTTATTCCATCTCAGGGGGTGGCCATTTTGTCACTTGTTGTCGACTGAAAGTGACATCACAGTTGCTCAGGGCTCAGGCAACAACCAGTCACAGCTCACCTGTTTTCTGAAGCTGAGCCATGATTGGTTCTTACCTGAGCCCTGAGCAACTGTGATGTCATTTTTGGGGCTACATCAAACATAATATATTGTAAAGAAAATGTTTGGGTTGACATCCTCTTTAAACTAAAGGATTAATAGAAGTAGGCCTGGTTTATGCTCTGATAGTATTTGACAAATTGTGGATAAAAATTAACTTTCACTAATTTCTTGTGTAATACTAGGTGTTGGTTCATTGAGACAGAAGACATTATTCAGGCACTGTTTGAAATACAGTATAGTACAATTATTGTTTTAAATCTGAGTATGATTGATGTCTTTTACTAATAGCATCTCCAATAAACGTGGCTCCTGGGGAAATAACCCCCTTTCTTATGTAACCACTCACTACGAGGATTCCGACTTTGAAAAACACAATTCTACATGGATACGTGTTTGTGTTTCAGACCAGAAGATGTGCAGGCCCTCATCAGTGGCAAGCTTGTTCTGCGGTACACTGGAAGACAGGTACTGTATCATTGTCTTTGAACTTTTTATATGAATTTTCATGTTTGCCTTTTTGTCAAATTGTTGAATTGTAATATGGTTATTTCTGTTCAGTCATCATTTCATTTAGTATAGTTTTACCGATCTTTTTCGAGCTGAGATTGTACCACAGCTGTATCCGATGCCTTTACAAATTTTACAAAATTAAAAAAAAGTTTTGATTCCTTCTGCCATAGAGGCATGACAACATTGTGGTTGTACTTTATACTTCCCTGTATAACTTGTTCAGTTGTACCTCTACTTACGAAATTAATTGGTTCTGGAAGAAATTTCTTAAGTAGACAATTTTGTAAATAGAGATGCGTTTTCCATGTAAATGCCCTAATCCGTTCCAGGCCCCCCAATATTCAGACATAAATGTTTTATTAAGATAAGCTAAGATAAGATAAAAAGGCCTTTATTGATCCCACAGTGGGGAAATTTTCAGTGTTACAGCAGCAAAGATATAGGTCACACAGAGACGGCGGCATAATGTAGACATTAATATATAACATTAATGGCAAACATTCAGACTCAAACCTATGTAAATATACGCACTAACTATGTGTATATACACACCAACATACATCTACATATAAAGTATGAAGAAACACTCATTTTAGCCTGTACATAGTACAGAGGAAAAATACTCTAAGTAAGTGACAGTGCTGCAGTGAAATATAAGGAACAGCATTGGATAAAAATAAAACTAGACTAACAGTAGTGGGGAATGTTGAGTATTGCACGATATAAGCTCAGGTGCGGGATTGCACTAATGTCCGCCAGTTTGTAGAGACTACACAATGCATAAAAATGCATCAAAACATGTAAGAAATACATGTTACAATTAGATTATTGCACAATAAATGAGAGTTGTGCATAATGTAAAAAAACAAAGAATAGAGTAAAGAATAAAAATGATGGTCGTTTACTGTTTAATTGCTACCCTCATCGCTTTTTACCCTCTTTGGTTCATGTTCTCTCTCAGAAGTGGTTTTTGCCTGGCGTTTTGTAAAGAACTGATTTAATAACGTGGCGACTATCGATTCATTACGGTCATATTCTTTGGCGAGATCAACCAAACGCATCCCTTTTTCATACTTTTCTATTATCTCTTGCTTTGTTTGTATGGCCAAAAAAAAAAGATTTTTTCTTTTCCTCATTTCTAATTCACGTAAAACTATCGGTACACCTCATGGTCCGAGGGCCGAATGACTATTATTTGTCAGGAAGGATTTATTTAATCAACTATTTTTTGTTGTTGTGCCTTCTGTGGTTGAAAGTTCTGCTCATGTGCGCTGATTGCACTAACGACGTGATACTTTACAAAAGTACAGTCAGTGTTGCCAGATTCGGGACTACATTGCTATTTTGCAGCCACTTTTTTTTTCTTTTTTTCTTGTGCCAATTTTTCAACAAAGAGACTCGTGACTTAAACTCCTGCTAAGAAACAGAAAACTTGAGGGAAATCTTTTTCACACACTATGCTCGAATATGCACTGGAAAAAGCATTAATTTACCATGTTTCATTTAACATGTTGAAAACGTTTGACCCAAGGTTCTATGTGTTTCTAAGCCACAAATATTTTGCTGAGGTCACCTGCCTCACCTGTACAACATGAAATTATAAGAGACAATGAGAAACCTGCAAGGTGCCATGTCACACATACGGATCATCTGAGCCATGCAGTTTGCTGTCTCCTCATTAGCTTTTTCAGTAAACGGAGGGGGTCAAACTTAGATTTAAATCGGATATTGCATTTTAAGGCTATATTTCAAGGCCATATCGCCCAGCCCGCAGAGATCATTTGTACTTTCATCCACTGCAGCTTTTTTCTTTGTCTCTTTTTCTACAGACGGATTCTCTGAAATGTGTAGCACAGGCCAGCAAGAATCGGTCGCTAGCTGACTTTGAAAAGGTTTGTATCCACGTATGGTAGATTTAAGTGAACAAACTGGTTTTGTGAATCTGTTGGTGATCTGCCCTTTGGCCTCGCTCAGACAGTAGAAAGAATAATGTGAGTGCAATATGCGGTCTCCTCCCTTCCAAAAGGCACTGACAGAGTATAAAGCAGAACTGAGGGACGATCCCATCATCCGAACACATTTGACCAAACTCTATGACAACCTGCTTGAGCAGAACCTCATCAGGGTCATTGAGCCTTTCTCCAGGGTCCAAGTAAGTGCTGCAGTCACTTCTGATGCCACTTTTTTTTTTTTTCCACTTTATGTAGTTTTTCTTATAGACTTTGCACAAATGCAGAATTGGTTAGCATCTCAGTCAATATAATGAGCAGAAATTAAAATGTACTCCACTATTGGTCTTTTCTCTACCAGATGGCACACATTTCCTCCATCATCAAACTGTCTACGGTATGTTTTGTTGTTCATTAATTTTCTGTGGCATGCTCATTTCTTTTTGTGGGTGCAGGGAAATGCGTAGAATTCCAATGTGTCTTTCTTTCAGGGTGATGTTGAGAGGAAATTATCACAGATGATTCTGGACAAAAAGTTTCACGGTGTGTAACCGAGGCTATTCCTAGTTAACAATGTCAGGCACATATAAAGCATGATGAGCTGAGCAAACCGTTAAATAGTTTGTATGTGTGACTCCCAAATGAATAATTGAAACGATTACCCTGCACACGCTGTGTGCCTTCACTCAAATGGCAGATTTTCAACAATATTGAGCCAAACGATTTGGGGCATTGTTATAGTTTTTCTTGTGTAGTTTAATAACATTTCCCACGCACATTACTGAACAATGAGATGTTTGTATATTCATTCATGGTTGTTGTATCTTCTTTTTATAGTTTACATATAGTTATCTGTTTTTAGTAATCACTTGATTAATTGACTGTATTACAGTTGTATCGCGAAATGGTGAATCTTTGAATCATTTGCCCTTTTTTTATTACCGCAACACTAAAACCCAAAATTTACCATACACAATAACCATCTTGCGCTTCAGCGATTTTTAACATTGTTCATGATGTGAATATGCAAAAGGCAGACATATAATCAAACCAACTTTGGCTATCTCCAGTATTTTTTTCCACTCACCCTGCTACTGTTGTCTATGCTGCCATTGATGCTGACAGGTATTTTAGACCAAGGTGAAGGCGTGCTGATTGTCTTTGATGAACCCGTTGTCGACAAGACGTACGAGGCAGCCCTGGAGACCATCCATAACATGAGCAAGGTGGTGGACTCCCTTTACAACAAAGCCAAGAAGCTAACATAAGGTCAGTCCAGGTGAACCCATTACGTTTGTGTCGTCAGTGTATTCATTAGTCTTTCTTCGTCAATTTGCAGTGTTATATTTGTCCGATTCAAATATGTTTAAGATAAGTAATAACAAATTTGCTAGCAAATTCATACTTTAAGTCATCTGAGTATAAGACTTAGTTTTCCCAAAAATATGTAACATCTTTCCAAATATACCTGAGCTTATACAAGACTGACTGGTTCTTAATGTAATGCAAGATGAGTAAACGGTCATGTGTTCCGGTCCTCTTCAGGGTTCACAGATCAGGTATGCTAGTCTTGCCAGTTATATGAAGTAAAACCTTAACCGTGGATGTTTGCAATTCAAAGACGAATAGACAAAAAAAAACTAACCACTAAAATCCACTTCAAAGAGGATTGTGCTGCCCAGCTGAGCAGTCTTGGGTCGCGTTCAAGGTTCCAAACAGAGACAAGACACAACAGCAATTAGAAAGCAGTCCAGAGACCTCTGCCAACAGCCACAGAACCCACCGTGTACATCTGGGTGTATTTCTGGCATTATCATGTATCGAAAACATGAAATGTTGTCGGAAACATCCGCTGAGCCACGAAATAGCCCTCATGGTTTACCCCTTGGCTCATGCCCCACCCTTCCGTCACCCTTCTGTCACCCTTGCATGAAAACCACAATTTTATTTCCTTTGCAGTCCCACAAAGAAACAAACAGCAAAGTTGATGTACGAATGTACACTTTGTTTTAAAACATGGTTTCATATTGTTAAAAACAGAGAAAAAAAATGCAAATTTTACTTTCAGTAACTATCCTTCTCATTACCATTTTGTCTTGATCAAGTGCTTTTACAAACTTTTTGGATCTTTAAAGGATAGGAAAAAAGATTTGTGGTAGGAGGAATCATTCATTCAATGCACATTAAGTGAATTGAAAAACTGAATTTGAATTACAGAAAAATGAATTTGCATTGTTAAATTTGAATTTTTACTTTGAAAAAACTGAAACTGAATTGTACAATTTGAATTTGTATTCCTTGCTGAAAATTCTATTCTGTATATTTTGTCACAATCAGTTTAACAAATACAAATTCAAATCTTTTCCAGAGTTTTTCATCTTTTTCCCCTTCAACTTAAAAGATGCCCCTATACAATACATATTGTAGATATCATGCATACTGTCAAAATTTTTCAAGTGAGCAAAAGTATTGAAACATGTGAGTAATGGGTGTTACTAATATCTCCGGTGGTGCCTTTAAAATTGATTGCTTAAAACATTAGATAGTGCTTGTTTTTTGCTTTGGGTTTCACATGTGAAAACTGCATTTGCTGTTAAGCAATCATGACGACCAGAAAGCTGTCTATGTGAGAAAATCTAAACATTTTGAAACTGAGAGAAGAGGGAAAATCGAACAGAGCTATTGCGCAAACATTAGGCATAGCCAGTACAACAATTTGGAATGTCCTGAAAATAAACTATCGGTGTACTGAGCAACAGGCAATGAGGAAACACCCAAAGACAACAGTCAGTAACATCACTTCCAACCTCAGGGCAGTGAAGATATCACAAGTCACGGTTCTTTGAGAGAATAAATACTCAGGCCATACCACAAGATGCAAACCACTCATCAGCGAAAAGAATTTGGAGGCCAGATTGGATTTTGCAAAGAAGTACAGAGATGAGCCACAAAATTTTATGGACTGATGAGACCAAGATGAACCTCTACCAAAGTGATGAAAAGGACAAAGTATGGAGAAAGAAAGGATCTGCTTATGATCCAAGACACACAAGCTTGCATGGCTGCTTCTGGAACGGGATCACTAGTCTTTATTTATTGATGATGTAACTCATGATGGTTGCAGCAGAATGAATTCTGAAGTCTACAAAACCATTTTGTCTGGCACGTTACAGAAAAATGCAACCAAACTAATGGGGACAAGTTTCATCATGCAACAAGACAATGACTCAAAACACACTGCTAACACAACAAAGGACTTTATCAGGCGGGAAAAGTGGAAGGTGTTCGACTGGCCAAGTCTTTCACCGGACCTTAACCGCATGCATTTTAACTTCTGAAGAGTAGATTGAAGACGGAAATCCCCAGAAACAAACAAGTCCTGAGTTGTTTAACACATGTAGATGGAAATACCGTGAAATAAAAGCTGGACTTGTCAACTTTTGTCTCATATTCATCTTTTGATCTGAAACCAAAATGTCTTCAGTATACCACAAAAACAAAATAATTGACTTTCCTGTTCCAATACTTTTGGATACATGCATGCATGCATACAGAAGCACATATCTCACTTGCTTCTGGCTATTTTAAACAATAAAGTTACAGGCCACATTTATTAAAGCAACCCCAAAATGTGTCTCTGTTTCACAGTAATAAGCCGCCGTGAAAAAAATCAGCAAGTGACTGCAATACTGTATCTGTATTCACTCTCTGTCCGACTCTTATTTTCCTTCACAGAGAGAGTAAAACCAGCAGTCCTCCAATGCAGAGTGTCGCCGGCCAGTCAGACCTCCGCCGATCACTCTCGCTTTTAAACCCCTGGATGGACGAGGGAAGTGGGGAGGGGTACAAAGACTTTCAAAATACTTGATGAACGTGTGGAGACACTCCAGCAGAGACTGATGGAATGGACACACTGCTCCTTATATTCCTCCCACAACTCTGCTGTCCCTTCTTCATCCCAATCTGGTAGGGATTGATGCGACACAAAGTGCTCCTCCTACTGGAAAAATCATGGCACTGCAGCCCACTTCTGCCACCAATGGTTTCTACTGCAAGATTACCCGTACTCTTTTTTTCCCCTATTTTTCTCCCTCTTCTACACTGGCCATCAGGGACTCTTGTAAAATAAAATAGAAAATACATACACACTTATAAAATCAACACTAAAACATGGTCAATAAGAGATTAAATCAGATTGTGTTCTACCTATTTTTTTGTCCATTTCTCATTTTGCTCTGAAACGTGATATTTTTGGACGTTCAGACTACGTACCCAAAGTTTGCTCATATCCTCATTTGTACTTGCACGAATTTCAGGTCTGCTTCCTCCAAGCAAAGCATCAGTGACACAAGGCATTCTGGGATTATAATACTCTGTTCCTTTAAAACCACGCCACAAGAAGACCGCCAGGTTACTGGTGTGCCACTCACCCGCATCTAACCTCCCCTTTGCATAACATTGCCAAGCTCTGCTGTTCATCCAGCTCCCCATGTAATTATGAGGTCTCCTTTTTATAAGATACAAGAAACATGTAAATCTCACCAGTGAGAGCACAGCCAGTCGCAAGTGCTTTCAGTGTTCCAATGTATGAGCAATGGAGGAACTTTGCATTCTGAGATGTTTAAAGTGGTTGTGTGAGAAAAACAAAAAACAAGGTTTCAGAAAAAATCATATTGTACATTCCTGAAAATGTAATTTTGCAGGGACAGAGGGTTTAACATAAAACAGGTTGTCAATAAAAAACATAACCCTGTATATTGAGTTTATTTGAATTTTTGAATTTTTTTTTTGTAGGTATTTGGACCTTCCCCCTCTGCACCAGTATGCTTTGTGGTTAAAGTGTGTGGTAACAAATTACAATACTCAACTAACTTTCTAAATAAAACTAATTGAAGTGCAACTAATTCACTTTATTGTTCCAGTTGTTATTTTCAGAAATAGTCATTTCCTTTGTTTCTTATAGGCTCGTATACATCATTCCAAGATGAATACATGATGTTTGTTTCATTCTTAAATTTGCACATTATTAAGAAAAATGAAATACTGTATATGAATATAAAATGAAGTGAAAAAGTTCAGAATTATTTGGACAGTAATGGAGTTTTTGTGATTTAATTTTAGGCAGATTAGACCCACTTCCTTTTTAGGGGCTTATCAATATTTGGACAATTGACACGCAGTCAATAACAGCAATTTATAACACACCGTACATTTGGGCAACAAATCTCAAAGTGCACAGACTGGGCAACAATAAAAGTAATACAATCAGTAAAAGTCAGTTAAATTGGACATACTTTCTCATGCTATTAAATGAAAACTCGGGTCCAAACTTTTGACTGGCAGTGTAGTTGTAAATGTAACCATAATTACATTCATTTGCAGTCAATGACTTCCTGAGGTCTAGTGCCGTTCCCTTCTCCAAACATTCTCTTCCCCTCAATTGATATAAATTTGTCTTGGTATGATTTGTCCAATCTGTTCATTTTACCACAGCTATTTATTTTTGCAATGTTTTAGTTTATTGTAGCTTTGTAGTAGCAGTAGTAGTTTAGCAGTTTATTATCCATGGTGCCTCCGTCACTCGCAATGAGGTCTCAATGGAGTTCTAAGTGATCACCTGCAGTCCTATAGTTATATTCCAAAGGTCAACGGCTGGCATTCCAGGCCAGATCAATTTGACTGTATCCTCCACAATTCGTTTGCATTTCTTGAAGATGATTATGTGAAGCTAAAACATTGACTGACCTCAAGAGAAATGATGCAACATTTTGTGGACTGATACTGTGTTGGGTCTTGTATTGCATGGACTACTTTGAATACATGGTCTTGTTGCCTTATACAAAAAAAAAAGAAATGACCTTGACAGACAATGGGCCCAAACACCAGTAACCAAGCAGCATCTTGGGTCGAGACCAACAAGATTAGCAGTATGGAGTGGCCAGCCCAATCCGCAGACCTTAATGCAATAGAAAATGTGGGATGCTTTTTCTGATGCAAAACCAAGAGATGTTGAGGAATTGTGAATTTAGTTCAATCATAGTGGGCTGGAACACAGTCACAGTTGCCAGAAGTTGGTTGACTCCACCCAACACAGTGAAGCTCTACTCAGAAACGACAAAATATTAATTCAGAGGTCCAATGGAAAGTAAAAATCTTTATCCTGTTTTTCTGGTGACAGCATATTGGAAACCGCCACATTCCTGAAATAATGGCCACGTCATGTTGTCTTTTTTTTTTAGAAATCAAATGGTGATTATATTTATTAATAATTTCATTCCAGGGGTAGAATTGAATGATCTGTTTAACTAAGGACGAAGCCAATTTTGGCAGAGGTGGCCAGTGTCCCGATATGGCAACAATTTATTTTGGTTTCGTCAAAATAGGACTTAGGCCTTTGCATATTTGGAACATGGCTGTACATGTTCATCCATAAACACATTTGCAACAATATTTTTAGCCATACATAAATAAACACCATCTGGCCATACCCCCTTTTTCAAAATGCATCAAAGAGTGTTCACTCTCATTAGCATAATAATCTTCAGCCATTCAAATCATCTTCAATATGCATTTTTGCAAAGCAATTCATTTGAAGCTAAAACTGTAAATCAAATACTAGACCTTGAACATTTGATGCTACTTTGTCTACTTGCTTCCACAATACTACATATGTGAGCTGCAAAAATACAGTCACGTAGTGTCTCCAGTGGCTGGAATATTTCCCGCCGGGGTCATCGCAGGGCTTTTCCACAAACTCATGACAACGAGGCACTCGACAGCGGCCGTGCCAGGGCAAAGCCCCTGACTAAATATTTGCTGGCTCTCACATCTTTTTTTTTTTTTTTTAAAACTTTTTTCCGCCTTCTCACACCCAACAAATGAGGCGCATATATTTAAAAACAAATCTCTGAATTCACTTTTTTTTTTTATGTAATCTTATCAAAAGTCTTACACATAGTACTCACCCCCTTTGCTTTTAAATGTCTTAAATTGTTTTGTTTGTGAATGCCTTTGCATGCTTTATTTTAATTTTCATTCTTTTCAAAAAAGAAAGGGGGCAGAAAAAAGTTTTTAAAAAAACAACAACATAATATTAGCCCTTTAATTACAGTTGCCTTGCCTAAGACACCCAAGGTCTCCATTTTAAATTAGCCTGTGTTATATCCTGCATGATGACAGACTATATTTAGATGATAGCTTTGCTCTTTCAACCAATTAATGCACTTTAGTGAAGCCTAGTTATATGCTTTTAGTATCCCAGTGGGACCTTTTGTGGACATGCGCTTTTACGTTTACTGTAAGGCCATTACGTAATGGCTGTCTCCCCCCAGGGCATGATTGAGGCCCGGGGCTAAACTCAACACATGTAAAGGCGGATAGCTTGATTGTAAAGGAGCCCCGATTGATTGTAAATGACTCTCGATGTGAGTCTACAGCTAGCATCTACATTTGAATAGGAGCAAAGCTCATGCGTAAACATGCCTTATCACAACACCATTATGCAAGTTTGTTTGCTAAATTTGTATATTGATTCCCAATGCAAAAGAAAATTACTTGTTACTCTACTCAAGTAAATGTGTCGAAGTATGTCGAAAACACATCGACTCTTGCAAAATGCATGTTACTTTTTCCAACCTTCACAGATATGACCAGGGCCGGAGCCGGAACGTGGCCAATGGGTGGGCCTGGAAAAATCAGGGTGGGCCTGAATATTTTTCTCACTGAGCACAATCCTCCTATCTCGACACAATGTATATTCAAATAAAATGACAAACTGATTATGGAGTTCAGATCTTTCTTGGATAACCACAATTATGCCATTCTAAATATTCCTTAAAATTGAATTCAATAAAATAAAAACCACAATGAAACATAAATTCAAACATAATTTAATAATAAAAATGTAATAATAATAAATGTTTTAGTAAATACAAATTTTGTATTTTATATATATACAAAGTATATATTTTTTCATGAACCTCACTGGGTGGGCAGTCTGTCAATTTGGGTGGGCCTGTGCACACCCAGGCCCACCCATGGCTCCGCCCCTTGATATGATGTTAAAAATTCATAACTAGGGAGAGCTAACATCATGCACCCAGGGTGAAGATCTTGATTGATTGAGTGTTTGACATTTTGGGGATTATAAGGCATAAACAAGAGAGCAATGAACCAATGAGCATTAACGACACAACTGAACAGATTCGGAGAAGCAAGATATTCCCAATGGCCTTGGCCTTATTTAAGAGTACTTGTTTGATGGTGTCGGCTCCAGGAATGATTTGTGGCAAATGTGTTGTGTCTTGTGCCTTAACCCTAAAATCCACCAGCATCAATGCGTTCATTCTGGGAAAAAAACAACAACAACAACAAATCACACACACATAGAGGAAGTATTTTTTTTCCAGTTGCTATCATTACCTGAGTTAGCATTTCTTGTGGGTCAGTTAGTTACCAAAGCTTTGTGAACACGTTGATAGCATAAAAGCCTGCTTGAGCCAAGATTGTTTAAACATGTTTTAATGAGCCAAATTCACATCATGTAGGCTTTGTACTTCAGTACACTACAGACTAGTTGTATACTTTTTCTTTTTTTCAGTAAAATGGTCAAAACAGTAGCATGCCTACTCCACTTACCAGTATTTTTTTTTTGTTGGGGGTGGGGGGCACACAAGTATCTGTAGGCTACTTCTATTAGGATATTGTGAATACTTTGACCACCTCTACTCAGGTTGAAGTTACTCGCATATGCAGGTGAGGTTAAAAATTTAGCAAGAGGGGTTTTTTTTGTTTGTTTTGAGGTTGGTTGGTTACTAGTGCGCCTCGGTGTCTTTAAGGCTTTAGGGAGAGGTTCACTGGAGGTTTCTGTGGGGAGAAGAAGGGAGTCAGACAGGCGACAAGCAGTGTCGTCTTGGCCCCGGGGCAGAGGCTGGGAGGGCGAGGGGGAGCCAATGAGAGGGAGACATCCACTCCTTCTCTCCTGCCCGGCTTGGCTCAGCTCGGCGCGCCCTGTAATTAGGAGCTCCACTTGTGGGCTGGGCGCCGCCACCGTGGACAACTTGGGAACGCCAGCTCCGCACTCTTGTCTCTTTGTCTTTTAGTGTTACTGAACACTTGGTGGAGCGTCAACATCCTCGACAATGAACGGGCAGCCATCACCTGCGTTCGAGGAGAAGAAACCGAACCTCCGCGCGTCCCCGAGTCTGGCGGAGACTTCACCCGCGGACATGGGCTTCTACGGCGGCCACGGTGCTCTCCATGGCTCGCAGGATTTTTACGCGGCGCAGCAGTCCTACTCGACTCAACACATGAGCCCTTACGCGTACACCCACTACAACCTGAACGGTATGGTCCCCGGTGGTGCGTTTCCATGTGGAAAAACCGAGTACACTTACCCGCACTCGGCGTACAGAGAGACCGGGGGCTTCAGCAGAGAGACCCAGTCAACACTACCAGACAGTGGTGAGTAAGCTCAACACTGAGTGCACAAAATGATTCGTAATCTGTTTATCTGTCATTCGAATTAAACTCAAAATTGCTACAAACGACATTGGATATGAGGGCCCAGTTGTAATAAGCAATACAAAATGAAATACAATGTGAAGTAATATAACATTTAAAAAAGTAGTAAATTCGGCATGATGTAATGCATACAGTGAGGTAGCCGGG
Source organism: Filicampus tigris (assembly GCF_054856515.1). Taxonomy (NCBI): domain Eukaryota; kingdom Metazoa; phylum Chordata; class Actinopteri; order Syngnathiformes; family Syngnathidae; genus Filicampus; species Filicampus tigris. The sequence continues at coordinate 12,743,161 of NC_141232.1, read as the reverse complement.
TGGTATTTTTGTAAAATAAAATGTATAATCGCCTCATCTCGCATGTATCACAGTAGGTATTCAATATGCACAACGCATTGAATGGTTGTTCGTTTTGAAACCATAAGTCAAGGATTTTTTTTTCATTTAACATTTAACTGATGTTCATTTTATTTTAAATGAAAAGGGGAAGTCCTCCAAACATTTTTTTCAAGAAAATGTTCTATGCAGGCCCACTAGTTGAAACAATTCATTCTGATAAATATTGCGTTTGTGGAATCTCAACTGAAAATGACATCACAGTTTCTCAGGGCTCAGGTAGTGACCAGTCACAGCTCACCTGTTTTCTGAAGCTGAGTCATGATTGGTTGTTATCTGAGCCCTGAGACACTGTGATGTCATTTTCATTTGACAGAAGTGAGAAAATGGCCGCCCCCCGAGATGGCTAAAAGCGGGTAGATTTTGCTGCTTAAGTCATATTGCACAAACGCAATTTTTATCAGAATGCCTTGTCTCAACTAGTGGCCCTGCACAGAACATATTCTGAAAAAATATATATGTTTAGGTTAACTTGACCTTTAAGTGGGTTTGGTAAAGGTCTGGATCTGGATCAGATCTGGATATCTGTATAGGGCCTGTGTGACAAGGCGACTTCAAGCTGGTGTTTCGCAAAACAGAGTTGCGGCATGGTCTGAAATGAGTCCTAGTATCATCTCCAAATTGAAGGCCAAATTCAATACAAGTTTTGCAAGATGATACAACCAACACCTTTCTGCCCGGTCAATCCAGAGCTGACTGCTACAGCAACGACTGCCCTTCAGCATCAGGCCTGTTTGTGTCGGCAACACGTGCACTGGAACCTGAACATGTGGAAGAACAATACGCTCAGCGATGAGTCCAAATTCTGACTACTGCAGTTGGCATGTGGGGTAAAAGTGTGGAGATGACAAAAGAATGCTCTACTGATTTCTGCACGGATACAGTGCCATCTTTTCGTGGAGGCTTTTATCTCAATGCAGAGAAATAGCCGACCTTTGGCAATCCTGTATCGCACAATCAGGGATCAAATTCTATCCTCCAAGTTGACAACGCTCAGAGAGGCATTTGTCAGAGATTACCTCCAGAATTTGGGAAAAGAGAGGATGGAGCAGCAGTCCTGACCTCAACCCCATTGAAGACTTGAAAGAACAGCTTGGGCATTCTATTCGTGCCAGAGTGACCAACACAACCACGTTGGCTGACTTGCAACATGCTGCATTAAAATGGTAAAAGGAGTGCACTATTCATCAGTGTACATCATACGGTGGCTGCCCAAAGAGCTTCACACACTCACATACGTTTCACTTATTTGCCAATCTCCAATCTGGTGGCTGCCAACATCTGCTTTACTCCTAAAATTCCCCAAAGTTTTAATTTAAAGTTTAAAATGGCTCACCTTAACCAGCATTGTGGCGAAGGGTAGAATCCAATCCAAGTTGATTGTACTCCTACTACTGTCTATAAATGCTCGTCGTCTGCTTCTTTTTCTTCTTCTTGGTTCATTAGCGGCTTAAAGCTCTTTGGTGCATATTTCCACCGGGAGGCGCAAAGTGTTTCCATATATAGTAGTCAATAAAAGCAACCCTGCTTGAATTCACCCCCGCGAGTAAACACACGAGACAGCAGTCGTCAGCAAAACGGCCGTCCGTCAGTGACGGACTGAAAGGTTCGTTGGTACTTGGGCCGGTTAATGACAATTACACAGATGGATGAAATTAACCTACTTTCATCAGTGCTTAGTCCATCATTAAAAAAAAAAAAAAAAAATCCCATCATTCGTCATTTGTTAGCAAAACGGCCAACTGTCAATGACGGATTGATGGACCTTCCGTTAGTACTGATGGAATGCCCACCTCTGTACCCCTTGGGCTCCAAAGTAACACATTTTCAAAGTACCTTTTCCAGCATCGAAAATGAAATGAAATGAAATGAAGAATGTGACTACTAGGCAAATTTACTGAGGAAAAGTTATACAGCAGGAGACATTTTTTATCCCTCAAAGTTTCAATATATTGAGCAAAATATTTTACTCCAGGTGAATTGTTTCTTAGACACACAAGCCATTCTGAACCGAGGGAAACAAATTTGAGATTAATTGAATAATGAAAGAACATACCTTGTTACAAATAGTGAGGCAATATGTGTCAATATCTGCCACTCAAAGTACAATATACACTAATGTACTTTGTATTGTATTTCACTGATTAGTGGACTACAGTGTAACTTTTTGCCCCTTTTGCAGGTCAGAAAAGGTACAGGTATGTTGGAAATCAAGATCTATCATGTTTAATTTAGTTAGAAATATGTAAACATTAATGGTATGGAACTGATTATTGATTAGTCACATTGTTTAGCCATTGAGGCAATATGGAATGCACTACTTAGATGCAATGGACCAATGAAGTCGTAGTTGTACTAATGTTTTTCCCCAACCCCAAAAAACCTGAAAGAATAAAACCAAAAGAAAATTTAATACGAGGGGATTCATTGTAGTAGAGAAAATGATAATAATCCCCCCATAAAAAATATTTCAAAAAAACTTTTGGGCGTGGGGACATTATTCAAGGGGACAACTCAGAGTGTTATTGCAGAACACCCTACAACTTTTGGCACTCTCATACAGTAAGATTACACTGTGAATTTGCTCTCCATTTTCAATTGGTTTGAGGAAAAGAGCAAAAATAATACAGAAGTCCACATGGTTGTAGTCATCGTTTTAGGAATCACAATTCTAAGAGCTCCTTGACAGCATTGTTTACCTCGCTCCCCCTACTACCATTTTACACCCCTCTGCTCCACTTGCTTCATGCACTATTCCCAACCCATTTATGATCATAGCCATCTGTAAACCACAGGCCAAAATGTTATTGCTGAACAAGACTCAGCCCGGTTTCTACTTGCTCTCCGATTGCTGACAACAAACCAAAGTTCTGTGGCTCTAAATGGGGAGAGAGACTTAAAGAGAGACCTACACTACAAGTGCACTGGTTAGATTGGTGACGTAGTGAAATTACTATAGTATTGTTTCATTGAAACTTGAACGCGCAAATAAAGGCGCCATTCATTGTCAGTGGACAAGCTTCGGTAATCATCACAGTGATGTCACAAGTCTGGAGAGGGATATTGGAAACATTTAAGCAGGATCATGTCTTCCACATCAGAGTATCACTGTCGATTCGTTTTAAACCGAAATTGCTGGAAAGTGGCTCAGGATGTAGTCTGTGGGCAAAAAAGAAAATCATTTGTGGTGAAGTAAAAGCTAAAGTGAGAACAGCAGTTTCCTGAGCTGTTTGCACAAGGTTCAAGGAGTATGAAGAACTGTAAATTGAAGCTTCTTTCACATCCTCCATTCAGCCATGCATTTTCTATGTTGCTTAAAGCGGAAGTCAACCCAAACATATTTTTTTCAAGAATATGTTCCCAGCAGGCCCACTAGTTGAAACACGGCATTTTGATTAATTTTGCGTTTGTGGAATATGAGTTAAGCAGCAAAATGCACTCGTTTTTCGCCATCTCTCAGGGCGGCCACTTTGTCTTCTGTCGACTGAAATTGACATCACAACTGCTCACAACGCCCAATCACGACTGACCTGTTTTCTGAATCTGAGCTGTGATTGGTCATTGTGAGCAGTTGTGATGTCAATTTCAGTCGACCGGAGACAAAATGGCCGTCCCCAGAAATGGCTAAAAATGAGTGGATTAACACTAATTCGACAAATGCAATATTTATCAGAATGCCCTGTTTCAACTAGTGGGCTTGCATAGAACATATTCTTGAAAAAAAAATGTTTGCGTTGACGTCCCTTTAAACTCACTAGGCTCGCAGGTCTGCTGGAGCCTAGCCCAGCTGACTTGAGGCAAAAGGCAGGGTCGACCCTGCACTGGGCGATAGCCAATTGCGGGACGTGTAGGCAAACGCAGACAACCATTCGCACTCACATTTTTCAGTGAACCTAACATGCATCTTTTTGTGGGACGGAATCTGAGTGCTCAGCTCGTACATTATTGTGTAAAAGCCTAGCAACCGGTAACTTTATTTTCATATTGTTTCAATCTATTTCACATCAGTCCTTTTGACGAAGGCACAGTTAGAGGGATTGTACACCAAAAAAATTCAAATCTGATTTCAGGGGCCAGGGATCTTACCTTAAAATTGCCTTTCGCTTGAGGTCAACATGTTAAGCGGCACAGAAAATGGATGGATGAATGTCACTATGGCATCAATGGAACTGTCCACCCCTCAGAATCATAATGGTAGCATCCCTCTGTTCGCCATGAACCTGGAATTAATTTGCTAACTAAAACGCAGATGGACAAGCAAACACAAACAAGACATGCTACGCTTTTTTCCCCCCCTCAATATTCCCAACAGTTATGCCTTGAAATAATTCAGTGCTCTAATGAGTGACATTGTAATTTTAGAATGTCATCATGGCCAGCAACAAGTATAATGATGCCCTAAAACCTTTGCGCAGCACGCTGTATACAAGTATACATACCAGTGGTTTGAGTCAGGGAATCCTTTTATATTGGCTTTGTTGATTGAAGAATTTCTTTTATACTTGAAAACTATTAGCGCCAAAAAATACATTTATGGACACATAAAGCCATCTCTGATTCAAATTTGTTCTTGACCAATGTTGTTTTTAAAGATATAATTGGCAATCGTATTTTTTTTCAACATGTGAGAATATAATATTAATTGAATGATCAATGTTTTGCTTATTAAAACAAAACGTTTTTAGTGCGTTTGAACTCACCTCGTCATGTCAGCTTGATTTGACCTGGGAAGCTATCTCTCTGTGAACATTTTAAAGAAACGCAAACTTGACAGACTGGTGCACTTTTTTGACATTCCAGTTGGGAGTTACCTGGAAATGGCTCCAGGGCACTTTGGCCCACAGCCACACAGCACATCAGGCGTCACAACATGTCAGTCAGCCTTGGCCTTTGAATCATCCTACAACACCGGCTCCTTATCACGCAAGGGCCCGCATGTGGCCACGCCATGTCTCAAATGAATGCGTTTATTTCATGAATTTCTATATAATAACAAATAGACTGTTATTGTGAGACAGAGGTTTTTTTTTTTTGTATATACACATCTTGAAATACTTAAAGCAGAGGCCACAATTTAATTGTATTGTTTTCTAAAGTTCATTATGAACTTTTTATGTCGTGCCATTTGCTAACATATAAACACCCAATGTTACTGATTTAAGCTAATTTCATTAAGCTACATCGGTTTGATTGTAAAAGGACAAGAAAGTGATGCAAGAGCAATAGAGGCAATGTATGTATAGAAGGAGTCTTCCAGACAACATGAAAAGCACCAATAAATCTCCTTCACCCGCCCCGGCTCTGGGGGACACTCAGACCAAAATTATAAGTTTTGCGTGCTGGTGGAATTTCTTTGAAATGTTGGGACTGCAGCAGCCATGGCTATTTCTGTGCTATATTTCTGCTTCGTGGAGAGCAATTTGAAGCCGGTTTCATTCTATGATGCATGTGCAGAAGACACATGGAGAATTGTAAAATACACATTTCTCATAGTAAAAATGTGTAGGTGCTGGAAATGAACTTGTAACATGAGATGAACAAACCTAACACAACTTATATCCTCCTATAGTGAAAGAAGAACCAGAGATGGAGGTTCGGATGGTAAATGGGAAACCCAAGAAAGTTAGGAAGCCGCGGACAATTTACTCCAGCTACCAGCTGGCAGTCCTACAGAGGAGATTCCAGTCGGCCCAGTACCTGGCCCTACCAGAGAGGGCCGAGCTGGCCGCCCAGTTGGGCCTGACACAGACACAGGTGAGGCTCCAGTGCAGGACAGTGATATGATGAGTACACAGCATTACCACCATTTAACCAATCGAAAACGATTTATCACTACAGCGGAATCAAAAAAGAAAAGTATAAACTCACAGTGACATTGTCAAAGAGGTATTGACACTCCCAGGTGTGTCAGACAAGTTCCAGGAATTATCGTTTGCTTCGTTCTGTGTGCGAGAAGAGGTGAGAGTTTTGGCAGGACGACTCATGGCTGCTTCACCAAAATGGCCTGAGCATCTGACGGCTCCTGACGAAGAAGAACATCTCTGTGCTGGAGAAACCTGTCTACTCACCCAACCTGGCTCTATGTCATTCCCCCCCCCCCCCCCCCCTTCTTTCTCTCAAGCTCAAGTGGGTCATCAAGTAGGCCCCTGAAGGGGGAAAATGTGTAGTTTGGATCTGAAAAAAAATTCTGGAACTTTTCTGACACACCTTGTATGTTAGAGAGTAATGAAATGACTGAGAAGAAATGGTAGTTGGATGTCACCTAGTGGTTAAATGATCAATGACACGTGTGCGCCAGATGGACCTACTATAAAAATTCTTTAGCACGCTAAACTCTTTCCTCCGACGGTCACATCCAGAAAAAAGGGAGGATGCAAGGGCATTTGAATTCTTCACCTAATTTAGTAAAAACACACTAAAGCCAATCAAGCAATTTTTATGCTGTTTTTATATATAGTGGATTATAGTCAGCGTGACAGCTTTCTGTTAAAGGTGATGAGACAAATATTTCTCATTGAAGTGGCATGAAATATGGCTTTCTTCAACTTGAGATCAGCATCTTCTCGGTGACCCCATTTCTAGAGCTAGACATTCGTCTATGCTTTAGTCCATCTATGAGTTCCCGTCTGTATTTCAGACCCCCCCCCCGGTCGGTCCTAGTCAACCAAACGAGAACAGACTTTACCGGTACCCCGTCACACGCAGGTGTCCCACTCCTGACACGCAGCCAAACAAATAAAAAATAAAGTGTCATATACCTTTCGGTCCCACAGATGAAATGACATGTCCGCCATTTTGTTTTAATTTCAACCAATCACCACGCTGTGCATGTGTGTGTGTCTCTTGTTTTTATTTTACATTTTTCCTTTATTTGTCAGCGCCTGCGTGTGACGTGAAAATGATGTTCTCGTTGCCGATTGGCTGTCGCCGACAAGGGACTGGGACCACGCGGGTCGTCCGGAAATACCGGCCAGAAGTTATAAATGAATAGACGATGCCCAGCTTTGCTCATTTCATTACATGAAAGCATGAAAATAGACATCGCTGTCAGTATTATGCAGTGCACCTCTATACCACTGTTGTCACTCTGGCTGTATTGATCAACATTGAGCATGATTATGTTTGGAAATGCACAATTTTGAATGATGTCCTATTCAAATGCACAGTAAGCATATTATTATCATATTCTAGTCATATACAGCAGTATAATGTAGAGCAGGTTTTCTTGACATGGGTTATATCTAGAGGGTTAAAAGCATATTTACAAAAGCGATCAACAATTATGTTATAGTCCCGTTTTGAAGGTTTCCCTAACTAAATAGAAGTTCCAACTGAGGTCTGAAGACTAGGCCCTTGAGACTTTCAGGGAAATACCGACATCCAGACCTCATAGCTGGCTTCAGTCATGGATAATGTGACAGTCTTCACTCCTCCAAGTTTCAGCCTACTTTGTTGCCACGAATAGTACTGTAATGTATTTGAAATAAAACACTCTGTTTTTTTACAATAAGTCCCTAACATCACAGCTCTCACAGTGTGTCAGGTGTACTGTATTTCCCTTTTAGACACATTCGTCAAAGATAAAAAATATACGCACACTAATTGCAAAAATGTATTTGCCTTTTCACGATAGGCCCTCACATGATACTTTTTAATTTCAGGTTAAAATATGGTTCCAAAACCGTCGCTCCAAATTCAAGAAACTCTACAAGAATGGAGAATTTCCACTGGGGGACATTGCACTGGAGCATAGCCCAGAGGCAAGTGATTCAATGGCTTGCAACTCTCCTCCATCTCCCGCTGCATGGGAAAACAACAATAGCAGCAGTAACGCCACCAACAACGCAAGCAGCAACGACACAAACAGTAGCAACAGCCTCAAGAATAATACAATGCTGGACCCTACCAGCAGGGGGCAGGAATCCTATCAGCCCTCAGGTGATTCCTCCTCTGTCTACATGGAGGAGTACACGCACCAGAATTGGTACCAGCAGCAGGACGCACATTTAGGGTTGCAGGCGGCTGGCACTACCCACCACCCATCGTCATCGGCACCACCAGCTCCCATCGGAGCCGTTTACTGAATCTCAAACTTACTGTAGACATTAAATGGACCCATTCAACTTAAACCGAAGGGACGTTTTTGGATCATCCAGAAATACCTGAAGGTGTGCCTCGAAAAGCAGGATGGAAATAAATGTACTTTTTGATATTTCACATTTTTAATATGACCAAAGTGCCCAAATCTATTGATTTACTTAATGCCTTTTATAGCCAAAGACCAACTACTACTGACACTCTTCAAGATCAAGTTTTTTGTTTCCTTTTCTTTTTTTGCTGGGACCTCCCCTTCTTCATAGCCCTACTAAAATAATCGAATTTGAGCAGTTTGAACATTCTTTGCCCAGCCTGTGTGAAATTTAGTCAATTTAGTTTCGACATATGACTGGCTTCTGACACCAAAATGATTTGTTATCGTTCATTGCTCATGGTGTTGCTTTCACACCATGCAGGGTGATCAAAAATCACGAGACTCTTCCACTTTTCTATTTTGTCTCAGGTATCATTCAGGCAGACGTGAGATCATAAGCGTTTGACAATTTTGGCTTTGCCATTTTTTTGTAAGCATATTGTTCCCCTTGCCCATGGCTCGCCAATTCACTTTGGAGCAGCGAAACAAAATTGTCACCAGGCAAGAAGCTTTTCCCTCCCCGACCGTGTTTCCGATTTACTGTTGTCAAGCTTCAAAATCTTCCATTTGTCAAGGACACATCTCTCGTTTGAGAAACTAGCGTAAATGTGGAACTGTGCGACCCCCTCAAACTGGTGCTGAAATACACTGGGGCAGATCAACTTCTTGCCAGGGGGCAACTTTGCAACGCTGCACCAATATGCTTGCAAAAATCTTCAAATCCTAAACTGTTCAATGTTGACGGCTTCAGGATGGTCTGATTTTTACCTGACACGAAATACAAAAAAAAGGAGTAAAGTGATGGCACCTGCTGGCGCCCCCCCCAAAAAACGGTCTCCTATCTGTTATATGCAGGAAAAAAAAAACACACCTATTCATTAATTCGTTCAGGATTTTGTGCTCAAAGCCATGTCTAATATAAAAATATAGCTAATGGTATATGTTGAAGTGAGGGGAGGAGTTCCATGCAGTCAGGCCCTACATAGCCTTGTTTAATGGAAAATAGTGTTTTTGCTGCCATCATGTGGCATCTACAGTATATGCAAACCTCTTTGGGTGGGTGTCAAATCCATGCAAATATTCGCTGTTCGTGGCAGAATTTCATGACCCACCACCAATATAATAAATAAAGTAATGATAATCTCATCTCATCATTTTTTCAGTGGGAAATCTGAGCTGGTTTAATTGAACATAAAGAAATTACACATGTAATTGTACCTTAAGCGTTTTAATGCAAGAGCATTTCATTGTTCTGCCGGTTATGTTATTGACATAGATGAACAAAGATACATTATTTGTCGTGAATAAATCATTTTTAGACCAATTAAGTAATTAATCACTGCAATATTGCATTCTGGAACAACAGCGATGCCCGCGTTTTTATACATGGCCAGTTTAGAAAATAATGTGAGTGCCTCACACTTGTCTGGATTGGAAGATACTATGCAATGGTATTAGAAAAAAAAAAAAGGTCTCAATACCACTATTATTCAGCCCTCGAAGGCTGATGTTATAAGGTGCTGAAATAAATTAGAGGGCGTCGTGATTATACCTGTTTCTTAACTGCTGTTTGTCGACGAAGCCTGAGTCATTTAAAAGTCGTCGTACAAGCACAACATGTGGCCAGGATCACCATGACACTCTTCAGGTGAAGACTAATTAGTGTGAGAAATTATGAGGAGGGAGGGTGAAGGTTATGCGCTTGACAGGCATGTCATCTATCAACCTCAGTTGGTTGGTTTGTGAGCTGCTTGAACTTTTTGGAGTTATGTCGGAAACAGAAAGCCAGGCGTGGCATATTGTCGTCGTCATTACGCAAAAACTAAGTTGTGACATTTACCAAACCCTAAGAAAGTATTTCAGCCCTCGGTCTGACAATTAAGACTTCTGTAGGTGGTGTCATTCACGGTGCAATTATTTTGTCATTTAGGTATGAGGATGCTTCGGGTTTGTAATTAACTTTTTTAGTGGAGCAACATGTGCAGCCAACCTCTCTATGCTACTGTATTGGTTTCTGTTCAGGACTCTATTACTCATAGGTCAGGCCATTCATGACCAAATGTGCAGTTCATGAAGTAGAAATGCCACAAGACGTTTCTCGATCGATGCCACTTGACCATGAGCCTTCTCATTTAGTATTAATGGAACATGGCAAAGAATCATTAAAAAAAAAAAGATCATCTCCATATATTAAGATGTTTAGCATTGTTTGTGAAGTTTCCATGACAGCAGAGGAACATATTGTTGTTTTGGCATCAGTTTTCAAAAGTAGGAGAGGCTTCAAGATAACACTATCACAAAGTGTGCGTTATTTGTTCTTAAAGTAGAAGTCAACCCAAACATTTTTTTTTCAAGAATACGTTCCATGCAGGCGCAGTAGTTGAAACACGGCATTTTAATTAATATTGTGTTTGTGGAATATGAGTTAAGCAGCAAAATACAACCGTTATTAGCCATCTCAGGGGGCAGCCATTTTGTCACTTCTGTCGACTGGAATTGACATCACGGTGTGTCGGCTCAGATAACGACCAATCACGGCTCAGCTTCAGAAAACAGCTCAGACGTGATTGGTCGTTACCTGAGCCCTGAGCAACTGTGATGTTATTTTCAGTTGACAGAAGTGACAAAATGGCTGCCCCCAGAGATGGCTAAAAATGGGTGGATTAACTCTCATTCCACAAAGGCAATATTTATCAGAATGTCTTGTTTTAACTAGTGGGCCTGCATAGAACATATTCTTGAAAAAATATGTTTGGTATGACTTCCTCTTTAAGGAGAACTTCCAGACTGCTACAGTAAATGCTTATTCTTGTTTGCCCTACTTATAAACTGAATAAAATTGGAGTCGCAAGGGTAACCTTGCAATGCAATAAGTATCCTCTAGTCAACAACACAAACAACAACACGAGTGGAAAGAAAATATTGGAGGGATACTGTAAATCCATATTTACATATACATGACAAATAAGAGGCAAATGGTGCTAAAACATTTCAATAGAAAATGTATATTTTATTGCTTTTTGTTAGACTATTTTATTTATATTTTTGGATCAAATTTGGTACAACAGTCTGAGTATTTGAAATAAAAAGTTTGACTTTACTACTTGATTTGTGCGCTTGTTGAAATCCACAAAATCGTCCACTGTATTTTGCATATATGCATTCACACGCGCACATACACACGGAAGGTTTTGGGAGGTGACAGTGCAGCAGACACTCTGGAGTCTTTCAAATCTAATAACACACCAGCGAAATGGTGAGACGCGCACATTTCCTTTCATGTGGTACACAGTTGGAGAGGGGAGGAGGCGTGTGTGCGTGTGCATGCGTGTGTATGTTCGGGTATGGGTGTGTACGTGACAAACAAGCTTTTTTTTCTTGATTGCAACAAACCAAACCCACAGGTTAACCTTTAAAACGGCTGCATTGAAAAGAGGCCATCACAAAATCACATTCACAATTTACATACATATAATTTAATTCTGTGCAACTTGAGGATTTGTTAAATTGTTTGAAATGTTTTCCCATAGGAAATAATGGAACTCAGTTTAATTTCATTAACTGCACAGGCACTTTTATTTTCTTTTTTTTTACATTGTGTGCAAGTAATGTGTTAATGTTAACTGTCATGCACAAGCAAAAAGAAGTTCACCACTATTAGCACTCAATTAAGTGTAAAAATAAAGCGGAAGTCAACCCCCCAATTTTTTTTTTCAAATAATATGTTCTATGCTGCCTCACTAGTCTAAACTTGATATTCTGATTAATATTGTGTTTGTAGAATACGAATTAAGCAGCAAAATCCACCTGCTTTTTATCCATTTCAGAGAGCGGCCATTTTGTCACTTGCTGTCGACTGAAAATTACATCACAGTTGCTCAGGGCTCAGGCAACAACCAATCACTGCTCACCTGTTTTCTGAGGCTGAGCCATGATTGGCTGTTACATGAGCCCTTAACTGTGATGTCATTTTCAGTTGACAGCTAGTGACAAAATGGCCGCCCCCTGAGATGGATAAAAATGGGTGGATTTTGCTGCTTAACTCATATTCCACAAACGCAATATTAATCAGAATGCCGCCCCCAGAGATGGCTAAAAACGGGTGGATTAACACTTATTCCACAAACGCAATATTGATCAGAATGCCTTGTTTCAACCAGTGAGCTTTCATAGAACATATTCTTGAAAAAATATGTTTGGGTTGACTTCCACTTTAAGCTGCTATAAAGTCACTCTTCTGTATGGCTTGTCTTCATGAGTGGGGTGAGTTGAAGCCGACTTTGGGTGAGAGGATGGGTACACTCTGGACTGGTCAGAAGTCGACACTCTCAATAACGTCTAAACCCAAAGAATTCTTTAAAAAAAAAAAAAAAAAAAAAAAAACACTGATAAACACTAAAATCTAGTGGAAAGTGGGGGGGAATAAAATCCTGAGGTTTTTTTTGTGTGTGTGTGAAAATATTTGAGATTTTAGTTTTAGGCAAGATCGCCCAGCCCTACATGTTACTTGGAACACTTCAAATTTTGTCTTGTTGAGTAATGACATCTGATTTCTTGAGCACCATAACTTTCACTGTGCATTCAATACATGTTGGGATGTCTCCTATGCTCAACAAAAAAAACTGTCTGCCTCTTGATTCTCGTCACCAACCTGTCTCTTCATGGCAGGTTTTGAAAAAGACATGACTGGGACTCGGTACCAGGATATCTTTTCCTTTCACTTGGTGTCACTTCAGAATTATGTTACGCCGAAAGCTATTATTAGCCTGAGCTATGATAGCCCATAAGTGATTTAAAAAAAGAAACAAAAAATATACAGGGCAACAATATGGCAAAAAACGTGGGCGCCATACTAACCTAACCTAACCATAACCTTTTATGTAGGGGGCCGCAAAATATCATCCTGTGGGCCGCAAATGGCCCCCTGGCCGCAGGTTTGAGACCACTGATCTAAACCCAGGAAAACAAAAGGGAGTAGCCTTGAATCCCAGAGGGCACTTGCCATGTTTATTTACCTTCCTGTGTTGAGCCCTCAGCTTCCAGGTGTCAAAGAAAAATGTGTCTGAACATCTCTAGGAGAGCCAACTGGGACTTGTAGTGACCTGTGGATGTTTTGCCGCAGGAAACATGATTTTTTACCAAAGCCATAACTGATCATAATCCAACTGAAAAATCATCCTCTCAAACTGAAAATGACACTTACAGAATGAGATTCGAAAGATGATTAAACATGTTTTTTGTCTTGAATCGGTAGAGTCACAGAGGGGAAAAATAGCTGAAATATATATAAAAGTGAAGATAGAAAAGTCCACACAAACACACACATAAACTCATATAGGTTCCCTGCAAGGAAGGCTGCAAGGAAGGAATGAGACAATATGATGACATCAAAACCCAGCAGCGGAAGACAACTTTACAAGAGTGGCTGGGAAGACTTTGTTTTCCTTGCCTCCAGCTATAACCTACAAACCACACTTGGGCTGATATATATTTTGTAAACATTTACAGTAACTATTGTGGACATTTTTTTGTTGACTTGCTTCCTTGTTCCTTGTTGTCGTGATTGACAATTATTAAATCAATAAATGCAGAATTTGTGGTACAGATCTTGTATTGGATGTCATTGCATTGTGCGTGCATATAAGTCAGAGTACTGTACTCCATTGCATCTGAATTCATGTTTATCCTCTTTTATTTCTTTAACCCAAATGTATTGCATTGTTCTTTATTCATTTGTAGTGTGTGGAAGTTTGTTTTTATTTTAGTCTTGTATGGAAACATTGCCTCTTTTTTTTTTTCATTTATTCAACTTTTATTTAGACAAGACAATCAAGAAAAGATTCTCATTTGGAATTCCCACTGGGCTCTAGACAGCAGAGCAAAACAAAACAAAATAAAAACAAATACAAAACAAATGTTGCATTCTTGGCCAGTTCATTCATGGAAAATAGATTCTTAACATCAATCAGATCAAAACATTGGAACTTATTTATGTTGGTATTTAGCAGCTGGCGCAACACAAATGGACAACAATGTGGCCCTGAAAAACACTGAACAACAATTTAAGTCAACTATCAAAGGATCCCTGAAAAAAGACTTAAACATGCAAATTTTTTGGTTTGCTGGATTCGACGATGTCAACGATAATGGGTGATAAGCTTTTGAGCTCCCGGTAATTAGAGTGATTAGTTCATGTTCCATACTTGTTGGCGCAGTGTCACTGTAATCGTCTAACTGATGTTAAACTGAGAGTCAAGTTACAGGGTAATTGATGACCACAATGTTAATGGTACCGTAACTTGAAAACAATGGCAAATAGTTTGACAAGAAGAGAAAGATAATAATAGAGAATTAACATAAATGATCATTATGATTTAATTGGTTTAAGTGGATACTGCAATTGTTATTGAATGTCGTATAATAATGTAACGCAACATTTACCTGTCAATCCCAATAAAAGGATATTCTAACTAGGCATATTCACAGCATTCTTTTGACAGCAAGAACACAAACAAAAGTACCGGTAGTTAGCTTTATGTTGTTATGCTTTGATAATTCATTTACGTAAGACGTCTGAACACATGCAATAACAAATAGGTTTGCGCAAATGATGCAGTTCAGACTGTTGTAATGTTGTTTGCATGATTTAATATTGGCTTTAGTCACACTGCGTATCAGAGATGGCGGACTTGAGTCAAATGGCTTGACTTGAGTCAGACTCGATTTTAGGACTTGGCACTTGCTTGGCTAAAATTTCAATTAAAAGGCTCGCTTGGACTTTGACTTTGTATTCGTAAGACTCCATTTAACTTGACAAGTCGCGCCTGTTCACAGTTGAAGTTCAGCATTTTCAAGACAGTTTTCCATTTGGTATGCTTTTGAAAGAAAAGTATGTAACAACACAGAACAAACAGGCTCCGTGGTGTTTTTAATATTTGTGTGACGCATTACAGAAACCACCCGGGGTCCACATGGGTCCGCTCTGTAGGATGAAGGTTTAATCTAATAACAAAGAGGACAATTGCCAAATTCACTGCTTACTTCAGCCAGGCGAGTTTCCTAAACACCTGAAAACAGCTGCCATCTAGCCACTTCAAAAACCTCCACCTCCAAATAGAGAACGCTGGATGCTTCCTTGTTAGCAAATTATAGACCCATCTCAAACCTTGCCTTCTGAAACAAGATTGTCGAGAAATTGTTTCATAATCAAACTCAGCAATTTTTTTACCGCAAATGGACACTGATAAATTTCATTTGGGTTTCCGACCTGATCACAATACACAATCTAAATATATGATTGAACACTGACGCAGAGGAAGGTGTCGGTGCTAGTCTGCTTGGATCTCAGTGCAGTTTGATACAGATGATCATGGTATAATGTTGAACAGGGTGGAAATTTGGATAGGTTTAAATGGAACAGTCCTAAAATGGTTCAGGACCTACTTGGAGGATAGGAGTCATTTTGTGACGATTGGAAATTCTGAATCCGATCAAATGGCTATGACATATGGGGTCCCCCAAGGGTCAATCTTTGGACACCTTTTGTTCAGTCTCCATATGTTACCTTTGGCTCAGTTGCTTCACAACTCCAATGTTGGTAATCATGGCTATGTGCAGATGACACGCAGCTATATTTATCAATTTCCCCAAATGACAAATGAACAAATGGATGAAGCAAAATTCTCTTCAGCTAACTCAAAACAAAAATGATGTAATTGTTTGGGGCAATAAAGAAAACAGTTAATAATTTTAGTAAACACTTGGAGTCACTGGACCCTACTTTGGTAGGTACCGGTGCGCTCAGCGTAAAAATGGGCGTAACTTCATTTTCGTGCCAGCGCAAGTCTAGTCTAGCGTGTTTGAGGCAGTGTTGCGCCGGTCTGGGCGTGCCAGCGCATGAAGCAGCCTTGCCCCTGACACACCTGCTAATTTGGTGACAGAATTAGTCTGCGCATTTTTTTTATCGTGGAAAGCAAGGGAAAGGCTCCACAGGAACTGTGCATTAAAAAAAGAGTGATTCAATGAATGATTTGGAGAGTGGTGAACGTCTGTCTGTACCGACTTCAAGTTGTTGAAAGCCTATAAGCAGAAGTTGTTAGGAGTCTTTTTATGTACCTTGAGATGGGTTGAAACTCTAAAATGAATTTTGTTGGTCTGTACTTACTTAATAAAATCCAAATTCCATTCCATTCCAACAACCAAACATGAGTAGCTAACGTGAGTGAACATTAGCATCAACAGTTGTATGAATGAAGTCCAGCCTCTGTATCTGACGGACATATTCGATGATATTACCCAATGCTCATACGGCAAGAAACTATATGGACGCTCCTACATTTCTAAAGTCGAATTAGTTTTGTGTGACATTACTTTATACCTCTTTGTATTACATTTAGAAGATGATGTCGGTTTAAATGAACACATTCTTGCTAACCTCAGTTGCACTCCAAATTAATCATGTTTGTATTTGTCCACCATATGGGTAAAAATTAACAAGCAAATAAAAAGTGAAACCTGCTGTTTGGTCCTTGTGTAAATTCAAGTTGTCTCATTCTTTCTCACTGCTTTCCTCTTCCTAAGCTGGTTACATGCTGCTTTTTGCCCAGTAGCGAATCATCAGCCCTTCAGTATAACAGCGTTGCATTTTTGTCCTCACGCAAGCTTTCCTCCTATGCGTCCCCTTCATCTTTCCTTGTTGCTTGAACAAGTACATAATGATTTCGTACATCTAAAACATCAAAAACACACGTGCTAATTTATTGAAGTATTGTCGGTAGGTGTGAATGTGGGTGAGAATGGTTGTTTCTCTAAACGTCCTTTGGGCTGGCGACTAATACAGTGTCCCAAATGAAGTGTGTCTTTCCCTAACTCTCCCCGCAAAAACATCTAGCCATCCCTCTGATGATCTCATTTCTCATCCTAAGCATCCTGGTGACTCCTAAAGAAAACTTCATCTTCATTTCCGCCACCTCCAGTTTCTGCTGCTTCACCTCCACTTCTTATCAAGTCTTATCAGGTTCGAGTCAACTTTATTGCCAAGTGTGCATATACATACAAAACATACAACACAGATGAGACTGTCGTCCTCTCTCACTCACGGTGCAAACATTCAAAGTAGAGTAAGTACTCATTCAAACTTGTACTTTTACCAAAGTCATTTTTATACACAAATAACTTCTAACCAAGTATAGAATGAGGGTACTCTTCCCCATATCTGGTAGTCGTACGGTGCAGCCACATCTCTAACAGTTGGATCGTGAATGTCTGAGCAACAGTAGCTCAAGAGTCAATCAGGGCTTACTCTACCTTACTTGTTCTTTCCAAGCGTACATTCCCATTACACCTTTTTTTTCAAGGTTTACAATATTAGGCTTTAGTTTTTCTTGGCCAAAATCGTTCATAAAAAGCAAAATATACGGATGAAAATGATGATCATTGCAAAGAACAGATATAAGGATTAGGACACAGTCTACCATTCGGCTCAGACAAACAAAAGAAAAATGAAACTGTTCCGATGCCGTCTCCCAAATCTTTATTACAGTGCAGTATTGATTATTTCAACCCCGATCAGTCACATGTTAAAGTGTCCATCTGCTCATTGGTTTTCACCAATATGTCCAAATATTGCAACAATGACAACGGTGCACAGCCACCACTCTATTTTCAGTTTCAACAGTGACAAGGTGTTCTTGATTCTACACATACATGACTTCTTGTGTTTGAATGAAACTTATTGAATGCTGATAATTTCATGCACTCTAAAAACAGTTGGGTTAAAAATCACACAATTTTGCGTCAAAAATGGACCGATACTCAAATTGGGTCAATTTGACCCACTTTCTTGCATTGCTTTGTATAAAACAGCCCATTTTTTGGTTGTTTTATACAAACCTACCCATTTTTTTGGTTGTTTTCTGCAAAAACAACCAAGAAAGTTGGGTCAACCCGAGTTGTGTATCAGTCCATTGTTCACCCAAAATTGTGTTGTTTTTAACCCAACTATTTTTAGAGTGTGGGACTCTCATGGGAAAGAGAAGCTGTTGCACAGTACCATATGTTGGACGGCTTTATAAAATAATTAAATTATCATGGAAACTTTCAGTACATTTGAAACAATCAAAAGAATTAATTTTTGTTTTGTTTTTTTGTTTCTTTTACATGATGTGTTTTTTTAAACTTCAACAAACCCAGACTTTCAAACTATAGAAAAACTTCACAGAAAGCCCTTTTCCACATGTGGTTGTGCCACATATCCCCACTATAAATATATTAATATATATTTCAAAATAAAAGAATTGTCCAGAATCACGGCTGATACAGCACTGGCAGGATGTTACCAAAATGTACTACTTACTGTAGTTGTTGCTCTTACTTTCAGTAAAAAAAAAAGCCTACACTGCATGCCTGTGAATGTTTCATGCACAGACATAATGCACAAAACTCCCTTGCAGCAACATTGGCGAGTCGAGTCCTGCTGCCAACACATGAAGAATATGCTGCACACAAAACTCGACACTTTGCCATACTTCATGACGCGGTTAAGAGGTTAACTTCAGTGCATTTAGTTTTTATAATGTTCCCACGTTTACCCTGTCTTGACATTGTTGATGTTTTTTCCATGTCATCTGGTGTTAATATCTTGTTTGTGAGGACAGGTTGTTCTACTGTAGCTAATAACAGCTAACAAGTTGCGTGTGAGCCATGTTGTCAACTATGGTTTTATAATCCAGTTAAAAGAGCTCAATAAGCCTACAATCCAATATATTGGGTGCATTCTGAATGCATTTTGCATCTTTTTACTTTGACACCAAGAAACCAAGAAAACTCAAAGCAACACCATTCACCAAAGAATTCATATACAGTACCTGTCTGCACTTCACTTCTGCGTATTTATAGCTGCTGGACCAAAAGCAGCCAAGAACTGCCTCACTTTTTCGACCCCTTGCGCCATTTTTTTTCATTCTTGCAAGCGCTTGACTTTTTTCTAGTTTTTGCTTCAGTGTCTCACACTGTAAACAATGTTGGATATGGGGCAGTTCATTTTATGGAAAAAAAAAAGACCTCCAGTCCCAGTGGTGTCACATCAGTTGAGTCCTGGGCATGGCATCCTGCGGATGTCCTGGGTACCAGTGGCTAAAATTGTTCATGTATCCACCAGAGTGCACCGGTGTGCCTTTAGGAGCCAGGCTCATGTCCCATACTGTGCATGGAGAAGTGGAAGACGGGAGTCGGTTGGACCTGGGCTCTCCATCCGATCCGCACGGCCCAGACTTCATTATCTTCTTGTATTTGGATCGTTTGTTTTGGAACCATATTTTAACCTGAATGTCAAAAAAGGAAATGTGAAAAAGGGGCCATGCAGCATCTTATAACCAGCTTTTCTATATATTGAATGACTGTATATATACAGTAATGTTTTGGCTTTTTTTTTTGTTTTAAAAATGGCCTTTACATCGTAAATGAAGTTATTCTTACCCTCTTCTTAACCTCTATTCTGACCCTCTTAAAATCAGGAGAAGCTGTTTGAGTCAGTTTTCTAATTAAAGCCCATACAAATAAAGTTTACTTGTTCTAGCTTTGCACGTTAGCTATAGTTTAACGACACATCAACCCTAAGGTCACCTTATTTCTTAAATTGTTTAATTCAGCAGGAAGATTGTTGGCAATTTGTTCATCTAAAGGGGAAGTCAACCTAAAAATGTCCTTTACAATATGTTCCATGCACCTCCACTAGTCTAAACATGGCGTTGTGATTAATATTGTGTTTGTGTCCACCTATTTTTATCCATCTCAGGTGGTGGCCATTTTGCCATTTTCTGTCGACTGAAAATGACATCACAGTTGCTCAGGGCTCAGGTAACGACCAATCACGGTTCACCTGTTTTCTGAAGCTGAGCCATGATTGGTCGTTACCTGAGCAACTTCTATGTCATTTTCGGTCGACAGCAAGTGACAAAACCCATAAACCACAAACACAATATTAATCAGAATGCCGTGTTTAGACTAGTGGGGCTGCATAAAAATGATTGTCAAGAACTTTTTTGGGTTGACTTCCGCTTTAAATCAGTGTAGATTATCTTTATGGGTGGAATCAGATCACTATAAATCAATAGACTGAATATTTCAATGTCTGACTACATTGAGCTGAATCTCATGTAAACACTCTTGTGTGGTTAAATAATTTATGTTTTTAATTGGCTTGTAGTAGTTTCCCACCTTGCTTTCAAATTGAGCAATCGCGCAAATGGCCCACTCAGGTTAGCAGTCAGATTCTTCATTCATTCATTATCCATACCGCTTATCCTCACAAGGGTCGCGGGCGTGCTGGAGCCTATCCCAGCTGTCTTCGGGCAGTAGGCGGGGGACACCCTGAATTGGTTGCCAGCCAATCGCAGGGCACACAGAGACAAACATCCGCACTCACAATCACACCTAGGGGCAATTTAGAGAGTCCAATCAATTTACCATGCATGTTTTTGGAAAGTGGGAGGAAACCGGAGTACCCGGAGGAAACCCACGCAGGCACGGGGAGAACATGCAAACTCCACACAGGGAGGCCGGAGCCGGGATTGAACCCACGACCTCTGAACTGTGAGGCGGACGTGCTAACCAGTCGGCCACCGTGCCGCCCCCGCAGTCAGATTAGTGAATCACAAATAATTACAGAGGCAGTGTACATGATTGTATCAAACAGGTTTGAACTGTAATCGGAAACACCAAGAAAACCACATACTGTATCTCAAATCAAAGCAAATTAAGACCAGTAAAGTGAAATCTAATTAGAGATAAGATAATTGGTTGTGGCTAGGATATTATTTCAAATGAAAAACATATTCACTTTCATATAAAGCCCTTGTTACATTTTCTTTGAATGTGAAAACTTGTAGTTTGGATTTGAAACATCTCTTATGAGAACAGTCGTGGAACCTTTCATTTTTTTTGTTTTAAATCGAAAACTAAATCACAAATCCATCTCTTGTCTCAAAACAAGACCGTGTTATTTACATACACACTGCACAGTTCACTTGCTTTCTCTTTCCCTCCTCCCTCAGCCCTTATCATGGTCCAACCCTAAACCGGCAACCAAGCTGAACATCGCCTGCGTTAAAAACGCTCCCAAGGACTAGAACACCGCAGTACCAGAAAGTAAATATTACTTGTGAACCCGCTAGTCAATCAACAACATGCTAAATCAGCCACGGTAAGAGGATTTCTGTTGTAATTATTGGTTTCGTATTCCACAAGCGACATGGAGTTGACAGCTTCAGAGTAAGTGCGGCTAATGACCCCCACATTAAGGAAGGATAGTGTTTGAGAGGCATGCCAGGTGCCACAGTGTGTGGGTGGGTACGGGTTGTGTACCGTGTGTGTGTAATAATGTGTGTTCTTTATTGTATGAAACGAGTCTTTATGCTTTATAAAGCAAAAGTCTGTGTGACGAGTAAGCGAATAGTTCAACTGTTGCGGCAGTATGTGCGCGCGCAGTATGTGTATGTGTATGCACGTGGCACAGAGATTGGCGCCGATCGAGAAACGATCAAATTCAAAGAAAACGAAGTGCGACGTGGAAATTTACAGCTGGCCTGGGAACAGCAGCGAGTCAGAGGAAAAGTGGCCAGTGTTTGGCTGGCGGCCTAATGGCATGAAGATGATAGAGATGGAATGTATGATGCCAATCTCAAGTGTGTGTGTGTGTGTATAGAAGATCAATTATCCCGCATGCTAGTACTGTACAATGATTTAAAAGTTAATATGTTTAAAAACAAACAAACAAAATAAATAGATACATACATACATACATACATACAAAAGTGGAGGTGTATTGCACACGTCACGCTTTGGGGCAGAAAGAGAAACCGAAACAAACGCCCACTCTGCATTCCTTAAACTAATGAAAATGTGTAGGCCTAGCCTTGAATTGTGTCAGAAATCTGAGAAAGAGTTCTATTTTAGTTGCAAGACACCTTATCAAAAAACACCAAGGGAAAGTTTGTATAAGATTCTCAAATTGGACTTTAATCATCTTGCCAATATGACTTCCTTGCAGCCAAGCACATTTATCTACTTTTCCTTTACACAAGAGGAAGGCAAACAAAAGGCTCATCTCCAGCTCCCAGTGTAAACATGAGTGTGGTTCAGGATTATGATGGAGTGCATCTGATAACACCCACACACGCAAACACACCCACACATCCCTCATGCCTGAATAAACTTTAAATCCCATCCATGCTGCTGACCGGCATCCAGCTGTCACAATGATAATAGAGCAAATTTACTGATCCCCTAATTAACACGCATTCATATTTGATGACCTTTTTTTTTTACTCAGAAGTAGCACTGCGGGCCTTCGTTGCGCATTAGCAACAAACAGTTTCCTACTAGCTCACTAGATGGCGTGTTCTCTCACTTCCAAAATGTGTGCTTTTTGGTTTCACAGAAATTGATTTTCTTGGCATCAATTTCATGTAAGTACCACGGCCAATCGAATTTGTTTTGAAACCAATGCTGCATAAGATGAGTCATGACAATATAGAGATACAGTTGATGCCAATTTGTAGATTTCATCTCCTCTAGGTTTTCTAGGTCTATTTCATTGTTGCAGATTTGCAACGTGTGGCCGGACATGTACCAATGGATGCCACATGCTTCATCTACTATGCCTATATTTTGAGCAACAGTCCTTATTAGGTTTATTTTCCTTTCATGTTTACTTCTTACTCCGAGGTGTCGTTGAGGGTTTATCCTATGGAAAATAAAATCATTTGGAGTGAATTTACACACTATCAGAGGCAGATTTGATCAAAAGTAATGGCATGATAAGATGTTTATTTGACTGTGCAGTGAGCAAAATTGATGTAGCCTAAATTCCATGGCACATATTATATTAGTATAGGTATTTGATGGACTTTTTTTTAGCAAACTATCTCACAGAATACTCCAATACATGATATTATTCTTATTATATAATATAATATTCTAACAGGTGCTACAGTAAATCTCAACCGTCTCTGTGGATGTACCCTCATAAGTGACAAGGAACTGTCAAAGGCTGGGCCCAGAAGCAGAAGAAGAAGTATATGCCGCTTTTTGACTTCCATGCTCAAGTTGTAGATGCCCTCATCAGGATTGGCAAAAAGGTTGACTTGAACAGCAAGAAAAGAGGACGGACGTCATCGGAAGATGCTCCAGAACGTTCTCAAGATGCCACACCTCCACCTCCACTTCAGAGGATAATTGTGCCATCGCTTGACGTCAGACTAGACTGATTCGATTATTTTCTCATACATGCTGATAAATGTGGATGTGTAGGCTGTGCAAGAATGGCTCCACGCAAATGGCCTGCCTGCAGTGCAAAGTACGCGTGTCCAAAATTGTTCCTTGGATTATCACATGAAGTTCAGACAGCCTTCTTAATTAGGATTTGAGACGGCGGTGTAGTAATATACTGTTATTATTCCTCCATATTGTTTGATGCAAGGAGTTCAAAATAGTAATTTTTTGGTTTCCATTTTTTACTCATCTATACCAAATTGTTTTTGTTGTTATTCTGCCACCTGTAAAGCGCTTTGTAACATTGTTTTGAAACATGCTATTCAAATAAAATTAGTGTTCAGACCATATTCAGTCTTCAGGGTTTATTTTACCACACCGGGCCAATGGTGTAAATCTGCTACATCCCAAAATGCATTGCATGTTAAGGTTTTGCAAAAAAAAAAAGAAAAAAAAAGTTAGAACTACCACATATGATAATTTTCCCCAAATATCAGATTTTTCCTGTGACTAAATCTGAATTTGAACCTGAGAGAGTTGACATCAAAAATTCAGTGGATGCAAGAAGGTATATACTGCAGCAAGACCAAACTTCCTATTTTCATGTGTTTGGTATTTTGCTAGACTTTGCACAGGTAGAATGACCCTGAAATTGCTGTCCACCCTGTCATTATGGGCTAATTGTCCATTTAAAATACACTGAGATGTTTTCAGTGACATCACAACCAGCATTTTGTTTTGTCTTCTTGGAGGCTGAAACAATGGCCGTTTTCAGAATAAATATTTACGCGAGTGTTTTGTGATTTTTATATTATGCGTACAGCTGGATGCTGTCAAGTTTAACATGAATTGTTTCTGAAATTCACAAATATTTGTTAAACAAGTCAGCTTGCTAACTGAGTCAATTTACAAAGTGAAAATCCACCACGTTCTCATTAAATGCTAACATTAGCCGAAAATGTCCACCCTGTCGTTGTCCACCCCAGGGGAAATTCTTGGATAAGAATTTTGGCGTGACAGCACATTCAATAGGCGCTCAATCGGGTGGGTGGATCAAACTGTTTTTGAGGCAAAATGTTACTGTATTTTTGTTAATAAAACATGCTTCTACCATGTTTTGTGTGGATTTAACAATTCTCTATCTTATTAAAAAAGCACAAACAGTAAATAAAATCTCAAAATCTCTCAGATTCTGGGGAAGCTTAGATTTACTTTAGGGGTGATTCGGCACCCCCAAAAATTGGCTAGACACGCCTATGGTCCATCCTGTAAGGAAGCTCACATATTTTGCTGTTCGCATGTACAATTCTACTTGCAGTTCATTTACATAAAAAGTGTGGGACGTTAACAAATATGCATTTCTAACCGCATAACGTCAACTTAATGCAAAGAATATGAACTTCAATGGAAAATATCAACTTTTGGGGTGAAATAATGCTGTTTCAATGGAACCTCACAATGACATTGACGCCAATAATGACTCTGCGTGTATGCGTTACCTGTGTCTGCGTCAGGCCCAATTTTGCAGCCAGGTCGGCCCTCTCAGGCAGAGCCAGGTATTGGGTTTGCTGGAAGCGCTGGTTGAGGGCCTGCAGCTGCAGACTCGAGTAAATGGTCCGAGGCTTTCGGATTTTTTTCCCGTTGCCATTGAGCCGTAGCTCTCCATTTTCTAATATAGTGGTGGGCTTCTCGTGTTCTGGTTGAGGAAGGAAGAGAGCAAAAAATGCCTCAGAAGGTTCTTAACACAGTCATTTCAGTATAGAAGGCCACATTTAATTGCATTAACCAAAGCAGCAAAACATTTCGGCAGCAAAAGTACAACATTTTATTATTTACATGTTCAGCATACAGACAATGTAAGCACATTTGAGTATAGTGTTACGTTTGTCCACAGGGATTTTGTTTCCCACATTTACTTTTGTTTAAGTGCATGTAAATTCATTACATTTAGTGAATTAATTGCTCATTCTTGCCAACTATTGGACAAAAGGATTGCTTGTTCTTTTTTGCAGACTATACAAATATATGTGTCTCTTGGGCTTCTCTTTGTTATGACACAAGCTCATCGTCCGGAGTGACAAGAAAGAACAGCTGTGGTCCCACAAGAAGCTCTGATAACTAATTATGAAACATGGAGGAGTTCTGAAGCATTTAATATAACCATCACGAGCAAATGAAAGCATACGTTCTCGGCGATCACATACATAAATGGAAAAGTTTAGACTGTTTGGAACATTCAGTTTTTTCCTCTTGGGCACATATCAGGAAATCAGATTTGCAGATGGATGATAATCTTAGAGGTTGAACTGGAGTAAACGTTTACATTTTCAAGAAAAAAAACCGTGAAATTTGGTGATTTTAGACTATTTCTTAGGAATCTGGAATTAGACGTGGCAACAGTTATGTGACTATATGAATTTGCAGACAATTTGCAGTTTGGGTGCTGTTCTGCACAGATATTAGTAGTCACATAAATACGAGCAAATCACACATATATATTTTTCATTCGAAAACTATTCATTTGCTATTTTTTATAAATTGCATAAATAAACCTGTTAGATATTCACTCATTTCTGGGAAGCGGGTATTTGCATTTGTTTTGAAATTTAAATGTAAAATTATTTTTTGCCTTAGATCTTTACGTCTGAATCAAATGAATATTAAAAACGGGCGAGAAATAATCGTTGATTGTGAAATTGTGGTGAATAATTTTCATGAAAACTGAAAAAGACGGCAAACAGCAGCAAGTCGGACAGTGTGAGCATGCAGGCCTCAAAAAGAAGTCCCCTCCGCCACCCCAAATGTAGGCTCCCAGAGTGCGGATCCAAATTACAGCACAATGTTCCGATCATGTGGCCCATTAAATGAACTTAATTTCATTTGATCTTCAGGTTGTTGTGCTACAGTCAAACGGGACCAGTACAGCATTAACAGCTATTAATATTAAGACATTTGATGTGCTTCAACTTTGGCAACTTCACTAAAATAGACGTCCTTCAACTCAAATGGCACTCGAATAAAATGGATAAATAACCCACCTTTATCCTCTAGTCTGGTGTGCCCGAGCCCGCCGCTGTGCCCTCCGTGCGGGTAGGAAAGGTACGGCCCCGGTTGGTGCGCGGTCACCGGGCTGTGGTAGGGCGGGTACCCGAGAGGACGGCCGTAGGAGGGCGCCGAGGACTGGAACGGGCTCTCGTGCTGCGTGGCGGCGTGCAGACTGTGGAACTGGTAATGATTGTGCGATAATCCCGGAGAGGACTGCTGGTGGCCGGGGAAGCTGTGGCTACCGCATTCCAAAAAGGCCGATTTGGA
The DNA here is from genome assembly GCF_054856515.1 of Filicampus tigris. NCBI lineage: Eukaryota > Metazoa > Chordata > Actinopteri > Syngnathiformes > Syngnathidae > Filicampus > Filicampus tigris. The sequence goes on along the minus strand of NC_141232.1, from coordinate 12,716,310 downwards.
TGGATCAGGGGAAACCAAAGCATCCGCCACAGAACTCATAGTCATCATGGATGCAGTTCAGAAGCCTTTGCAGGTCAGATAGAAGCTCTTGATAACGATGGTCATAATAAGGCGAGTAAAAATTAAATGAGCTACAAATGAATTGCATAAATAATTGCTCTATTAAACGGTGCGCGCGTCTTTCGTATCCGGTAACGAACCAGAACACATGGGTCCACTGAACTAATAATTCATAAGATATATATTGCAAAAAAAAAAAAAAAAAAAAAACAGAAAAAAACAAAACAAAACAAAAAAAAAACTAACTCACGGAAAAACAAAACAACCTGTCTATCAATATATTTCTGTCCGAAGTGACATAAGGGATTGTTTTATTCTTCACCGGGTTGGCTGCGCACGCGTGTGTGTGTCAAGGTAAAATGAGCCAGTGTGCGTGTGCGGCGGGCTGTGTGCGCCTCAACTTGGCGCCTAGCTCGCACCCAGCGAGCTCATTGGCTCTCAGGGAAGGTGCAGTAACATCAATCACAGAAGTGCCTCCGCTTGCCCGTGGCGCAGAAATTGTTTTAATAATCGCCACTTAAAATGAAATTGTCACTGCAAGTTTTTGGAAAAATCCCAACTAAATGTTAATACCATCGTAAAAAGGAAAACAATCATTGAGGGCCGACTTACTTTCTTGTGAGTCGGAACTTGTATATTCATTTGTTTGGTTGTGTACATATTTGATATATGGCACGATAATATGCCGCAGCAAAAATATGTGTTTTGTAATCATCAGTTTTCAATGACAAATAATTTATTAATAAGGTAACAGTAGTGCCAAAATACATGTTTAATCTTACAGGAGGACTTATCTGCCAAAGAAAAAGAAAAAAAAACACTCTTGACCGCAGATGAATGGGCACTTTCCTAATTGTATTACAAATACAAGCAATCTATTAATGAAAAAAAAGAATAATAGCCTATTAATATAAATAGTATTACTTTACAAGCAACTGAGAATCAAATCAAAAATAAGCATGCTATGTATGAAAAGGATCAAAATTGCAAATTAAGAGAGTAGACTTCTTTATTCCATTCAATGCTAAATGCGTCACTTTTTCTTTAAAAGAAATGTTTCTCTTTTCAATTTTTTTTGCCTTTTTCGTAATTTAACTTCTACACTTTACCCAATGATATTTCAAATATTACTTTCATATCTTATCGAGCTCAGTGTGCGAGTTCGTGTGCGAGCGCGTCTACTTAAAGTGCGTGAAGCCAATGGCTGAAAACAAAAAGAAAACAAGTATATGACAGAGAACATGCTTTTTTAAATTTCCCAATTTTCTGGGTTCAATTCGTATAATCGAATACATGAACTGCGCCCACAGTGACCGCATGTTTTGAGTTGTCAGTTATAATACAGAAAATGAACAAATAATATATTTCAAGACACGTTAAAAATCTGAATGAGACGGTTTGGGGTGTTTCTTCCTTGTTTTTTGTTCTTGCCTTTTGATTCTGATGCAAACCAGGCTGATGTAAGCAGAGCTATTGTACAGTACATCCAAGGCAGCGCTCTTGCTTTCATCTGCTTCCAACATTCTTCTCTTTACTGACGATGGGACACACCCTCCTTGCCGTGTCAATGCTGGGATTTAGTGGCAAAGTCATGCTTTTTCTCTTCTCAGTTTTTCGTGATACACTGGGCAAAGGTGAAAAAGTCAGCTGGCAGGACCGTGGAGTGATGCGCTTTTAGTTGTCATTCTTAAACTAATTCGAGTTTCAACTGCTTTAAGTTTACTTCCCAAGGTGTCATACTAAAATATCATGGACCATGAAATATTTAAAGGCAAAATTTTGACAGCAGAGTTAAAAATAGCTCATGGCCAAATCCCATTAATTTGTCAAGCTGCAATTTGTAGTCATTTGTGAAGCAGGATGAGTAACTGTCCAGACTTGATGAAGTCTTTTGTAGTAACATGTAGGCCCATTGACATTGTGGGGAAAAGGAAAAGGAGTGGCAATGATATCGGTGAAGATATTTGGTCAGAAGGTGTGTTATGTTGTGAAATCAAGGACAATGGGATGAGATTTAAACAAAACAACATAGCCAACATCTGAATTAATGTGTTCTTTTTTTTCCAGTGCGAAAACACAATTTAGCTATATAATTTTTTGGGAGGGTGGGTGGGCGGCGGGTGGGGGGTGTTAGGGGATCATAATACATAACACAATTTCACAAAACTCCAAATGAAAACTGCAAAATACCTCAAAAATCCTCTCACTCGTCTTATTATCACTTTCTCTTTTCCGCTTCCTCTCTTCTGCCAAAAAATGCTCACCTGTTTTCAAAGTGCTTACTTCCTGATTGAAGTGGCAACAATTAACCGCTGAGATGTTTGGCCGGGTAGCACATAAAATATCGCAAGGCCAATAAGATCATGAGTCATGTGGCATTTTGAAAAGCATTGTTTTGAAATGGCAAACGTGACTTTACTGTATGTCTTATTGCTGCGTCTTATAATGCAGAGAACTGTGCTCAGTGTATCTAATAAGATTGAAAAATTTGGAATTGTAAAATATGTGCAAAGCAAATGTTTAGGGACTTGCCAACAGATTTTGCGCTGTGTGTGTCAGTTTCAATAATTGTGCTATGGGTGTCAGTTTAGTGTGTTAGCAATTGGAAACACCTGTAAAAGGGTGGGTGGGGGTGGGGGGTCAGCAGTGTTTTGAACCACCGGATGTAAGCAGTGGTGCCTAGATTCGTAAAAACGTGCTGAGGGATGTTGAATCCCGTTTAACAATCCGGCGGTGTGATGGACAGGCGTGGGTTTGGCGAATGCAAAGAGAACGTTACCTGCCTGACTGCATTGTGTCATATTTTTGGTGTGAGAGGGATAATGATGCAGGCTTGTTTTGCTTGAAGTTAGCTTAGGCCAGGGTTGTCACACTCAATCACACAGCGGGACAAAACTCAAAGCACACATATGGGGTCCCTCAAGGTACAGATCTTGAACCCCTTTTGTTCAGCCTGTATATGCTACCCTTTGGTCAAATTCTTCAGAACTCTTATGTTGACTATCATGGCTATGCAGTAAATCTAACAGTGTCCTCAAAGTACAATTCAACTCACATTCAGCCCCCCCCCCCAAATAAAACAATCCAACTTTGTCTTTCTTTTTTGGGTGTGGGTGCAGAGCATATACGCCAGCCCCCTACAACACAACCTACTTGCTAAGGTCAAGCAAATAGTATTTCAAAATTAATAAACTAAGTATAAAAACATACAAAACATGATACAGCGCCAGACATTGATGACACGCATCCCACAATGTACTGTGCCAAATGTAAACAATGACATTGTGGCAGGGTAGAAAACATGTCGGTAATTTAAGGAAACGCCACATTTTGGCAATGACAGACAGCTGTTGTGCACCAGGATTGGCTGAAAATTGTCGTAGTTCTATTACACGGGTGTGTGATTTGTCGCAATGCCGCAATGATATGATTAACTAATAAATAAACAACTTGCAGAATAATGTGGAATAATTTGAAACTATTAAGACTTCTGATAGGCCCTCTCTTGGCATACGCTATAATTACTGAATGTAAAGTGACTGACAAAAAAAAAAAAAAAAAATCAACAATTATTATTGTATTTTTTTTAATTCTGATTGGCCCTTGACTACTGTTGGCCGCTGGGCTCGAGCCCAGGCAAGCCGGGCCTGACTATACTGTAGTGTCATTACTTAAAAATGGTAACATGTGACATGGACGATTGGAGACCACCTTGCACCCCCGATCGTGTGTCCATGTGTGTCTACGAAAACAGGGCCGCTTTTGTAGAACAAAAACAGTGGAGACATTTCAAATTTCTACAGCTGCTTTGTCATAGTCTAATGTCATAGTGCTCTGCCAACGCCTGAACTGGAAGGAGGTGATTGGACTTGTTTTACCAAATGCGGAAATTAGTTGCGCATTACCCCCTATTATCCCAACAATAAATTGTGGCTAGTGAAAATGTTTAGTGGCAAGTAACTATAGGAACCACCAGCCACAATTGCAGGTGAGAGGGAAAAAAAAAGTCAATGTTAAACCCTGTATCCAACATATACCAACATAAAACAAACAAAACAATTCTACCCTCCCTACCTGCCATCTATTACACACACAAGTAGATGTGTTGGAGGGTTTGACGCCAGACTGTCTGCTGCTGCTGCAGTATTGTTATTAACTGTGCTGTGAAAAGAGACAGCAGTATATCCACTCCTCTTAGGCTCCTGCAGGGCTTGCTTTTGTTGTGCACTTCATAATGGCACAGCATAATTACAGTCTTTACGGATTTACCCAACACCTAGCCTCACCTCTCCAAGGGTGCATACAGGCACAACCCGAGTGGAAGTGCGTCACCCGCAGATCGCTGTTCATTTTACACTTCACTGACACAAAAATTTGTGACCGAATCCGATGAGAGTCCTCACTCTGGTGTCAAACTCTTTTTCGTCACAGACCATATAAGGATCATTTTTTCCCCCCACATAGGGCCATGATGACTTTGTAATTCATACAAGTGTATAGTCACTTCATCATATAATTACAACTACACAATTACCCCAAGATTGTAGTTGCAACTGTAACAATTTAGCAAGAAACAAGACTTTCCTTTAGTGGTGAGTGGTGTAAAGGGAATGCTGCAATGCCAGGACCGGTTGAATGAAGTTTGACACTCGACATTGACTTTCTCATGCCCTGCTGTGTTGATAGCAATGTAGCCCTCTGACGTGAATTGTAATACTGTACACATCACATTATTTATTTTCAGAGGCTGAGGGGGTGTCAGAAGGGCAAGAAATGACATGTTCAATTCAAGCAACAAAGATACGGCGTTTGTGACTTGAAGCCATCCGCCCATAGCAGTGCAATGAATTTGATCCTTGCTGAAATTTCTGCTAAATAGTGTACTATGAAACTACATACTCTCTCCTGCGGTTCCACTGAGCTCGGATGACATTTGGAAAATGGTGGAAGATTATTTCACTATTATGACTCAATCCGGTGCAAAAAAATTGCTCTTTTGATCCATCCACCATTTTATGGAATGTCAAGTATCCCGCACATTGTATCTACTCATTTTCTGGCATATTAAAGTGCTCAAGTTTTTGTATCCATTCATTTTCCCGCTGTTTAAAATGGAGCAGTAAGCGAACTAGAAAATAATTTGCTCATCTCTAACGAGATCCGAAGTACATCACGGACCTCGACCCGTGTTCCTGTGTGAATGCGAACACAGTTGCTGCAATTTCCAGTGCCTACGATTTATCAAAAAAGGAAAAGGCAGACTGTAAATTTGAGGGTGGCATTCCACATGTATTTGAGTTGCTTGAGGTCAGACATGTAGTAGTGTTTCTCAATTAGATGTGATTATTTGTGTTGTTACAACAACAGCAGAAAAATAGATCTTGACCTTTATCCTTACCATTGACAATACATCACAAATCTTCGGGAGCAGTTTAGGCTTTAAGTATGGTCCTCACTGATACTTTAAGAGGACTGAGGGGGAATGAGAAATTAAAACGGCAATCTGGCAACCTACTGGGGTCTGCGGTTGCTTACCATGGGGTGACCAAGGGTGATGCTGTTGTTTTGTTTGGGCTGTGTGGTGGTTTTTGTCCTCTCTGTTGCATAATGTGCTGCTTGGCAAGGGTATAAATTAGTACACAAGCCCTGGATGGTGGGGCCCTTCGGCTTAGATTTGCTAATCTCTGTCCCCTTGGGGCCCTGGTGAAGGTGCGGGCTTGTGACTGTCTTATGGGTCCCATCGAGCAAGTGTTTTCAAATGTTTTGGATACCATTCCTCTTGTCAAGATTAGAATAGTTAAAAGTAGGTGTCAAGGAGAAAAGAAGACTCAGTCAGGGAACAGAAAAGGGCGTGGAAGAGAGCCACCTGGAAATGGTGCAAATCAAGGCCCCAATTTCAACATGAAGTTTGAAGAAAAATATCAAGTCATGTTCAGTCAGACTTTGCCTAAAACAAGGGAGAGATATTTTTTCTGAAATCACCACAAACTGCAGTAACGCTTGTGTCACATATTTATACATCGCATACATTTGCCACAATAAACAGATTAACAAAGCCTTTTTAACTGACCTGGACTTCTACATCTACATTAAGTGCAATGTGTTTGCATTTTTCTTTAACGACAAAGGCATTATACAAGCTACTAAAAGTGCACAAATAATAACTCTGCAGCACCTTTCAAACCTGTCACTGACAAAAATGTCGAAGAGATAATCTATCCGAGCCCATCGACGTGATGTCGTGATGGGTTAACCTGTAAACTTCTAAATTCCGTACTGAGCAGTTACCACAACTCACATATCTAATCAATGGAAGGAAGATCAGTATTCATGACACAGTACTGAATGGTGACTGGACCAAATCAAACCTGCCATTCTCGGGCAAAGTCCTAGAAAAAGTTGTATGTTACCGATTTCTTAAATTCTACTTTGTAAAATCGGGCCGATTATCCTGCCGTGTGAACCGGGCTTTAGCGGAACATCAGAGGGGATCAAGGCTTTTTCCGTTGCCGCTCCCTCTTTTTGGAACGACCTCCCTTTAAAAATGCCCTTCTTTAAAACTCGTCTCAAAACACATTTCTGTTCTTTGGCATTTGACTAAGCATGATAGTCTGTATTGTTTTAATGTTTTGTTAGTGCTTTACTGTTTTTATGTTATTAATTTATTCTTTTCATAGTCTTTGTTGCTGTATGACACATTTTTGTTCCATGTACAGCATTTTGTATGCAGTGGCGGTTGTTGGTGCTTTATAAATAATGTCAAGTTAAGTTAGGTATTGCCTTGGGAATCGCTTTGGCTTTTGCAACCCGGAAATGCATGATATAGTGATGAAATGCGATTTTACAATGTTCTTTAATTGAGGAGATGTAAAATAAAAAGGATAAGGAAGTAGCAGTCACATTTCCGCCAATGCCTGAAGGCTTTGGGTGACATTTTAATAATGACTTGACGTTGGAATCGCGATATTGAATGCAAGCATGCATACTTTCCCATGCAGGCTTGTTTTTCTTGCATGTTGAGATGAAAGGAATGCCTTGCGTCTACTAGAAAGGTTCATTTTCTCACTCATGTTTTGACATATAGGATTGACCAATAGTTGTTTGCGTCAATGTCTCTAGGTTTCTGTGTATGCATTTACTTCAGGTTAATCAGTTGATGTATCATGGATGTGTTCATTCTATTCCATGAAGAATGAACTACAGATGTCTGAAATGTGTGTCTCTTTTTTAGGACCAGGATGAATTAAATGTACCTGTCGGCGGGTCAGGTTACATCCTTTATCTGAAAATGAATAAATAAATATCAGAATTTGGATGCCGCGTTCACGGCAAGAAAAACAAAAAACAAGACAAGACGGATTTACATCCATAGGCGAGCGATCTGTATCAATAGCACCTGGTGGGTGCGAAGGGACAGCCGAATCAAAGCTTGGCATCACATCCATTCCTAACATGGCGCCTGGCATTAAAATTAACTAGGGGGATTGTTTTGCCAAATACAAGACTAGAAACAAAAATGGGATCATCAGATATTAATCAAACTTTATAATATTGCTCCGGATCCACATCAATACCTCAAAATTATACACTTCAATTGGCTTGAAGATATAAACTAGACATCCCATAGCTCAGTGTCCTATGCAGAGATGGTCATTCTGTCCCAGGGACGGAACGGCCCATTTGGAGGATGGGGGATGAGAAGTTTTTGAAAAAGGACGGACTAAGCAAGGACAGAAGTGGATTTTCATGTGTCCGTGTAATCGTCGCTAACCGGGTCAAGTACCGACTGATGTGTTGTGTTGGGCTCTTTTAAAAAGAAAGACCACTGTTCTCTTCTGCGATACCATACTCACAGGCACAGTCTGTCCTCACAGGAATACTCAGAGGCATCGTCTGCCCTGTTTATCAATTATGAAACCTCTGCCGTTCTCCCACAGCGTCATGCACGGAAACTTTTTTTTTTGTGGGAAACGTAAGACTGGAAGCACTTTAAAAGGGCGAGAATGGATGCGGTCGGAGGACGATTATTTTTAAGAATAAGGACGGAGTGACGATGACAAAAGGGCGCCAAGGTCGCCGACGCAGGACGGAGGACGGACAGGCAAAATACGGTAACGTGCCCATCTCTGGTCCGATGATGGGGCAAAAACAAACGATGCATATAATTCTGAGGTGGAATATTTACACTAAGGCAGTTGTGCTTTGCATGAGGAAAATATAGCCATATATTGTTCCACATAGTCAATGATGATGTATTGTGTGGGCCATCATTGGTAAGAGGCTCTAGCGCCTATTGACCCGGTGGTGTGAAAATGTATGCATAAAAAGCTACAGTATTCCCATTCACAAATTGTAATCACCACAAATTGGTGCATAGGGGGGGTTACTTAAAATCTGCATTGAACCTGTGCTAGTTGTAAAAACACAGCGAAACACACACGATCAGTGGCACATTGGAACAGAGATGATTTTAGAGATGTCTTTTGACAAGGTTTCAGGGTTTTAGTTATTCATGCAAAGCCAACAAAAAGCATTATAGAAGCTAATTCTAATTATATACTATGTAACTGTAGTAAGTTCAGATAATTATGATAATGATAATTATCACGATAATTAACAAGTTTGACAATCTTCAACTTGTCAGCTTGCTTGAGTAAACAGCCTCAATCACATCAGTAAACACGCGGTCAAAATATGAACTAATCCATGCACCCGCATGCCAGAAGGAGAAAATACAGTAACATGGAAGAATTTCTAAAACCTAACATGACTCAGAATGCAACTATGTTGAGCGAACCTTTACTGGATCAGCACCATTGTTGACAATCTTGGACCCCTCCAGAAACCATTTAGAATTTAAGTAAGATAAAATACCCCTGGATATTTTGTCCAAGAACACAGTATATCACAGAAAATATCAAAGTCAAATGCATGTAATTTTAATTACAGCTTGTTACATGGCCGCCTCACACCTGTCACTTATGGTGACAAAAACTAGGGCGCTATTAAAACATACCAATTGCATCTGTCTCATCTGAAAGAGCTTTATGCTAACAATTAGTTGTGACTGGCGGGAAGAGCAAGTCCTTTCAGATTCCTTTAGCATATTTGCAACTCACGCGAGGTTGGCGACACATTTCAGATCAGGGACCTTCAAGCTGTTTTGGCTCATGTTAAAATAGCAGTCGATAGTGTCTGGATTTCATTTATATCTTCTATTAACTTTAGTGAATGGGGTCCATTCATTGACAAATATTTAGACCACAAGCCATTTGTCAATCATCAAAATGCATCGGATTGCAATGATTTGACAACAATATGTGTTATTTTTCTTAAACACATTCTTATGAGGTAATAATTATCCCAATTAACACTCAACGACATGCAGACGTATTGACGGCTCATAATGTGTGTTCTCTGGCAAATGTTGAGCAGTCATACATCATGACGTTTGTTTGACTTTGCTCGAGGTCCAAATTGCACAACTTTTGGGCATTCGACGTGGGAGATCCTACTGTACAGTATTTCGTTTCCTATGCTCCTATTTTTAAAGGACAAAAGCACATTGTCATTGTTAACTTAGACCTTTAAGTTTAAATCCTATCATTGTTCTCATACCAAAGAAAGTACAGTATGAGCGATCATTCGAATTTTAGGCCTCCATTTTCGTAGACGGTGAACCTGAAAATGCCAACGGATCCTGATTTGCATATCCGCGCAAGAGTCGCTGCGTGTGTTTGCTCATTTGACAGACTGGTTTCCGCCAAGCTGGGCGGGCCGGTGCAGAGGAAGGAGAGTGTTGGAGATGTAGTGACAATTTGGTGGCAGAAAGTTGATCTAAACCTTACAACCGCTCAGACCATGTCTAACACTGGTGCAGGGCAGACAGCTGGTGTAACGTGGCATAGTTCATTCATAATTATGTGAACGGCAGGCATCAACACCTCCGAATCATCTAATCATACTTTTCAAATCATTCCACTGGGCGGTAGAGCTATTCGGCGGCAGGGATGCCGCTACACTGGGCCCAGGGGGCTCCGTCAGAAATGTATCCCCAGTTAGTCAGTTAGTCAGCCTCGATGGAACTTTCATTAGAGCGGAGAGTAACCATGGATAGCAAATTAATATGTCTGTAGAGAGACAATATAATGCACAGCCACACACAGTACAGTCCGAAAACTGGAAATGAATTAATACGTGATTGCATACCGTCAGCCAAGATGGAGGGGCCTCTAAGATTAAAACTGTATGCATTCATAGTACTTAATATCTATCCTATCAGCAATGGTCTTTGTTTTTTTTGCACAATATAGTGATGAGTTTTCATTTTGACTTTTGAGTCCTACGCTGTAAATGTTCTCAAAATTACATATTTTATTTTTTTGTATCAATTCAACTTGGGTAAACGACAATATAACCGGATATTTCTTGTAATGTGTAATACTGTAATTAAAACTGTCACTAAATTATTGAAAGCATAGCAATTTAGTGCAAAGAGATCATATTTAATAAATCGAAACTAACCTCTCGGTGCTTCACTCTTTCAGTCAGCCACGCCCACCTTATTAACCACACTGCTCACCTGGGCATACAGGTGCTTCAAATCAGCAATCAGCCTCTCCTGCTCACTTCATTATTTGCCAGAGTGTTCTTTTGCTCTCTTGCAACAATCTCCAGCACTCTATGGATGTGATAAACGACTCCCTCCTGGATTTCACTGACAAGATGAAAAACCTTGTCAATATTGGAATTCAACTCATATCACTTCCATCCCCCACGTTCTCACCCCTAAATCCTGCTCTTCGTTCGACCACGCCCACCCCAATAATCTATCAATTGTCTGACTTCGCCAAGACTCAGCAAACGGCCACCTATCCGTCAACGTATTTCTTGGCCCTTTTTGATAAATTCCAATCATGTTTACGGTAGTAAACAGTACAGAAACAGCCCTTGTAAAAGTACTGAATGACATAAGATTGAAGACCGACGCAGGGAAGGTATTGGTGCTAGTTTTATTGGATAGCAGCGTGGCATTTTATACAGTTGATCATAATATACTGTTGATCAGGTTGGAAACTTGGATGGCATTAAATGGAACAGTCCTAACATGGTTCAAGTCCAACTTGGAAGAAAGGCATTGCTTTGTCACAAGTGGAAGTTTTGAATCGGATCGAATGGCCGACGACTACATAAAAAGATCAGATTTAACAAAAACATCAGAATTGGGCATTATGCCCTGCGGTGTGAACGTAGTTATAATTGTAGCACGGAACTTGGCACATGGCACATCAAATGTTGATGTTCCTAACCAACGTACAGCAATGAGTTCTTTCAGTTCTATCAGTGTGATGCGCTACAGTATTACTGCAGTAAATACAGGTATGTCATCATCAGTAAACTTTGCTCAAAGTGAAATCAACCCAAACATATTTTTTTCAAGAATATTTTCCCAGCAGGCCCACTAGTTGAAACACGGTATTCTGATCAGTATTGCGTTTGTGGAATATGAATTAAGATGCAAAATCCATCCGTTTTTAGCCATCTCCTTGTCACTTCTCTCACCGGCTAAAAATGAGTGGATTAAGTCTTATTCCACAAACACAATATTCATCAGGATGCCTTGTTTCAACTAGTGGGTTTGCATAGAACCTATTCTTGAAAAAAATATGTTTGAGTTGACTTCCTCTATAAGAAGGTAGAGCTCATGCTGGCTGTGAGAACAGTTTGCTCCTCACAAAGTATAAAATTCAGACCTGATGTGAGTGTTAATTCTTGGCACAGTGTTTAACCATCAGCAGAAAGAGCTTGCGGGAAACTTTGTCACTTCCTCTCATAAAAGAGTCTGTGAAACCTGGTAGACTCTGGTTCCCCTCCATGGATACAATACGCTACTCAAGTTGTTTATAAAAGGGTCAAATTGCAGAGATGGTCTTACTTCCAGTGGTATTTGTGTCTGTCCATTCATTTTCTATATTGCTCATCCTCTTAGGGTCGAGTGTGAGTTGGAGCCTATCTCAGCTGAGTTTTGGGCAAGAGGCAACTTACGCCCTTGACTGGTTGCCGGCCAATCACAGGGCAGGAACTGAATCTGTGTCATACATATTGTATCTAATTGTATATGCTCATGCTGTTTTATTTGCTTGGAATATATTGTCTGTGATTGGTTGAATGGATCGGTGATCTGCTTGAAAAAGAGGATCAGTAAACATCTCGCACCCATTTATCTTTGAATCAAAAGGCAAAGAGCAAATGACTGTATCCTGGATGTTCGCCAGTACTTTTAAAATACTGCGACGGCTCCAAAGCCGAACTGGATAACAGGGACAGAAAGGATGTTCAAATATGAACAAAATGGAGGTTGACCAGTGTGGATTAAAATGTGCTGGACATTGGTTCAACTATAAATTAAAGGATGTGTTTATTTTTTTTCATATTTTGAAAATATCCTATGTGTCTTAATAAAATGTCTCTGACATTCTTTTGTCAAAATACACAAAGCATAAAGAATTGCTGCACATTTAATATCGATGTCTGCAAATGCTGACTATGGCATTGCTAGGAAGCAGATCTCCTTGCTAACTTAGTGTCTTTTCTATTGTGTCAAGCAACTATTATTCAAAAATGTAACTTGCAACAAATCAAGCAACATTTTGTTGCAATATTGGAGAGTTCTGGAAACTCGGAGACTCCATCCAAAGAAGATGTTGATCAGACTGCAAATAAATCAATATCATTACCGTAACAATCTTACAGTAGTACAATTTATCCATCCAATCCAAAAAATCCCCAAGACTTAATTTATTGGTAAATATTGTTTATTAGAGCTATACACAATGATGGATAGATATATATACAAGTAGCTTTATGGGGAACGTTTATAGCATGAATTTGACAACCACATAACACACAAGCATATTTACAATGACTACAAGGTCTGCCTCTCAGATGCTCATTTGACATTGCCATCAGTTTATGGTGCATTATTAATATTGCTTTACAAACACAAATACATTAAAAAAATGTTTCCTACAGCCAAAATGAAACTTATAAAGTCACCAAGAATGTGTGACAAGGCATTGCAGGTGGTGGGAAGCAGAAGTAGAGTGTGTGCTAATTGGCTGCTCTCAACACAGGCAATAATATAAATAACAACAAAGTTGAAGGGGCCCCTTTCAACTGTTTCCAAATGTCCTCGCGGGCCTGGAAATAATGAGCCTCTGTGCAGGATGGAATGGTTGATAATTGCTAAACAGGGGAATTAGATTGTCACCATAGCTTCCTTAACTCTTTGGCTTTCTCTGTAATATCTTCCTGATATCTGTCCTGAGGTGTGTCTGAAGTGAGTTCTGTTCGGATTTACAGATTTTCCAATCAATGGATATGGCTGATATCATTTTGGTTAGGGAAGAGAATAGTTGAAATTATATTAGTGAATTTGTGGCAGCCATTTTCTGGCTGCAGTCTTTCGCATTTGACTTTGGGGGAAAAGCAGAGTGAATGCAGGTGATCTCAGGGCACGTATAGAGAGACAGACAATCATCCAGACTCATGTTCACACCGTAACAGAGTTGGTTTCCACGGGCTGATACGCATTGGTATTTTTTATCTATCAGGCCTAAAACGTATCAGCTTTTTACATTTATGTTGTCCAAATAAGTGCCTGGATCTGTAATTCTTTCCAACCTCATGTTCGATGAAAAGTTAAGAATTCCAAGAGCACCAGGGCAAACGGGACACCAGCAGCTCTCTAGCTCCCCACTGTTTTGTCTTATAAGCGTACTGTTACTTTGGAATAATGACTCAAGTCAAAGTAAAGTTGTCAAAATAATCTCCAAATAATAACTTGTGCAAAAGTATTTAGTGAAATAAAATACTCAAACAATGAGTAACTAGAGAGTCACTTAAATCAGAGCACCTCAACCTCAATTATTATTTATTTATTTATGTGTGGGTGTACATGTATACATGGTAAAAGTGTGAATGTGTATATTTACATGCATATGTGTGTGTATATGTATGTGTATGTGTGCAGAAGTGTATATGTTTTTAGTCTTTGCACTGAAAGGGCCTGCACTTTACTTTTCGTTGCACTTGTTGTAATGACAATAAATTTGAATCTGAATCTGAATCAAAATTAGACAGCAAAAAAACAAAAATAACAAAAAAATTGCTCGAACAATATAACAAATTGAAGCAAATTTAGCTATGATGGTCTATAATTAATTACTAAATTAACTTTCCTTGTTTCCTTGTGAAACGGCACACATTCGAGATGGAGTTCTTGTAGGCAGAAATGCGGACATTTTTAGGGAGAAACAGGTGACAGTTGATGACATCTTTTCGTAGTCTGTAAAGTGAACAGACCAGCGGTGTTGTGGCTCTTCTGAACGGGAGTCACATGACATTATTTCTGCCAGAGCTGGGCATTTCACCTAAAAGACAGACCAGGCAGTTTATCCGCCTATAACGGATGCCTATTTTGTAGGCGATAAACGATAGATGGGAAATTAAAAAAAAAATAGATGGGCCAAGCATAGTCGGAAGCTCATATTTTTCCTTCTGTGTACCGGTAATCGTCAATCGTCTATTTACGCGGCGAGGCTTCCGCTTTGTCATTGGCCGCGGACAAGTCTTTTTGACAGTTTCTGGGTACTAAAAGGAAACGAATTTAGTCCGGCTGCTGTGAGGCTTCCATGCACACTAATTTAAAACTATTGTCCATTAGGATTTTGTAAAATTTAAAGACAGAAAATTTCTGGGGAATGTACTGCGTATGAATCTTAAATCTTGCAGGGTCAGTTTTCTAACTTTAGATACCGGCATACATTTTAGGATCTTGGACTGTTCACCTGTGTGAAAAACACTGTGAATCATTCAATAACAACATAGTAATAGGAAGTTTGGGAGAATATACACTAAGTGGGCACTCCCTGCCTGCTTCTTATTTTTGCCTCAGGCCGAAAGCTCCGCAGACCTCAAATAATTTGCGACTTGTGACTCTAGTTTTAGTAAGAACTGGTTCTTCAAAGATCAACTTCGCTAATTGCTGTGCTGTCATGATAAAGTCATGATATTTTCAACCCGGGTTACCTTTCTATTTCATGCGGACGTTCGTTAGCTGCACAGAGGTACCGCATGTGTTAGGCTGATGTGTGCCTATGAGTTGACACCACATCTGGATGCGTGTGTTATTACATAGGTCAATAGTCTCTAGCCTCTGCATCCGCTTTGTGTGTAAGCTTGAGTCAGATCTGCAGGTGAACCCCACAGGCTATCCTAATCACAGGTCAGGGTCATTAGCTCTTTTCTGCCTGGGACACAGTGAGAGCGGGTGTTGGGTGGGTGAACAGGTGGCAAATCGTGCTTCAAGACACGAGGAGAGTGTGTACAACACATTTGGTTACAGTAGAATAAAACACCAAAAAAGGACATCTAAGGTCACAACAACAAAAAAGTTTAATGAAAGCACACCATTCAAAGTCAATTTTATTCATCCAGCACAAAAAAAAAAAAAAGTCATAAGTTATGTAACCTTGTCTTGTCATTGATACTTGTAGTTGTGAGTGTTTTGTTTGCTGGTGTTTCTTTATTATTTTAATTTATTATTATTTAATTTTTTTTTTTTTTATAGGACTTTGTTGATTTTGAAGTGAGGATAAGCACTTTGGATAATGGATGGATGGATACCCTTGCTAGCATTTTTGTTTTTGTGAAATTGTTTTGTTCGGTCCACCTTGCACTCCTGCCTTGCTTCTCCTGCTTCCTTGCATTTCCACGTTAAGATGTGGAAGTACCTTAACTCAACCCTCAACTCAAGTGAAATACCTTAATGTTCAAGTCATTAATATCTTTCGGTAATAATGTTCCTCTCAACTTGTGAGATTGGAAATGTTTGCATAAAGCTTTTATTGTCATCAAAACATGGCACCGATATTTACCTGTCAAGCACAACAGCGCAAGCATGACAGTCACTGTTTTGACTGTCATTGCTTTGTTTATTTGTTAGCAGGATTATTAAAACTCGCACAAATAACAAGAACACACTTTCAAAACATTTTTTGCACTGTTTTATTATTATTGTTGGTATTGTTACAAGTATTAGTTATATTCTTACTATTTTTGGAAACTTGTAAGTTACTACAATTCATTAAAATGAATGATTACTTATTTTGGTTCAGGTTCAAGGTGCTGCTATTTTAGCCCCAAGTCCAAGATGGCTAACCTCTGTCCTTTCTGGTACAGGGTCTGGTGTCAAGGGTCAAATGTTAGTGGCTGAAATGACCGTTTATTTTGAGTGCAAACAAAACTGCTATTTATGGCTACATAAAGAGGCTGGTCAGATAATTACACCCCCGGTTGGCCGGCTGCCATTTATCCACCCACAGCGTTGGTCAATTGCAGCCATATGCGGATTGACTATTAGGGGGTCTCTTCTGCTACCATTGCGTGTCAGTTTACCTTTAAAATACAAAAGGAAGGTAGAAACGGAAACTCAATGTAATTAATTGAAAACAATGTTTATACCACTCCCTCTTTAGCCACCCGGACAATCCCGTAAAATTGACGGTTTACAGTTATACTGTATCACTGTGTGGGTGAGATGACAAATACTTTCCTGTTCAACAGACACTCAGCATGTCACTCTTGGGTCATTTGATACCTGTATAGTCTTCAACGGGTTTGATGATTTGGATTTCAATGTGATCCAATTTTTTTTTTCACACCGGGGAAACTAAACTCCTAAATTGGAAAAGCAAACCTAGGTTGCATGTTCCAACACTAGTCAAAATACGGTACTCTGATTAACATTTAATGTGAAGAATAAGAATTAAACAGAATAATGAATCAACATAAGGGGGTGCTATTTTGAGAAAAATCAATATCAGCTGCAAACCGGAAGATACATCAAAGTGCCACTGGAGAGTTACCTGCTAGCAGGGCACTTCTTTGAACTGTGATGGTTGACAGATTGCAGAGAGTGATGTATTTTGTAAGTGCTATACTATTGGAGTGTCTCCACATCGTCGATTATTTATAGGGATTATTAACTATTACTTATGATAGAAGTGCTGAAAATAGGTTGACAACAATTTTATGAACACTCTTGAATGCTCAACTGTCTGAGAAGTGTTGCGAAATTCCTCCGCTTCCCTCAAGCTGCAGACCATGACTGCCACCTCATGATTGAGAGCCTGGTTGTTTTTTAGACAATAGTTAGGTTAGATACATTTGAGTAAACCTGTTTTGCGTAATTTATTAATTGCATCACTCATGGCTCTAAGACCTTTGAAAAAGAGTTTGGAAAGATGTTGTTTGCTGAAAATGGAAGTCCCCGTAAGCGAGTACACAATGGCACATTAGAAGTTTTTTATATATAAATATATATATATATATATATATATATATAGAGAGAGAGAGTGAGAGAGAGAGAGAGAGAGAGAGAGAGTCCAAGTATATGTCTTTGGTGATGCAAATGGTACCGAAATTACTGTAAGATGTAGTGACTGACATTAATTATTTAAGAAAATCCAAGTGACTAGCTTCCTTTCGAATGACGCAAAAGATAAAAATTGTGCAATAAGATCAGGAGTATGAATAATTTTCAAGATGCTATGCAAAAACTACCCCGAAAAATGGAATTACTGAATTATTTTTCATCTATCTCACTTACTATCTTTTTCACATTCTTTTTTGTTTCCAGGTCAAAGATACCAATACAAAGTCACTTTACTTCAAAATTTGAAGCTCTGAGCTTCCTTCAGTAAAGATGAATGATTTTAGAAGCACTCAGCTACAACTGCTGAGTCAGCTTCTTTACTCATCTTGAGCAAGCAAATTTAAAATATTTCATCAGGTAATGCTTCAAACAAGAAATATGAAGTTTGCGGTTAAAGGGTGAGTGTTGTAGGAAGTGTCGCAACAGTTTAAGGCAGTTGCTCTGAGCACAGAAAACATTGTTGTAATTCTGCAACTACAGGACAACTATGTTCAATCGAATGTTCATCAAACTGTGAAATGAAAGTGAAATGAAACTAAAACCCAACTGTAAATTGTACTGTTGTCATCATGCATTGCGACATGTTGACTTTCATAACATTTACCAAAGAAGCTTACCGTACATTCGTCTTCAACGGACAGGACAACGCTGAACCAATTTTGCAAGATACTTGCAACGTAACCTTTTCCTTATGCCCAATTTTGGTTTGTTGTTTGAATCTCATTTTTCGATTTTGTTCATTTCATTTTTGATTCCTCCCTGTGCGTTTCTGTTTTTGTTCTTTATTTATTCTTTTTACATTCATACATTTATATTTTTGGAGCACTCCCGCCTAGCCTCCTTGCTTTTGGGCCCTCCAGTATTTACCACTATCATAACAAACATCTACGATTGCATTTCCATGCATGTAGAAATGTTGATGCTTTTTTTTTCTCCTTTTTTTTTCAAAAGTTGGGGTAAAAGAGGGTCTAAAAATGTCTGGCAGTGAATGAGTTGAATGTATACCTCATTTTCTAGTTTGATAATAATAATAATAATAACAATAAAACAATAATCATAGCCATAAAATCACATGTGACTAAAATGAATAAAGACAATCAAGATCATCATCATCATGAAGTGTCATATTTAAATAAACGATTATAATTGGTGTAATAGAACGTTGCACATCAGACTCAGCTACCTCAGAGTCAAAAAGGGTATTTTGGGCCATGAATCTTTCTGTGTAGAATTTGCACGTTCTCCACGTGCTTGTGAATGTTCTCCGAGTACTCTGGTTTCCATCCACATTCCAAACACAAGCATTGCGGCTTTACTGAAACCTGGAAATGTTCCACTGGTGTGAACACATGAATATGGATATGTGCCCTGTGATTATGAATGTGATCTGTCAGCTGGGTAAGCCTCAGCTTGAACTGAACACCAGGATAAGAGATTGAAATGAATGAGTGGATAATAGAAGAACATCCAGTCAAGAATTAGCATAAATGGTGATGGATGGATGGATGATTTCTTTTATTATACCAAGGGGCCCTTGAAATATTACATAAAAGTTATTATGATGATTATTATGATCAGGATTAGTAATTCAATGGCTTTTTTTGGCTGAAAAATTGAAAATACTTATTAGTAACAATAATGTCGATTCATTCATTTTCCGAACTGCTTATCCTCACTTGGGTCGCGGGCATGTTGGAGCAAAAAAAAATCCATAATTCAATTACAACTGTTAGGTAGTTCTCAACATCCAACCAGCAGCTAAGTCGGCCACTATCAGAACTAGATAACGCTGATAATGTTATTAGTGATCTGTGCTAACCGAGTCTGGTGGCTGAACTCCAGCTAATGCGTGAAAATGTAAGCTGCGAAGGTGTGGGTGAGAAACTCGGTGTGGGGACAATATTATGCAGTGTGACATCACAGTTAAATGAAATTTCTTAAGGCAACTTTTATTTTCGTTTACATGGTTGTTTCATTTCACACTCAGTGGTTGGGAAGACACTCCAGAGACTCCAATTTGTACACACGAAATATTCATAACATATCCTCTTCATTTTCTGATTGTATTATGCAGTAATGTGGTGTTCAATGCATTGGATTGCTCGTCTATTTTTTTTCGAAAAGATGTATCCGTGAAAAGTTGCTCCAAACTTTGCTGTCACAATTTATGGTATTTCACCCATGCCCACTTTGTTGCCCACATATACTCTACGTTGAACTCCATTCATGAAGATTTTGCTCAACCTGCTAATCATGTCCTGCATCTCCAGTCTCAGTCACTTGAGAGGAGCATCGCTGAGCGCATATTTTTCCCACACAGTTCGTACAGTTTCTATTGTCGCACTCATTAGTTTAGTCATCACTGACACACCCAGTGTTGTATGCTCAAATACTGTAATTAACCTTTTTGTTGACACCTTGATTCTTCACGTAGTCCAAGTTTGATACTGAATACTATTTTGCGTTTTAATATGCAGGCTCAAACTGCAATTAGATGTGGGTTGGTACAGTACAGTATGTATGTCACTAGTGTCCCATAAAATCACTAATCACTAACTTTTCTTTGTATTTGTCACCCGCTTCCTCTTAGGAAATATGTATTTAATATGTATTTAAGAAATAAGTGGCAATTTTGAAAAGTTATTGTATTCTAATTAATATGTTGAATTGATTCCACGGATATGTTTTGCCTGGGTCAGATGTTCTCAAATTTTTTTAGGTAAAATATACAGTATTTGGAGAAAAAGATGAGGCGAGGCTTTTCGATCTCATTTCAAGGAGACGTCACTAAAGATGACATCATTGCCGCATGTAAAAAATGGACTGATCTACGTGGCTGAATTACTCAATTATTCAAGTGGGATTGAATTAAAGTAAAATATGAAGTCAATACTGTTACTCAAAACAACTTTGCTGATTCGATCTCCCAGCTCCTAGAACTCTCCCACGAACACACGGAGCACATTTTGGGCTCGGGATGACCTCGTTGGATATATGCGACCAGGCCGCTCAGACTGCGGTCGCATTGCAAAAATTCAACACGTATCCGTTCTAGGACCATTTGAAAGTGGCCTAGGTCTGATTTCCAAAAATCAGAATTGAGCTGTTCAGACTGTCATAAAACACTCAGATAACAGGTCGCATACAGGCAAAAAAAAAAAATCCGATCTTGGTCGCATTTGCCTTCGGTGTGAAACCAGCCAAAGACTCTCAGGCAGAAGATAAAATCGACAAAAACAAACTTGCAATTCTCAAATAATCAGGCACACTTCTGTTTTTTTTCCTCTCTGAGTGATTATTAGTTTATTTAAAATCTGTATCAAACGTTTTCACCGAGAAACAAAAATACAAAAAAAAAAAAAAAACTAAAACACAGGGAGACTTTGTGCAGATATGTTTACATTTTGCTCTGTCAGTGTCAAAAACATCTGGTAACACTTCCTGTAATTGCTGCTCAGAAACTCTGAAGATCTGAGCACAGAAATAAATTGCGTGTTTTTCCTTCGTCTTTCTGCTGCTCCTTTGCTTCCTGTTGAAATGTCACTGGAGCTTTGGTACAGAAAATATGTGGTTCAGAGACTGACGAGGAATCCACCGTGCAACCTTTTAAGGCTGGGACAATTTGTCACGGGGGTTGATGACTTTGGAGTTTTGAATTCAAATTTCCATAGGAAATGCTGTAGATTAGCAAATTATTCACAAGGTGAAAAACAGCTTTAATGACCCTAAGACTCACTTTCAACATGGACCTGCAACACCTTGCATGAAAGCAAGCACAAGCACAAAATGCAAGCGCAAACCTGTCACTCTATACATGCATAGGTACGCACAATATGTCATCAATTTCATTCTTTCTATGTGAGTTAGCCTATATTTATGTCCGCATGAGTCCCTTGAGCAAAACAAACTTGCTCTACAACAATCAATCAAGAAAAACTCTAATGCCGCATTTTGTTCGGAATGTGTTCAGACACCATACCGTTGGCTGGTGACACTTCCAACGTGCAAAGTCAAACGTGAATAACATGTGAATATGGTGTGTGTATATCAGCTGTCCTTCATTTTAAAAACTAAATTGAATCTATAATTTAAGCAATATAAACTGACTCCAAATGGTCTTATGACAGAAGCGACTGTTCTTTGAACCTTCAAGCAATTCTGCAGTAAGCTTGCACATATAACTTCGACATACTGGATATAATAGTGCAAAGGAACAATTTGCTCCAGGACACTGGCTGACCTCAAACAAGTTTGTCTTTAAAACACTTCCCTCCCATGGTATGCAATGAAAACAGAAACATTTTTTTTTTTTCAAGGACTGCTGTCATTATAAAACTTCTGTTATTCTGATATTTACAGTCAATTCTTTGTGCAACATTAGCAGGTGTAAACACACACATTGACCACACTCATAAGTAGCCCACCAAATCAGCAAAATAAAAGTTTCATCTCCACCCCACACACAATTTCTGATTCTTAGTCCAAATCTTTCATTGTGGCTGACTTAATTGCACGTTTCAAGGCTCCGTGTTGCACCAGACTGGCACGGTGGCACTGCCGAGGGTCTATGCAGATGCCAGCTGTCAGCCATGTTGTCATGTTTAGTGAAAAATGCAACATTTTACATTCACACCTATATTTGCTCAACATGTTGTCTTTAATTTTATTGGCGTTACTAAATAAACCACATTGTTGAACTGAAGATTACATTGGACTGACATCCTAGGTACTTTCCTTTGTTCACTTGGATGCCAAAATTATAGTATTCATGGTAAGTTACCAAGGAGACCTTTTTGCTTTCATTACTGATTTCAGTTATCATAAATATCACAGTTTGGAAGCAAAAGAAAAGAAAAAGTAAAGTGGTCGGCCATTCTAATTTTGGTAAGGAAAGTTTGTTTTTCAACTACCTCATTTATAAAATTAAAGTAAACAAAATAACATTCAGTCTAGTAAATGGTACTTGATTATGAAATGTGATGCTGCAGTGGTGGTGGAATGCCTCGTTACTTTACTTAAGTTTTAAAAGTATCTGTACTTTACTTGAGTATTTATTCTTCAGATGACTTTTTACTTTTAATATTCCCTACGTTTGAAAATAGAGCTGTACTTTCACCTCCTCTCTACTCCTTATTCTACTTGTCAAAATTGGTTTGTCACTTTTATCAACCTCCAAGGACGATGACACACCTGAGGTAAAGTCAGGTTGAGATCTTGAATGATGGAGATCTTGTGGTCTTAGAAGACAGTAAAAACAGCAACATGGAGGAACATGAACAGATTCAGAGAAGCTAGCTATCCCCATCCATGACCTTATTTAAAGTGGAAGTCAAAACAAACATTTTTTTTCAAGAATATGTTCTACTAGTTGAAACACAGCATTCTGATAAATATTGCATTTTTGGAGTAAGAGTTCATCCACCTGTTTTTAGCCATCTCTGGGGGCAGCCATTTTGTCACTCGTGTCGACTGACAATAACATAGAAGTTGCTCAGGGCTCAGGTAACGAGCAATCATGGCTCAGCTTCAGAAACCAGGTAAGCTGTGATTGGTCGTTACCTGAGCCCTGAGCAACTGTGATGTCATTTTCAGTCGACAGAAGTGACAAAATGGCCGCCCCCAGAGATGGCTAAAACGGGTGGATTAACTCTTACTCTACAAACACATTTATTAGAATGGCTTGTTTCTACTAGCGGGCCAGCATAGAACATATTGTTGAAAAAAATATATTTGGGTTGATTCCCACTTTAAGATATTTTTATTCATGTTGTTGGCTCCAACAATGATTCGTAGGAAATGCATGTGCCAAGCCTAAAAACCTTGAGCTTGGTGTTCTTGTACCAGCTGTTATGATTAACTAATCTAACAACGTTGTGTTACTCAGTTCACAATGTTGGCAAAGCAAAAGAAATACTTTGTTTTAGAGGTTTTTTGATGTTGTGCCAAGCTATCAAAACTGGTATTGCGTATAACTGACAGGGAAAACATTTTGAATTTTTATATTTGTACTTATAGGTACCTTTTTTAAAACTTCAGAACAGGAGTCGAGTCAATATTTCCATTTTTAGCAGTATTCATAGTACTTCTATTTAGCCACAGAAGGCGAATACTGTTAACCCCCTGTGTCTGGCATTACGCATTTATTAAACATTCCCAAAACAAGCCCATACCCACATTTACGTAACGAGCCCAAAGGTGTCTACTGCCCTCTACAGATCACTTACCTTTTTTTTCCAAACACAAATTCAGATCGCAGGCAATAGGTGTGTTGATAGATAGGAACAACAACAAAGTTCGTGAAAATAATCTAACATAAATGACACACTTAAAGCGTTTTCGTGTAAACAAATCAACAGTATCCTAAAATAATAAAAATAATTTTGGAATGCTGCAGAAGTGCTGTCAGAGTCACTTTTGTATCACGAGACCTATATTGTATGTTCCACGGGACGTTTGCATTTTTTTTTCGTTTTTGAAAAAAAATAATAATAATAAAAACATAAAAAAATAAAAATAAATAAAAAATAATGACTAAATAAAAGTTCTTTGATCCCACGTGCCCTAATGACTTCCTGAAGATTGTGTACGTGAGAGTGTGCGCAGCCACATGTGGATGATGTCTCAGGGGCAGATGTCTGTGCAGATGACAGACAGCGATAGGGGGGAAAAAGTGGAAAACACAAAGTAGGCCTACACATGGAATATTACATAGGCCTATAGATATTTTTTCTCAACAACAACAACAACAACAAAAAAAGAATAGCTTACAGTTTCAACTCTTGCAGGCTGAGGTCAAGGCACTGTGTGGGTAAGTGAAGTTTAGTAAAGGCTGGACTTATGGCGCTGGATGGCTTGCCGAAGACTACAGAGGTGCCCTAAAGAAAGGCATCAAACCCTGTAATTAAAGTAAATATGTTAGCAAAACACACCTAGGAAATCATTATAAAAAAATCCAATGAAAAACAATAAGTACAAAGGTAGCTGACCGCGCCTTTTTGTGCGCGAACTTGCTCATTGCGCGCCGTTCGTACCTTCGAAACGTTCGTACGTAAATCGAGGACACCGTTTACAAGCGATTGATCCCGACCTTTTTTCTCGAAACATGCGTGAGGAGCAAATGACAATGGTGCGCTGACTCAGCTCCCACGCACTATAATGTGTCTTTATTTGACAGCTTCTTTTGGACAAAGCGCCATTCACCCCCACCCAAGTACGTCCGTGGGCGCTTGCCAGTGGGCGGCCCCAGGAAATCTCCCACCATCAAACTGCACGGCCAACGTAAAGAGAGGAGAGCACAGTCCGGATGCCGAGTAGTGTCCATGGCTGGTAAATTCCTATCAAAAACGCCCCCCCTGGCAATGACAAAAGGCTTGCGACCGAGGGGGATGGGTTCCCCGCGGCGTGCGTCGACCTCCAGCGCGTCCGGCGTGACAGGAAAGAACGCGGCTCGTCATTTCTTCGACTCAGGCCGGGCCAAAGACAACGTGATATACCGGGATGTGAAGGCTTTTCTCAGCCAAGTTGGTGGAGACCCCAGGGAAGCCCGGTACTGGCTGACCCAATTCCAGAGAGCGACTTCGTCTCCTTTTGCAGTTATGGAGGTGTGCTGCCGTACGCGTGGCGTGTGTCTAATAATCATCCAATTAGACCAGAGAAAGTGCAGACGAAATGAATGAAAATGACATGATGATATGAGGTTGTGCCAATTACCAGATGATTGTTTGAGTGACACTTGAACTGAATCTGCTTTACTTGAATTATACATAATTGAATGAGAAGCGCGAACATTGATCAGACTTAATGAGATATAATTAGTGCTGTTACCTGTACATTCGTCTAACAACAATCGGATGATTATGTACTATGTAACAGTTGAGTAATTACAGTATTCCCCTGCTATAAAAATGCACCGGCACGTGGTGCACATGAGGAAACACACGTAACCACTTCCGCTGACAGCCCATTCTAAATGTCAAGAAAATTACATGAAAACTAGGAAATATCCCAAATATGAAAAAATATTGAAAAAAAATCTGTGAATTTGCAGGAGTCCACTGTTTTAAGTTGTAATATCACCAATCGCCACTAAATGGCAGACATATCTTAGTTGCAGTTACACAGGGTCTTATACTTCCCTATACTACAACAATATGAGTAGGCCTAATGTATTATTTTTATTTATTTTGGTGTGTGGATTTAGAACGCTGCCAAAATAAATCCATAAATAGCACCAAATCTCACTCAACAGAACAGGACTTCTGCTTGGTCATTCAAATGGTGACCGGTGATTATCTCCAACCATCATGGCATGAATGCTGGATGAAATCTGTAATTAAAACATATTCTCTACATTGCATAATCAATGCGCAAACTAAGAAAAAGACTGAAAATAATATTTTTTAAAAAATAGCTTTAGTTCATTCAATTCCACAATTGAAGCTTGTGAAACTGGCAATATCGTTCTTACAATTTTTTTTTTTTTTTTTACAAATGAGAAATCATTGAATAAGTTGATTACTTGAACATTGTTATGCTATTCGAAAAGTGAACATTTTTACACAATATACAACAATAAAGTCAGGGTTGTGGTTGCGTTTTGTGTAAGCACAAACCTGTCATACATGTTATATAAATACATATATTTCATACATGCAAAGGTATAATACGTAATACATTTCATTCATTTGTTCTGAGTTTAATTTGTTTCTACATGAGTCTCTTGAACAAAACAAAATTGCTCTGCAACAATCAATCAAGAAAAACTGTAAGGCGTTTCTTTGGAATGTGTTCAGACATCATACTTTTGGTCTGCGACACTAATTAGCTTTTGCAGCCTTCAAGTCAAACGTGAAAACTATGGGGACATGTTGTATGTCAACTGGTCTTTCATTTTTAATATAACTACCAGGCCTTTTCTCTCCTCTTTTACCTTAATGTTTGAAAAAAAAAAAATAGGAAAAAATATAAATAAATTCCTGGGATTGAAAGGCTGGACTGTAAAAAAAACGTGTAAAAATGTTTTTGGCAGTGAATGAGTTAAGATAAAAATTATAATAAATAGTAGGCAACATGAACATCAGCAACATTTAAAACTGCTTGCTTCATAGTAACTACGTGGGCAGCGTTTCTTTATCCCATCCTTCTTACATAAAACAAAACAAACAAGCAAGAATTAATCCTGTAATGCTGGTTGAAATGAGGTCGAGTGACATGAGATGATGTTCCTCATTCTATGGTGACGTCACAGTTTAAGGTCCAAAATCTACCAGAAAATCATGGACCAACACCAGAAGTTTAAGGACATTCACTCATTACCACGATAAATAATCACTAAACCCTTTGTCGAAACACTATATAACATAAATGTATATCAAATAATAATGTTGTATTTCCAGATGATTTAAAAAATACTCTCTCTCTTCTAGGTGGACAGTTCAGTGTTTGACAGCACGGAAAAGGTTCACAGTCTGGCCTTTGGGCTCTCATTCCTACAGCGAATGGACATGAAGCCTGTAGTGGTTATGGGCATGTCACGGTGTGACACAACCGAGGACGCCCGACCAGCTGGGGAGTCTCCGAATTCCAGGGGACTTGTGGAGCAAAGTCAGCAACTGACGGAGGCTTTGCAACAACAGTCGGCAACTGTTCTACCATTTTTCTCAGCTGAAGCCTTCTTAATGCTGCAAAAAGCTCCACGTGGAAGCGGGTGAGGAAAAATAGGTTCTTCAAAGTCCATTAGGTAGTAACATTTCTATTTGGTGCCAGTTTGAGTAGAGGCAAACTGGAAAGGTTTTAACAAAAAGGAATGATGAATGAATGAACGAACCCAGGAATGCATAGTAAAGGGGCATTCTAGTAAACAGATCATGCTGAAGGATTTTTGGTTTTTATATCCAAGGAAGCAGCTTCACAAACTTCAGTTGAAAGACAGTTGCAGAGGTCGCAACCCTATTTTGGAAAAGCGGCATAGAAAATGGATGGATGGATGGATGGATGGATGGATGGATGGATGGATGGATGGATGGATGGATGGATGGATAAATGGAGATTTAGCTCAGTCTGAAAAGCGATTCCAAGCCGCTGTTGTTTGCCTTATGGCATTAGCTTTACCTCTCGGCTCTTTTTGATTTGTCAAAGTCACATGAGCACACCAGTAAGTTTTTAAGAATCCACAGTAATGTTAGATAACCAGTGATGTATAAAAAAAATGTAGCCATAATAATAATTAAATCACTGCCAGACATTTTCAGACCCTCTTTTGCTCAATTAAAAAAATTGAAAAAAATATAAATAAGTTCCTAGGATTGAATGGCTGACTGTGAAAAGACAAATAAATACGTCAATAGTAGTGAATGAGTTAATAATTAATTGACTATGTTGACAATGAATGATTTTTCTTGCCAATCTCATCCCTAACCCTTCTGTCATTGCAGTGCTCTGCCATCCCTTTCCGTCGATACCAGCCTCCTCCAGTGGAGTCTCAACTGTGGGATGATTCCTTTGGTTTGCCCGGTGGGGAGGGACGAGCAAGGTCGCGCTGTCGTTTTGGACTCAATGGAAGTTA
Source organism: Filicampus tigris (assembly GCF_054856515.1). Classification (NCBI taxonomy): domain Eukaryota; kingdom Metazoa; phylum Chordata; class Actinopteri; order Syngnathiformes; family Syngnathidae; genus Filicampus; species Filicampus tigris. The sequence goes on along the minus strand of NC_141232.1, from coordinate 12,688,189 downwards.
CGGCGGCCATTTCTCATGCTTTGCAGCCCCACAAAGTCATGTTCTTGACCAACATGGGAGGCCTGCGGAACCAGCAAAACAAGGCATGACTGTAAACCTTTCCCATTAAGCTTCTTTTGTTATATACTCTACTTGTTATAAATTTAATTAGTGTGGTGTGGAAAAAGTTAAGAGTCCTGACATATGACTTGACGTTACCGGAGACTGTTTGTTTCACAGGTATTGGGTACGGTGTCGTTGCCTGGCGACTTGCCTCATCTGTCCATGGTACCATGGCTAAGTGCAAAAGAGCGTCACAGAGTGGCTGGTATAGCCAAACTGCTTAACCGTCTGCCTACCGAGTCCTCTGCAGTGATCACGTCTGCTGACACACTGCTGACAGAGCTGTTCAGTCACAGAGGTGCTGACTGGCTCACAGTTGTTGTTTTTTTTTTTAACACGTGCACAGTGCTCACATGCATACTGAGACTGGTTATTTTAGTTACTCCTCCCTCTAGTCACTTTTAAATTGCTGTATACTGTGTCTGAGTGTCAATGTCCTTCTATTTTAGGATCCGGATCACTATTTAAAAACAGAGACCCCATAAACCGGTAAAAAGCTCATAGGATGTTTGTCCAGTTGAAAAAAAATCACAATTTCTATGACGCATATTTGCATTGAGTGTTTTTTTTTTTTAATTTTTTGCAGGTACACTTCCTTTGATGGGATTGATGTGGATCGTCTTTTAGCTCTCATCAACAAAACATTTGACAAAACTCTGAAGCGAGATTACATTGACTCTCTCAGAGGGCGGCTGCATTCGGTTTATCTCTCTGAAGGGTGAGTGATACTTTTTTAGTATCCCAATTATGTATGGAAATTAAGGGGGACCTTCATTCCCATATTTTCTGTAATACAAGCTCTATATCGTCGCTGTCATGTGAAAAACACATATCTCCATTTTTTTTTCATTTTCTTATTTTTACCTGAATCACGTTTCCCATCATATATTACAGAAATCACATTAAAGTGAAAATTTAAAAAGTTTCCAAAATTGGAGATAAGTGTTTTTCACAGGACAGTGACGATATAAAGGTCTCGATCAAATTTACAGAACCATTACTTCTCCATTAGTCACAATTAATAATCTTACCAAGACATTTGGTAACCAACTATGGGAACATTACAGTATATTTACACCAACATGAATAGTTTTCTATACGTTTCTTTCGATACATTAAAGAAAGGCTAAGTTAACATGTGTGGCTTGATTGGTAGTAATTCATTAGTTTAGCTTAGAAAAATACATAAGAACTGAAAAGTATACTTGTATATTGATATATTTCACTTTTATGGCAAAAAACACATGTGTATGTCCATGATGGGTCCAACGAGCCATAATGTGTGTGATTTACTGCCAATAGACACACATTGGGCAAAGATAATGACACAAAGAAAAAAAATATGCCTTAATGCACAGCAAACATTTGCAAAGGGTCAACCAGAAACAGCAAAGCACAATATTTATAAAAAGTGCACTTTTTAAGTTTTGTCGAGCTCCCGTTGTGCACAAGTGCAAGTGTGCAGTGAACATTTCATCTTAGTAGGAGGCTTTAAAAGTTTGAGATGGTTAAGTAAAGGAACGCAACTGCAGAACATTTGTCAAGACAGAAATCTCAGTCTTTGTTTGTGTTCAGCTACACAGCTGCGGCCATTGTCACCATGGAAGTGGCGAACACGCCCTATCTGGATAAACTGGTGGTGAGCAGCACTGAGCAGGGCCAGGGCACCGGCCACATCATGTGGGAGTGTATCAGACAAGACCTGGGGAAACTCTTCTGGAGGTCCAAAACCAACAACAAAGTGAATCCCTGGTAAAACATACAAAAAAAAGCTACTCATAATGACAAAGTGTGTGTTGATACAGCTCTAATTACATATTTCAAGATTGTCTTCAAAGACGGATGGTTGACCATTTCCTGGCGTTCACAATTGTCTTTCTTTCTGTCTGTCTGTCCAGGTACTTCAAACATTGTGAAGGGAGCTTTGCGAATGGGGAATGGATCGTGTTCTGGTGCGGCCTTACAGACATTCGGGAGTCATATGAGCTCGTGGAGTATGCTAAGAATCTTCCTGACTCTTTTCAAACGGCCCCTCTCTCACCAACCCAAATTCTGAAGGCATCATGAAACACTTCTGCAACTGATTGATCTTACCTTCTTTACACAGTGGGTTCCTTTTCACTTTAAGATTGTTGGCATAAAAACAGAGTTACTGGATTTTCTTTTTAAAAAGTTCCCTTGAGTTTTCTTATCGAGCATACTGAAATCTGAACTTGAGGTCTTGAGAATTGGGACAGCTATAAATTATTTCCTATTTTTAGCGGGCTTTTCCTCAGTGATCCGCTTAGCTCTCAAGGCAAAGGGAAGGATTTATATGATGAGGAAATGCTATTTTTTTCCTGATGGGCTACTTTGTATCAATTTTACTTGAAATGTTGGTTAACTCTTGATGAATGTGCATATGACCAAAGTCACAGTCCGAATCAGCCAACGCCAATTCTCTTCTAGCAGTTGTGTGCTCTGCGACTGGCTGGCGACCAGTCCGGGGTGTAGTCTGCCTTCGCCCGTTGACAGCTGGGATAGGCTCCAGCAACTCCCCGCGACCCTGTATAGGATAAGCGGTTTGGAAAATGACATGACATGACAGTTGTGTGCTTGTAATGCGGAGGATTCAAAAGACAAGATTATATGTGTCCTGGTCACATATAAATGTGTCTTTGATTGAATCCAATCACAGCTCAAGCCATGATTGGTTGTTACCTGAGCCTTGAGCAACTGTGATGTTATTTTCAGTTGACAGAAGTGACAAAATGGCCGCCCCCCTGATATAACTAAAAATGGGTGGATTGCTCATATTGCACAAACACAATATTAATCAGAATACCTTGTGTCAACTAGTGGGCCTGCATAGTACATATTCTGGAAAAATAAGTTTGGGTTGACTTCCTTTTTAACTGGATACTTAGCACACATTATGAACAACACTAATTTGTGAGCACACAGAATACACACTGAAAAGGATCAAGACCTCTCTGCGGCGGCGGACAAACTCAAACCAGTACTTGCTGAAGAAATTACTTGCACATTTGAACAAAGCTTAATAGCTTACATAATTTTAGAGTGCTCAACACTGGTGTTTAAACTACTACTTTGTATCATAAATGTAATTTGTTTCAAACTAATATGTAGACAGAATCCTAAAATGAAGACAACAACTCTGGCTTTTATATATGTTTTATTGTAAAATATAAAATGTTTGTACAGGTAAACTTTTTCATGTGAACTAATTAAAGATGCAGTAAAGAGCAATAAAATAACAGTTGGTAACATGATTTGTCTCCTTAAAAAAAAAGAGTAATAAAACAACGCTGACTAATACATGTTCTGTACTTTATACTGTATCAAGGATTTATTTTCAGACACAGATCATTGTACATGTTGGTCAGTTCCCCAGAACTAAGATGCATGTGTGGTTGAATGATCTCCCTCCAGCAGTGGATCACGAACATGGGTGTCTGTACAAGTTCCTTGTGTGATATTTCCTCCAGTATAACTGGCAGATTAGCAGCTTTGACATTTTTTCGACATTCAAATGAGCCCAACAATTCAAGAAGGTCGTCAACATCAACAGATGAAAAATCATCAAGAGCCTGTTGGAGGACATCTTTCTCGTGACTGCTCACAAACCGAAGAAAACTTGTCGTCAGGTTACTGTGCACCGAACCAAAAAGTATTTCTTCAACAAAAGGTGGGGCTAATTTGGTGGGAAAGAACCGACAATCTTGAAATCCTTTGAGAAGAATTCGTCCAATTGCTTTCCATGTCGCTTCACGGAAATCGTGTCTGAGAAAAGGCACTTTGAAAGTTGTTCCAACGGTACAGCGTTCATAAAACTCTAACCAGAAACTACTATAGACATCTTGTAATACGCCAGAGCCACTAACTCTTTCTACAGATTTGTCATGGAGTAGTCGTCTAACATTCAAGGTTTTGCTCATGACATCAGAATCAGAAAAGGCCTCTATCAGTTCACTGAAGCTGTTCAAGTGGTGTAAGACTACATTTACTTCAGGCAAAATACGAAAAGCTCTTTTGGGGACCTCATCACGTCGATAGACCAGTGTGTCACCGAGCAGGTCACCATCGACAGTTTGTTTTGGACCAGGTCGTATCACAGGATCAGAATTGTTTTTATCATTCAAAAGGATCGGATCACTGACCGTGTTGACAAAATTGCTGACAGAACGACTTGAGCTAGCAACTGTTTGTCTGGTCTCTGAAGATTCATCAATGCTTTCTTCATAAATAGTGATATCTTCTTGAGGAACATCTGCAACTTCTAACTGATCGTTTCTGTGCATAGCTGATGTTAACCCTCCACGAGCTGGCAGTAGATCTGGATCAGATTTATTGCTAATGCAGCTGATGTCGTCCTCAGTCAACATTGATTTTGGTTGAGTAGCTAAATAGAAGCGCAAATGTGCGAGCTTGACACTATTGTATATGTTTTCAATCGTAACACCCTTAGGGAAACTATTTTTCTTGAAGTCCCAGACATCAAATTCAAAATCAGATACATCACCTTTACTAGATCGTCCTTCTGGAAAGAAAAGAGCCTTTCCTTGTTTTAAAATATCATCAAACTCTGCCCGGGTATTCATTGGGACCTTCCTTGTTCCCCCGCCTTGCTTTGCTCTGACTTGTTTTGACATTTGATTCTCATTGTGAATCCATCCAATTTCAATGATTCGTGTCACCACTTTTTTTTTGCTTCCTGTGTTGTTGGATGAATCTAAAAATTCCACTGTACTGTTATTTTCGATTCTTCTTTGTTTGAGCTTCTCTCTTAGTTTTTCAAAAACACCCTGTTTTCGTTTTAATGAACTTGTCTTAGTCTTGCAAAAACTGAACACAGCAACCCTGTCACCAAATGATGGAAGGTAATTTGCCAGCTGTGCATCCTCCATTAGCAGGATGACGTCTCTGTCAACCTATGAAAATGGAAGAGATATGTCCATTAATTTGATTAGTGAAAGGACAACAAACCATGTGGGGAAAAAATGATTCTAATAAAACGAAGCTACCTTATGTAGCTGGACCACAACTCTCTCCCAAAAGTTGAGACATAAGTAAGAAATAGAAATAGATTCGGATTTTTTTGAAGAACATTTTCAGTGGGTGACATTCAGTCAATGAAGCACATGGACTCTTTTGCAATGGAACATCCCAACTTTACCAAAGACCTCATTGTACCGAGAAACAAAATGGCTGCAGTTTGCAGTACACTAAGTCTAAATTAATCACATCATCAAAATAATATAGTGTACTGTAATTGCAGTCCGGTGGCAAATAGGTCTCAATTATAATACTAGTTTAGTTTTAAAAACAACAACATACAATTGTATATTATTACAAAATTAGTTGACCCCGTAGTAAAGAAATACAGTTTTTTTAAGGACGTCTTTCAGAGATACATAATTAAGATGACAGTGTGGCTAATTCATCTTAAGTTAAGAACAATACCTTTTGCTCTTCAAACAAGTTGATAGTGTCTTCTGAGATGTCCCGACTTCTCAAAAACATCACAAGGTCTGTTGAATAGTCCGCCATCATGGATCTGACAGGATAAAAAGCAAAACAGTGTGGTTACTATAAACTATACAGGCTGCCTGTACAAGAGAAACTCCAGAGTTTCCACAAATATTTGAAAAATAGTTTTGAATAAAAACTTTATTATTACATATCCGAAGCAATCCGAATTATTTATACCAAATAGAGCTCTTTGCTTGGACTAGGTGAATCTCAAAATGCACTGGATATTTTAGCATCCTATCAAAATGACTTAATTGGAGTCGCCCGGCAGTCATTTAGCAATTGCTTTGGATTATGTAGGTCCATTTTTAATACATGTAAAAATAATTGTTAGTGATCAAGTAGAAGGAAAAAAAATACAATGAAGACAACTGTCGGCAGAGTGCTACTACTTATTTCAGGTCGTGAGTCAGTGTGGAAGATGTAAGAATATTATTACAAAGCAAAAATAATCAAATGAAAATATGCATGCATGCAATACAGCAGCAACACACTGTATACTTATTTGAGAGCACTTATGTTAATATGACAATAAATGTTGTTAAATCAGTCTAAAGTCACTATCCCAAGGTCTAACCCTCCAGTCTACAACGGTGAGCTTCTGATAACAATACCGCATACACTCGGCTGTATAGGGAAACACGACTTTGGTACAGGTTTTGTGACAGGTTTTTACTTTCTGGACCTGCATTTGTGGTCTTGTGACAGGTTTTTACTTTCTGGACCTGCATTTGCCACCTCTATAGATCATATTTTTTAAAATATATTTATTCATTTATTTCTTTATGTGTTTGTTTATTTATTTATTCTAATGTCGGATAAAGATTACAGTTACCTGAGGGGAGTTCAGCTACCTCTGCCTGGTTATCTTTAATGCTCGCTATTATAACCACCACTACCACAACTATAAAAGTACGTACGAAAGCAAACTATTGGAAACTGTAACCTTGACTATTAGAGGAAATTTCGAATAAAGTTAAATAACAAAAGTGCAACTTACAACAGGAGTGTGTGAATCTTGGAGCAACCGAGTTCTATGTGACCGCAGAATGCTAAGACTTTAACCAGGATCCTCTCGTCAATTGTTAATTAAATCTCATCAAAACGACTTTATAAATCCAATTATAATTACTTTGAAATTTACCGTGACGACTTTAATCTTATCACCTTGACTATAAATCACGTCGTTTCTGATTTTAATGTCGTCATGACGACTTTACATTTCGTCATCTGCCACTCGCTGATAGACCAACACTGACCCCAATGAATAGGTGCAGCACAGTAATTCGAAAAGCCGCATCCTTTAATCTCTCAGAAGGGGGCGCTATAATTCATGTACCCGACCATCAGCATTGCTCGCCTGAATAGCCAATCACAACTTTTGTTCTCTCGCCTAGCCAATCGCCATGAGCTCGTCCTCGTTCAGCGAATCATAAATGTGTGCGGTTGATGACGTCATCACCATGCGCAGTCACCCAAACGAGTCATGGAGAAGCAAGACGCAGCGAAATTGGCTGAACGGACTTTAACAACGGCGGAGAAGCAGCTCCTTCGCCGACGACAGGAGCTGGACTACTGGAAGAAAAATGCAACGCGAATCCGCAGCAGGAACCTTGTGACCGGCTTGTGTATTGGGGCATTTGTGGTCGCCATGTGTATCCTTCTTGTGGACGAACTGCCCTTCATTCTGTTGGGATGTAACGCCAGATGTAATGGAATAGCAAACGTCAGAAATACTCTAGATAATGATAAAAAAAAAAGATATACTAAGTGATCATTTTTTGTGAAACGACTTATGCTCTTTTTAACGTCGCATGTTATATCCTGTTTAAAACTCAGCCCAAATAGTTTATTTGGACTACTCAACTCAACACATACATAGTTGAATTGATGAGAGATATTTTGGTGATGGTCAGCAGATGGATGGTTTCATGTGATGTGTTCTTTCAAGAATCATACGTCTATAACGTTAAATGCTGTAAGAACTGTAGCAGGGGGTTTCCTGGCTCAAATTGAGGCAGAGGTGATACCATCCCGACGTGACGTGTATGTATTCTGTCAAAACCAATTAAGAGTTCCAAGAAGTATCTGACTATCATCATATAGTGCTAAAAACAAACAAACAAACAAATATTTCTTAATCAAAACTACTGGTACAATATTGTGTTTTAGTAACTTTCTTAGTTGAGTGTTTTTAAATACTTCCATCTTTTAATAGCCAGGTAAATTGATTTAGCCACTGCTTGTCAAAGCCAATCAAAAATAATGTTTCAATCACATACACGTTGGCTTTGCATTGTTATGTATGACTGTGTATTAGTGTCACCCAACAAGAAAAAGACTAGATTAAAAATCATCATGATGACTTTTAAAGTGATCATGATGACTTTTAAAGTTATGACGAGATTAAAAGTCATCACGATGATTGCAATTTACCAACATTTTAACTGTCTATTATGTTAATTTCTCTGTTCTTTTTCACCTCAACCACTGACTTTGCTACTGGCGAGTTCGTTTTTTAAAGTAGTGGCTGATTTTGCCTGCCATACAGGCAATATTTACCTGTTTGCACCATCCACCAGGGAAAAATCAGGATGTTGATAGCACTAACTAGCGGGAAAAAATGGTTAACAACTCAAGGGTTTTCCTGGCTCAAAATGAGGCAGACCGTGCTACTGTTCCGATTATGTAATTATAATTATATTACTGTATTATGGGTCTTTAATATTTAGTGTTTCTTTAAGCACTCGTCACCACCTTGCTTTAACAAATGCTTCCTTATTTCAGGACATATCCCTGAAAAGCCAAAAACATGAGGTGTAAGATCCCCTCCCTTTTTAAAAATGCGAAATTAGATGTGCTTGGTTATGAAAGAACCAGTATTTACCTGTTTGAAAATCCACAAAATCATCCCACAGATTTGCTATGGTAACTAACTAAAACTTTTCATTTGCAGGTCTTCTCTTCACCTTCAAATGTTTTCCTTTAACTTGTAGTCCTCCAGTTAGTTACACCATCCTGTCTGTAAAACAGGAGAGAATCCTGGATGAAATCGATGATGAAGCCAGGAGCCATATCATCAGAGGTCCACGGACTGGTGCCAACTCTTGAATGTGAACTCCTTGCCTCGCAGGGATCTTGTCTTTTGTCATGGAGGACATCTGTCATTCCACGGTGACATCATTAATGGCTGATGAGGCTGTTTGGTGGCTTCCAAGCTTTCCAAGCAGACAAGTTTTTTGCCAAGTCTGTTGTGAGATAAAGTTCCATTCAAAATAAATTATTGAGTGTCTGAAACCATGTAGAGCAGAGTTATTACTGAGTCATCCTATATGTTTTTTTGCTGAAATGTAGAAACTGATGAAACAGTTCATGAACATCGGTCAAGTAGGTAACTCCAAATGTATCAATGAACTAACATTTACTTTGTGAGTTGGTGAAATTTTTGTCGTTGGTGTCAGGCCTATGAAATGCAATGTATCGTGGAATAAAAGCACCTGTCTATTAAAAATAAGGCATCTTCTGTTAGTTTGTTTAATTTATTTTAGAATCAAACTGGTTTTGTATGAAATTATCCACTACCTGCCTCGCTCCTCTCCAGTGAATTTTCCAAAATGTCCGCTTGGGGGCGATACGAGCCTAGAAATTATAATGCAAGGATGGTCGTAGGTTGATTGATGAATCGATTGACGCACCAATGGTCGGCATGAAAAAAATACAACAAAGATACAATAGCATAGAAAGGCGATAGTAAGTGATGTGCCAGGATGTCATTTAAGGGCACTTCATCCCAAATTTAGATATTCTGTATATATAAGACAAAATGGAGATAATACAGTCGCGTGTTTCTGCCTGTGTGGGCGCAAGACAGTGAAACATGCTTGAAAATCCACCCTAGGTAACCGAGGTCAACAGCAAAAACGTCCAATTAAAATTGCGTGTCATTTTAAGTCGAGTGACCGGATTGGTCAAACTAACTCCCATAATGCACAGCTTTGCCTTAAGCGTCTTGACCACACCGCAAGACGGCCACAAACTTTCTCCAAATCTGGCAAGACTAGAGAAATCCGTACACGTGTAAATTCTAACTTGTTTCCTCTATGAATCCACTAGAGTGCGCTTTTACTTGAGTGATCCAACTTTTAAGATCCACCCACTGACAGATGTGCATATGTGGCTCCGTGAAGCTCCAATCAAATGTGCAAAGACAACTAGTGAGTTTTCCTCTCACTCGCTCATGGCAAGAGCACTCATTTTTGCATCGATCAAATTTAGATGTGAAAGGACGAAGCCATCCACACGCACAGCTCACAACACTTTACTTGATAAATCAGAACAATTCAATGAGATCCAAAACATCAACATTTACAAAGATAAAACATTTCAATTCCTGTCGTGGAAAGTAACAAATAAAAAAGACTTAGTTACTGTACTTTAGGAGATTTTTCACGTAACTGTTTACATGAGTTTTGTTCGGATGACTTAATGGTACTTTTACCTCCTACATTGGAAAACAGATACTGTGTCTGTACTAGGGATAAACCGATTATCGGCTTGGACTTTTTTTTTTTTTTTAAGAATCTAATGGCCGATAAGAGATTAATTTAAAACTGTTAACTTCAGGGTATTCATTTAAATTTCCCGTTAATTTTTATAAGAGATGCTGCTGACCCTGAAAACTCGTTACATCCTTTGTTTTTAGTTTTCATTCAAACAGATAAGTTCAACATTTCAGTTTTTTTTAAATGTTGGAAAAAAAACGTTTTAATTGTTTTTTTAAATTTATTTTTTAATTATGACTACTATATTTGCCTTTTACTGAAAATTAATATCAGCTCCTAATATCGGTTAGCTGCCTTCTTGACTACTAATAATTAGTACCGGTATCAGCCCTGAAAAACACATCGATCTATCTTTAATCTATTCTTTCTAGTCCTTACTTTGTTAAAATAGACTCTATATTTATTTTTCAAACTGCTAAATGAAAGTGAACTAATAAAGCTGTAAACAGATAAAGGTAAACAGAGTAAACCGAGGAATGGTAACTTTGATGGTGTAACAGATTCAGAGAAGCAAGATATTCTCCATTCATGGCATTATTGAGGCAAATTATTTGATGTTGTTAAAGACCCTGTAAAGTGAATTCAGAATGCTGTGCCTAAATATCTTATGCATGTTTAGAAAACATGTGGAACTATGTAGTAGCTACTCAGTTCTGGAGATATCGTGTGTGACAGTTTTTGCCATTTAAATTTTCCTGACTTTTTCCTCCTTTTTAAATCCATCTCCATGGTGACACCACGTGACCTCACGGCCGCCTAGCAAGCACTCTGAATCAGAGTGACCAGTGCAAAGCTACGGCCACCCAGCTAGTTCTCAGGTGTACCCTGATTATAAATGAACACGCTTTTAAAATCCAAAGAGTAACTTCTGGGGAGTATCTCCTGTTTGCACTTTCTGACTACATTATTTCTTATTCTTGCTAACATACAGTAGCTGCTAATCAATAATTTCACTGAATGTACTCTCATGTCTCAATTGTCCGAATGGTGGGTCAACTTCTTGTTGTTTGGATCACAATTCGATCTTCGTATTGCCCGCCTCCCACAAACAAGGTCATAGCTAGCAGCTCAAACTCCCCCCCCCCCCCCTGTGAATGAGTGGAGCTGTGCTTATAACTGTGTATGTAGGCCTGTACTGGCTTGTCTCTTTGTATAGCCAATGGTCAAATATGCATCACTTCATGTGTCTCAAAGCATGTGTGTATATAGAGCAGAGTTTGGAAGTAGTAAATGATAAATACTTCAATACTGTACTCAAATGGATTTTTCAGGTATCTGTACTTCAGTATTAAAAGAGATTTGTATGATTATTATTGTATATTGTGTTTGTGTGGTGACATTTGAAAGTAGATGTCCGTACTCCCTACTTACTTTGTCAAAATAGGCGTGTTATTTTGTTCAACCAGGATTAAGATTTGGGGTCTGAGTGGTCAGTATGAACAGGGATAGCAGTGGCACAAAGTAATACCAGAAACATTAAAAACAATGACAACATATTCAGAGAAGCAAGCTATTCCCCAACTGTGGCCTTATTTAAGAAAATTGTTTGATGTTGTTGGCTGTGAGAATGATTTGCGACGAATGCGTTTTGTTTTAATAGTCTAAAAACCACCAGCTTCTGATGTTCCAAAATTCTCTGCATAATCTGAAATAATACATACAAGTAAGGTGTATTTTCCAGTTGTTATTATTATGTAACTTAGCATTCGGCCTTGCGCCTTACTGGTTGTTCCAGTTCATGGAGTTACCGCGCCCCCTGGGCACCTGACAATTTGGTCACAGAAAGTAGATTGCGCTCAGCATTAAAAAGGGGCCCGTCTCCATTTTTGTGTCGAGTGACGTCTAGTTTAGTGTGTTTGTGAATTTGGTATACCCGGTGGACTGAGGGCATTTTCTAATTACGCTCACCTGGCACATCTGACAATTTGGTGAGGAAAAGGTAGGTGAAATCTAAAAGCAGGTCTAAGTGGTAGCGCAGGTGGTTGAACGTAATTTTGGTGTATTTGATCAAGGAGCAGGCAGACATCCACAGAGTCATGTGATGGTGGTTATTGTGTTTCATTCATAAACATATGCATAAACAGCGTGGGAAAATCACTCAGAATCATCAGAACTAATTTCATTGAATGAATAAAATATAGTAATAGCACCACAATGTATATATTTAAGTACCTTTTAGAGTTTGTACCTTTTGTTGAATCAGTACTTCTACTTTTACCACAATCTCTTTTGAGTATATCAATCTGTACTTCTACAGAGTTTGTGTACTTTTGCCATGAAATATGTATATTTAAAGACCCATACTAATTAGTGTTATAGTACTGAACAGCCCCCCTGTGGTCATTTAACTGAATCAATATTTGAGGAGCTACAAAGAAGGGAAACATTTGTTAGCCTAATCAATGGTTTTAATCAGCTGTCATATGGAGCAAAGATTTTCATCATGGCTCTTTTGAACCTCTTAATGCTTTAGTTGTTGAAAGCCACTCGTCCATCTTTGCATTTGTCTCAAATTCAACTTTTGATGTCAAGCAAAACTAAATATTTTCAGTCTATAACTATAATCGATAACCCCAATAAAGACTTTTGGAGGGAAGCTAATGCAATCAACATGTTGGAGGAAAGGGAGGAAATTGAAAGTATTGTTTCTAATTCACTATTGTCATTCACACAGATTTTGCACCTGTAACAGCCTGCGGCTTTTTTGTGAAGTGTTGTCAGTTCCTGAAATTTGTTAATAGTCATGCTTTTGATAAGAAACCCTTAACCCTGGTTAAACAACTATTTTTTTCACACCTTTCATTATACAGTAAAGTATGAAATGGTCATGCCTTTGTGGCAGGTCCCTGTATAAAAGCCCTCTTTACATTATCATCACCCAATGAAAAAAGCAAAATAAAGTACTTCACACACTTTTTATCTGTCATTCCATCCAAAAATGGAGAGAAAGGGACCTCCACAAAAAGCATTTCACTGAGTGAATCTGCTTTTTCCATTCAGCGTGGACAGATGGAGGAGGAGCGTGTGTGTTGAGTGTGTCCGCTCACCCACACATGCCTGACAAGAGCAAATGGGGAGAGGAAAATCATAGAGGGGATGAACGCAGCAGAGGAATATTTAATGCCAAAAGCACACCTCAGTGAATCGCAACGTCATCCAAACACGTCCACTCAGAGGTCTTCCAGTTCCTTCAACTCCACCCTCTTCATGCAAATACACACACACACACACACATCTGGTGTGCCGATGTTGTTGCTTGCTAATCTGCATCAATAGCAGACTGTGTGTGTGTGTGTGTGTGTGTGTGTATATATATATATATATATATATATATATATATATATATATATATATATATATATATATATATATATATATATATATATATATATATATATATATACAATGAAAAATCAGAAAAAAATAACGCTGTACCCTTTTATTGTTATTAGCAGAGAAGTGTGAATTAGCAATAAAGAAAGAAGTAACAGTGTAAGCTATTGTACCTCAAGGTGCTTACAACAAAAAAAAACATGGCAATCATCATACATGAGTGATGCGGGACAAGGGTTAAAACACGCGATAAATGCAGTACATCCATGTCTCGAATTATGGGAGAAATGAAAATGAATTATTTAATTTTAATGTTCCTAGTCTATATCTCCCTGTATCTTTTCCTCTCCTCCAACAGTAAAAGTAAAGGTTTGGTATTTTATTTGAAGTCTCCATCTGTCGAACGTGAGTGTGATTGTGTGTTGTTTTTGTCTATTTGTGTCCATCTCACTGAATGACTGGAAAGACTGTAAGCCTCAGGATGAATGAGTGTTATTAATACAAAACAGATTGGTTTTGTGCTGGTGCCAATATAATTGTAAAAGTAGGGACGGTAAGTCAAATATTCAGAATAAATAGGAGGATATAAACAGAGATGACTGTCATCATTATCCATTAAAGGGAAGTATTATGGAGAATTTACTTTTCAATAATTTATATAGAAATAGTTGGGTCTCTGGAGTGTCTGCCCACCTGTCACATGTGAAATAAAAAACACCCCACATAATTATTTTGGTTGTGCTTGATTCTGATTCTGATAATATGTCACTGAGCAAGCCGTTTTGCACTTCCACTCCACTGTTGCGTAACAGTTGGGCTAATTTACATAATAACCACCCTTACACAGAGTTTCTCCACCCATGACATGATGCTGGATGAAGATCCAGAGCCACTTTCAAGTGACATCCAGAGAAACGCTATCATGGTTTCCCCTGCATCATGTCAAAGCCATAATGTTAAAATAATAAAAATAAAAATGCGTTCAACGAATTGGTTGCGAGGATTTGATGCCCGCTGTTCACGTATTTCTGAATGAAGTATATCACATTAGCCCATGACGTGGTCTGAGCGGGTGTAGTGTCTAGATCGAATTTCTGCCAGCCACCAAGTTGTCTCTTCGCCAGGCGCATCTCCTATTACACTCCCTCTGCTGCACTGGCCCGCCCAGCTTGGCCAAGTCTGGCCTGCCAAATAGGCAAATGCGTAGCGAGCCTTGCGCAGATACAAAAATCTGGATCCGCAAATGCGCGGTCTACGAAAATAGAGCCGCAGGTCCTTGGTGCTCTGAGACATTGCCATGAATGTTTTAGAAAGTAAATTAGTGAAAAATCTGCCTGCTTCATTGGAGTGACTTTAGCTTCTGCTACAGGTCATTTTACATCACAAAACAAAATGGCACATCTGGCTACAGCTTGGAGTGTTTTGCTTAGCTTGGAGACAGTCCATCATTTCTTAACACCGCCCTATTATAAACCACACCCCCGTGTTCAGTCCACAACCCTGCCATCAGTTGCCCTTCCTTTCCCCTCCCTCTTTACTGACACCTCATATCAGCACGTGTCCTTAAAGTGATTGTTAATTGTTATCTAATGTATTATCTTGTCATACTACTTCAGCAGTAAAGTCATTCGTCATCAAGACAAGTACTCATTCATTCTAATTTACTCTTCGGCATGGATGAGCAACAGGACCTGTATGTGCGACAGGGAGTTCTGGTTGTGGGAAGGAAATTATTTAGTTTGACCACCAGAGGCCGCTACGACGATTGGTTCCTCTCAAACTGAAACCTGGGAATGCACGCATGCTCCTCCAAAAATAGAAGCGCCGTCCAAAACGTTTAAAGGAAGATTTTTGGGGAGGTAAATGTGGTTGTTGCATTGCTCCTTTAAAGTTTAGATGAACGGAATAAAACAACTTAACAACATGGTGACCTTAAATCTTGGTTTATGTGGAAGATCTGTCCATCAACATCAACTTACTGTTTCAGAGAACAGAGTGTGGCTGATATAAGTCTTGTCGAAAATGGGCCAAATTTTATCTCCTTTTGAGATCCAACACAGCAGCGAGGACCATTTAAAATGCTCTCCTCTCCATTTCCTGTTTACGGCAATGCAAACTGCTCAACCGCTTTTGAAGGCAGAGCTGATAGATGCTCAATGCTGTTTATTATAAATCTTCAGGATGTGACATCAGACAATGAGAGATTCCACAGAGTGCTCCCTCTTAAAATTGAATATGTGCAACGGCTTTGAAACTGACTTCATTTTAGAGAAAGAACTAGAATGGACTTTAAGCGCTACTTGTCCCAATCTGATTGCCACAAAATCTGCACTGTCATAGTGACACTTGGAAAATCAACTGCGGATGAATAAACAATGAAGAGGTAGAGCAGTGAGAGACTATAAACGTATTCCAGTGCAGGCCTTCCATGATGTGGATCTATGTGACTTGGGGTTTTCATCCTCTGCAGAACTCATCATAGCTACAATTCCAGCAGCTCTGACTGTGACCCAACACCACAGCAGCCAATAGCGTACAGCCGAAATAGCATCAACCAATCACCACTTCAGAAATTGGATGAGCCCACCTATTTCATTGTGCTCCACCCACAAATGACTGCAAGAACCAGGCTTAAATCATATGGGGCCTTGACACTTTTTTTTTTTTTTTTTTTTGCTGAGGGCTGTTGCAGAAAGTGAGCTTTCCATTGGATATGTTTCTGAATAGCTTGCAAGAGCCATTTGTTTTCTCAAGCTCACATCTTGGAGCCATGAAGGAATGCAATGTACAGTAGCAATATTCACAGTTAAGTATAACAAGTGGCATTAGAAGGCACAAAGGTTTCTTGAAAATATAAATGCCAAATAGTAATGATTTGCATATAGAACAACCATTGACATTCACTGACCAATGCAGGAAAGCAGAACACAAACACACTGGCGATTCCAGGACATTTTGACATCCCGGCTGGATGTTTTTAGGTACCATAAAGGGGAGCCTAAGTAAAGTCGGTCAACCTAGCGAATAGGACAACTTGAACTATCATGTCACACTCCTGGCCCATACCTTTGGAGAACCACCAATTTATAATAAGCTGGCTGGAAAATGCTGGACTGAAAGACAGCACGGAGGCAGTAATCATGGCAGCACAAGAACAAGCCCTAGACACAAGACCAATAGAAACTGGGTCTACCACATCAGACAGGACCTCGGGTGCATCCCCAGAGGTGGTGCACCATATAACAGCAAGGGTGTAAGATGCTGGCAGGAAAAGCATACATGGAGCGGCATAACCAGGTAGTAGGAATAGAGTACCGGAATATGTGTACCAAATATAGACTATAGGTTCCCAGAATCAAGATGGCAGACACCACAGCCAGGTCAAGATCCTGTGGGACTTTCAGATCCAGACTGACAAACTGGTGATAGCCAACCAGCCTGACATAGTGGTGGTGGATAAACATCAGAAGAGAGTAGCTGTGATGTATGTAGCAATCCCGATTTGCAGCGATACGAAAAGCTGGAGAAATACCAAGTACTGAAGGAAGAACAAGAGAAAATGTGGAGGGTAAAGGCAACAGTGGTGCCAGTCGTAATCAAGGCACTGGGGCAGTAATTAGGGGGTTACTTGGTAGACGGTTATGGCAGATATCAGGAACAACATCCGACATCTCCGTGCAGGAGGGCGCAATACTGAAAAGCTAAGATCTGTAGGCCACAGTTCAATGATCGAGTCAACTTCACCCCCGTTCTAAGGGAGAGGGGAGACATTGAGTCCTAGTGGACCATCTTCCGTGCCGCCATTGTTGAGGCGGTGGACCGGAGCTGTGGCTCTAAGGTGCCTGTCGTGGCAGCAATGTAATGTTGCTCAGAGGGAATTCCGGTGCCCTGAGACTTCCCCAATAATGACTCTAATGTCCTGTTGACTTTTTAATAGTCACCCTCACAGTTTTACGTTAACATCCAGTAGAATCTGTTATAATGAGCTTTGGGTTGTCATATGGTGCTTTTTCTTGCCTGTCCCTGTTCCAGTACATCCGTCTGATGCTCTTAAAGAACTAATTGGCCACAACTTTAGGTACCCCATCTCCTACAGTGCTCAAGAGACCTCCGTCCAATATCACGTTTATGTCACAGCTGCCCTAAATTAACACCGTTACCAACGTCATTCCATGTTTCTGGAACAGTTAATAAACCGAAGTGTGTATGTCCTCTAACCGAAATCATATTTTCAAAGCCAAAATATAAGTATTGTTTTCATACATTTTTAAAGATAGTCTCCATATTTACTGATCAACATGTCAAATTCTACTTATTTACATGCATTCCAGAAAAGGAAAATGTTTTAGTATTGAATGTTTTATCTGACTGAGTGAAACAAAGTGATTTGCGTCTAAAAAACTGAATGCAATTTGAACTTTCGCTCTTCTTAAAACACTAAAATGTTGATAGCTCACTGAAATTGAAAGAGTGAATGAGATCCATTAGACATAAATAGAACTTTCATTAAACTGGCATAAAAACTGTGATTTTAGATTTTGTATCTACCCTTATGCCCAGAAGTCACTGGACAACAACAGAGTTTTATTTATTCATTTATTTATTTATTTATTTATTTATCTATTCATTTATTTATTTATTTATTTAGCTATTTATTTATGTTGCTTTAACGCACTGCCACAGTGAATTTGAAATAAAACAATCAAGATGCAATTGCCTTGAATTTAAGATATTCCACTGAAGTTTGACATTTACCATTTAGGAATTCTATGCAGAGTACCTCTATATTGAGGAACTCAGTAGTACTCAGCCAATTACATCACACGTGTTTAAAAAGATCGATGCACTCCATTGCTTTGTCACATCAACACAAATAAAGCGGTAAAAAGGTGGAGGCCATAATTTGGTGGAATAAACAACACACTTAAGAGAGATAGTCAAACCCTAGAGTTTGGCCTAAAGAAGAAAAGTGATCTTAGAATACACAATCAAGAGACAACTTCATAAATATAAATGCAGAGGGTTTACAACAAAGTACAAACGATTGGAAACATTTAAGACCTGGAACACCAGAACAAAATTCACCATAAAACACTTGAAAAGAGCCTCCAATTTTCTCAAAATGGATTCTTTGGATAGAAAAAAGCAAGGTCAACTTGTATTACAATGACGAATGTAGAAAATATGGGGAAGGACATCAGTGATCCAATGCATACCACATCATGTGTCAAACATAATTCCTGAATGGTACATCGTATGGTTTTGTTAACCCTGAATATCAAACTCTTTGCCAACTCCAAACAGAGGCTACAGCAAAATCATATTACCTCATCATGAACATTTTAGAATGGAAAAGCTTTAACCTAAGCATTTTGTAAGGAAAGCTCCACAAGTCCAATTTAAAAGACCACCATAAAACTTCAAAACAATGCAGGGCTCAATGTAAGCAGTTCTACCTCTCCATCCATAAGCCCCCCTGCTAACGTGGCTAAGTGCTAACAGGAACCAGAAGTTTTAGAGATGTACGACTGTGTGTGTGTGTGGGGGGGGGGGGGGGGTATGGTGGTCGTCGTACATTAACAGGCTTCCTGAGCCACTAATATGGAAAGGACTGTTTAAAAATTGCTGAGAGCAAAAGAAGGAGGGGCATGAAAAGAGGAGAAGAAAGGAGAGGAAGAGGTGACTTGTGGCCCCCTGATGCCATGCTGGAAAATGCTAGAGGGGGGGGGGGGGATTTTAAAACTACTCCATAAAGACATTTAGGAGGTTATAGATGCCAGCGTTGCAACTAGGTATTTGGGTAGCAGGTAAACATGAGAAGAATTCGTGATCATGATTTTCTTGTTGCGTGGCAAGAAAGGGAAAGAATAACCTCGCTCCGTTACAATGTGCTGTTATTGCAATGTCCGTTTGTATCAAATGATCACTACACTATTGTCACTGACATCCAATGACAAAATGTGAATTCTCTTCAAAAAGCCAACACAAAATTATGCAGCAATGATATTGTAAAAGCAGGCGGGTGGATGGAACACGAGCGCTATGATGCAATTAGGACGCATATGACCACGACTGTTTTTAAGTTATATTTGTAGTTTTAGGGTTCGTCATCACATTTTTCCACTTTGCTGTGACTGATAACCTTCTCCAGTAACATAATAGACATATAAAAGCCAATTAAAAAGCAAAACGTGTGTGTTTAATCCTTTGGATACAACTCAGGGTTCACATTATATGCTTGGAGGCATGTATGACGTCATTCATGATGACAGTTCAACCTTCAAGTTCTGGTCCAAGCTTTTGAGGCAATTTTGTACCCAAAGACTTTGTGCAGCGAATTTTAGGGTTGCACCGCATACCACGAAGACCTCTTGCACTTGATGGCAACGATCAATTTGCCGTTTCGCGTCTTTACCCCGTTGGAAAATGTTGACAAGGTATTGAGGTTGACAAATAATAATTGATTGAAATAGTTTTGTTGTTCGAATTCCAGTAATCTGTCACTCTTTCTCGCTGACTTTACACAAACACACAGTAAAATCCCAGTATGTGTTTCTGGTTTCTAAGGAAGCAGTAAACCCACCAGGTATCCCACCAGGTTCTCTGCTTATCCCCCTTGATCTTTTGCTGTGTAAAAACAATTGCCTCCCGGGCCACTAGGCACAGTGAGAGTCTGTGCGCACACGTATGCACACTGGAGCAGTAAAATCATTTTCAACACATTTTAATGGATGAAAAGTGAGCCAATTAGAAGAATGAATAGCTTTATTAATGTCAAGGAGAAATGAGCCTCTTTAGGGCCTTTACCAGGCTTTGTTGTGCTTCAGCTGGTCCGCAGATTTTGCGAGTGTGTCGCTGCAGTCCATGTTGGGCATATGATTTTCATACCATTCATCAAATCAAAGGATATATATCAGTATATATGCAGGGGCGGCATGGATCAGTGGTAGAGTGGTCGCCTCCCAACCCAGAGGTTGTGGGTTCGATCCCCGGCCATTACGACCGTGTCGAATTATCTTTGAGCAAGATACGAAACCCCCAGTTGCTCCTGATGCTGCGTCATCAGAAGGCAAATGAGCATCATCACCATTTAGCAGCACAAAGAAAAAGGTAATAGGATCGTCCGATTATCAGCAGGATCTCAGGGAGTTAAGGCTCCTTTACAAACTAAACTAACAGATATGAGTATATAACCTCAAGCCTTAAAAACTCCATGCTCTTGTGGGATTTCCAGCTGATCGATTTGATGTGTTGAAATATTTACACCAAACTACAAAATACAAGCAGGAATGAACGCAACATCTGTTTTCAGCAAAGTTATAGGGATTTAGAGATCTTTTCCCGTAATACGAGGCAACCAGTGGCAGTAATGTTAATAGTTGCTTCAGTGTCTCTTGGGTGTGCAACTAAATGAAAAGGTTGGAGGCTTTTGAGAGCTTCTTAACACCTGCTAGCAAACTCCAAGTATGTTAAGAGCATATCACAGATCAGATGGACAAGTCGATGTGCTGATGGACGCATGCACTTTGTTTATTTACGGAAGATGGACAGGATGTCAGAAGGGGCAAGATATTTACTGAAGAAATCGGAACTCTCTGACACCTCGCAGGTCGTTATCAGTATTTCTGAAAATGGATGGATATTATTATGAAGTATTTGTTTTGGTATAATATGGAAATATGTTTTTTTTTTGTGCTTGGATCCCATTGTCAAGAGAAATAGAAATGTGAGCTCTGAAAGAAGGATGAAAAGGAGCTCTTATATGGGTGAAACAATACAGCACACACGTTTCAAAAGTTCACTCTTTCTAAGGGCAACTTCCAAAAACGCACACACGGAGAGACTCTCTAATTTACTGTGTATTTATAGCAGCCTTCGTGGCCTGAATGGCGAGCGCCACAGAGCATGGAGGAAAATGGAGAGGCGTGATTACACACTACGCGTCTCAGGCCTCTTCCTTCTTTCCTGTAGCTCAGCCTTCTTCAACCTTATTTTGCACCAGGGGCCGTTTTCATGTAAAGCAATATTTTTGACAAACCGTCATAGAAACCAAAAAAAAGATTACAAATTCAACTCACCATAACAATGACCGTAGTAGTCGTAATTAGTGGGAGTCCTGTGCTTGTTTCTCTTCAACAAGCCAGTCACATCTTGGGGTAATGGGACACAATGGCACCTGAAGTGTGTTACTTATGTCCAGTCTACTTAGTCATTTTGTTTCAGTCTCCATCATTGCTGAAAATCCTGCTTCCCGCAAATAGGATGGTGGAAATGAAACCTCAGCTACACGTTTTAACTTCACAGACAGTTGATTGCTTTGGATGCTGTCAGTATCCGTGCTGAGTCCGACAACTCAAGGTTAAGAGGAACTGCTTTGTTTTACTCCTGTTTGCCATTTCTTAAGACGAACACGCTCCTACATGCTTTCCCATTACGTCCACTGACAGACGGCATTCTGGGAGTGGAATGCATACCCTCGATATCATTTCTGCCACTGTTGTTTGTTTCAGTTTATTTATTGTGTACAGTATGTGGGTTGTGCTTAAAATGACAATAACTTGTCGCTTGTTCTCACCTTTACTCCGCTAAAATCAGTCGAGGGCAGAAAGAATCATTCTTTGTGCATAAATCTGTTTGTGTTTTCTTCTCTCTCCAGTTTGGTTTGGATCAGCTGAGTGAAAATGACACAGTTCAGAGGAAAGAAAGTGGACAGGACCGCTTTCATGTTGATTTAGAAGACAAAGATGAAGATGAATAAATGAATTAATATTGTATTTGTATCTCCGATTTTTCCTCCAGCTTCCAGCATTCCACGAATTCCTTGTGTCCTTTAAATTTCATGACGAGATTGAGGACAGTTTTCAGTCACAGGGTTCAAGCTCAAAAGCCAGTTTCCAAAATATTGGCAGAGTAAAAGTAAATGGATCTAAAATATGTCAATCGAAATAGAAGACCAGATACCCACTGAGATGGATCCATTGATCCCAGCAAGTGTCTTTGTATCTGCGTGTATGCCTGTTCGTTTTCTTTTATCCCCAAATCCCAGAAGGCGTCAAATGATCACAACATCACAAGATTTGTGTTTAATCCTGAAGAACACGACCACTGATCAAACAAGACAAAACAAAAAAAAGAATATTCCCAGCATAGCAACCTTGCCTAACACATTTGTCACTTTCCATTTCTGAATCGCTAGCTAACAGCCAATCAGAGTTATCAATTTTCACAGATGGCCAACGCCATTTTGCATATTGAATCTGGTGAAAACTGCTCACGGATCGACAGCTCATTCATTGAAGTCACATCCCAAAAAAGATGGATAATCCTCTTAATTCTTCACATGCACAAAGGCTGATGAATTTAGTTTAATAGCAATTGGTTGAATAAAATAGTGAACAGAAATAATAAAGTAATACATTTATATGCATAATAATAATAATAATACATCATATAATACATAACTTTAACTTTAAAAATGCAACATCAAATAGCTCCCTAACTTCAGAAATACCTATTTATGCAAGATACACATTTTGCCAATAAATAACTCCAAGCTCAAGCACCAAACATGGCACCAACAAAAATTAAAAAGTAAACAAAAACAAATCGGACAATTGTTTGAAATTGAATGAACCCTCGCAAACACTTTCCTTACATCTCCGATTAAAAAATGTAGTTACAATTTCTTTTCCAGTCTATTGGACTTCTGACCTTGCACCACTTGTTTGCCTCGCACACACCCACTCTCTTTACTCACAAAGCTTCTCTGAACAGTTTGATACACACAATGGGTTTGCATATTTCCGGTGTACTGTTCATACAATCATGAACAAGAAGAGTTACCGGAAAGAGGGGCAGGGTTGGGGTTAGGATTAGGGTTAGAGTTAGGATTTGGATCAGGGTTTGGGCCAGGATAAAAAGGCAACTGCCTTTGCATCCGGACCGGGGTCCGTCATACCTATTCTTTCCCTCCTAGAATTCTAATAAGGAGCAATTGAAAAAGCATTTAAGCTAAATATGTATTTTTTTCATTCATCTGAATGTCCTCTGCTGTGAAGTGTGTTTTTCTGAAGTCCGCACAGGAAAAAAAGGAAAATAACTCCCCGCAAAAAGACTAGTCTCGATTCAAAAGCTATCATCATTGCCAGTTTTTCTCTCACCGTCTATGAGTGTTTCTCCTTCCTCTGTCTTTGCTGCTTTTTAACTGCACAATGCAAATTTTACTTTCAACCGATGGCCTCTTTTTGACCTTATTGAGATGAAAACTGCAAATTTGACAAAAAGTATTAATTTTGAGTATTGTTTCCCCTTACCTTATCCTCACACCCACACACACTTTTGCTATCAAACAGGTCAAGCTAAATATATGAAAATAATAAGTGGAGCGGCATAGTGAACATAACACCTCAAATAGTTCATTTCCCATCTCTGTTTTCACAATGTCACATATTTCAGACCAAAAGGCACCATTGGAAACACCTGCTTCATGAATACAGGTGGTCCAACAAGAAAAAACACAGCAATGTCAAAGAACTGCTTTCACAAAGTAGGGGGGGGGGGTTAAGGGAAGATGGGAAACATGCAATTTCAGGTTTTACAAAGGACTGTGCTGAGGAATGTATTTTGAAGTGTATACTTGTTACAAAAAAAAATCAAGTTTCTTTCTTGATGCTCATCTAAATTGTCTCCAAATTTCCCTCTTCAAAGGCCTATTTTAAACATGCCTCCTGCATCTTCTACTGCTCCTCTTTATCTGACCAGAAGATGCCTCAAACTTTTTACAACTCTGCTTTAGTAATAAATTAAAGCATGTAATACAAAGTCTGTCAATGGTTGTTTTTCTTATTTTGTTCTATAGCCAATTTAATTCACTTTACTGTCCATCGTCCTTTTTCCAGCCATCTTTTGCTAAGCTTGTATTATTAAGTAATTAAAGGGACATTTTACAGGTCGAAATATTTTTTTTATATAGTCAACTGCTGGATAATCTGATGAAAGTTGAGTGAAAATCATGTAAGCACTGCTGTTATTGATATTTTTTTCAGCACAACCACAAACTTTTTTTGTGCCTTAAGACTAGTTTCACATAATGACATATTTTGATGGAAAAGCACAGAAACCGACGAAAAGAAATGATTAAAAACACAACTGGATGTTACACTGAATTTGTGTTAGTTAATTAGTAGTGAGAGCCCATCACATGATACTTTTCAGCGAGGAGGAGGGGAAGCAAACAAAACAACCAACGATATACTAAAATTGAAATTTTGAATTTTCCTTCACAAAATAATATAAAAACAAGATCGCTTTAAAAGACAATAATTAACTGAAACTACCTTTTAAGTTTATAAAACTAACTAAAAAGCAAAAATTCTCTCATTAATTTCAGCTTTTGTTGTTTATTTTAAATGTATTTGTTTCGGTTTTATTGTGCAGAAGAAAGAAGATTAAAAAAGTCATTTGGGAATTGCAGTTAAAACCTCGGAACAAAACTCTAAACACTGATTAAAACTGAGTGAATTTAAAGAATAAAAGACAAAACAAAATAAAAATTAACTACAGAGTAAAATCCAAAGCTATTATAACCCTGCTCTCCAGGTACATTTGAGCGTTTTGAGAGTCGGCATGTTTCTTGCCATCAGCCTCTTGTCTCACACATACTTTTAATTCTCTCATAAAGCCTGGCTCCAGTTTTGTAGGCCTCACCATATTCAGAGGTGAGGACTTCTTGCAAATTGCCAGGTCAGCTTGATTCAATGTAATAAAATACATACAGATGAAATATGACTGATAATGTGATGGAGGCGGCAGAATTAAAAACTCTTAGATGTAATGAGAAGTAAACAAACAGAGAAAGAAGGAGGAGAGGTGAAGTCACGTGGTGAAGCGACTTAGCATAGAGGAAGAGAGAGGAGCCACAAAGTCAAAAGGCAGACTGCGCTTAATGGGAGACAAAGAAGAAAAAGAAACTCCCACCAGATATTTACTGTGAAAGGGGGGAAAAAAAACAAGCACAGAGGCAACTGGCCGACGCATACATATAGTTGCATCTTCCCTCTTGAAGCCCATTCGTGGTTCTTTATAATTGAACACCTACAGTATTGATTGTATAGAATATATTTCAACAGCAATATTACTGAGAAACAAATAGAGGCAGCACAGTCAACTCCAACAAGGCTTCAAAAAAACAGCTGGAAGGTCACACACATGCTCACGCACACACACACACACACACGCTTGCGGAGGACCGTATAACTCATGTTAGGGAGTGGTGAGTGTGTGAGAGTGTGAGAGAAAGCAGAATGCAGAGAAATCGTCTGCAGAGAAGTTAACTCTCTTTGTTCCATCCACACTGACCACATACGGTGAAATTATAGGGCAGCTGAATTAAAAAAAAATAATGTGTGTGTGGTAATGATTGTGTCTTACTTTATTTGGGGATCCGAAAAGTCTGTATATACTGTACGTGGAGCATAAAGGGGCTACATTCCTGAAATGTAGTCGTTTTCAGAAGAGCAGCACTGTAGCAAATACTGTGGGACATTTTGAAAAGGAAAGGAACAATTATTTCGGCTCTGTAACATTTAACTTTGGAAACATTTTTAGACGGTTTTCCCTTAGAAAACCTGAATGTCAAAAGGAGCTGGAGGCAATACGCTGGTGCTAGTTGCAGAATATACTGAAGAGTAATGTGGCAATTTATCCCAAACTCTTTACACGATTAATCGTCACCAGTTTCAGTGTGTGCAATTTTACGGCATTGTTGTTATAATGTTTGCAGAATGTCTTTCGGCATGTCTTTTGAAGCTGCAGGGGAAAAAAATGAAGAGATGTCAAAAGGAAAAAGACATGTTTTGTTTTTTGCATCAAGGTAAACCTCCCTACTCTACACTGTGCCAATGCCACAGAAAACTCTGACACCAGAGAGGAAAGTGGATAATCACATAATATAGCAGATGAAGTGGAGATGAGAGGGGAAAATGGAAGTTAGTTATTACAGGTAGAAGGGACATTTGGGATTTTTTTTTAAAAGAGAGAAGTAAGTACAAAGACCAAGTAAACATGAGGGACAAGAAATTGAGGAAGGAAGTGATGGAAAGAAGGGAAGGAAGTTGTTGAAAATCCAGTGTGAAGCCCCATGACGTGGGCTCATTCGGGGGAAAGAAAAGGGGATGGTTTTGAATCATGAAAACATTAGCGAAGGTTTCACATTGAACAGATGAGGACATTGGAGGAGGAGAGAAAAGACAGAATGAGATGCAGATGGGAGGAGAAAAAGAAGGACAATGAAGGAAGACAAAAAAGTAAAATGTTCATTTTGATGTGTTGTAGTCCATTCAATTTAACGATTCAAAATGTCAATCGCTTTAGTTATCCAAAACAAAACGAATATAAGGGGAAAGACAACAGCTTGCTTTGCTTCAAAGACACACACAAAAAAAAGACATCTGGTCAAGTCATCGCTTTTGGACACTTCGCAGAATACTGACATTTTGAAGATACAACAGCAGAGTTGGTCAACATGAGTATTAAATCTGGCCCAAGTTAACAATATTTGATTCTGCCATCTTTTTACAGTACATGGTGAAAACTTAAAGTTAAAAATTGACCTCAATGGAAAAGAATGCAAAACCTCTCTCTCTCTCACTGTCGCTCCTTCTGCCTCTCTCTTTCTCCATCTCCTCCCCCTCATGTGTGAGACGCACACATACTGGTTAGATTAAACTGCCACGGAGTGGGAGAGAAAGCAAGGGAATGTTCTTTTTCCACTTTTGACCCAGACTCTTTCTCACTCTTTTTTTCCTGATCTCTCATGTTACTCACTTTTTTGCCTTGCGATTAAGTTGAGAGCCCACCAATCCATAGAACTTTCCTCACCACCAAATCAAATGCCGACGGCTTTATCAATATGACTCGACATGCTTTGATCATTCTCTGAAA
The DNA here is from genome assembly GCF_054856515.1 of Filicampus tigris. Classification (NCBI taxonomy): domain Eukaryota; kingdom Metazoa; phylum Chordata; class Actinopteri; order Syngnathiformes; family Syngnathidae; genus Filicampus; species Filicampus tigris. The sequence continues at coordinate 12,660,719 of NC_141232.1, read as the reverse complement.
TTAGGTTAAAATTAAAAGTTTTATGTGGTTATACACCTTGTAAGTGTCCTTCAAAATGTTAAAAGTTGATCCTAACTCACTGCGCATATTAAAACAAACAAAAAATTATTCTAAGTAGACATATATTCACAAAACAATGAGAAATGTAAATGTGCATGCAATTAAAAAAAAGTGAAATAATAATATATAAAAACGATTTCTGTTTGACGAAACTACATGTTAGTAACTAAAAATATATCTGTTTAATCATTAGGCCTATACAGATCTGAAATGAGGCATTACATTGTAACATAAGATACAGTATGCCTGATAATGATGTGTTCACAGGACAAAAATGGTAACAAAAATGTAAACACAAAAATATGCTAAATAACCTTCTCTATATGTGAACAATATATTACACCACAGATAAGTAGAGATAACTTGAATATGTCATACTCAATGATGGTCAGTGCACTGCATATTGACCTGAATATAGCTTTAATTTCCAAAGTTGATTAAAAAAATATTGGTCTAAGGCTGTAAATGTTTTATAACAATTGTTGCCTTAATTACTTTAACACACACACATATATACTGTATATCTATCTATCTATCTATCTATCTATCTATCTATATATATATATATATATATATAGATAGATAGATAGATAGATAGATAGATAGATAGATAGATAGATAGATAGATAGATAGATAGATAGAGAGATGGATAGATGGATAGATAGATCTTTATTCAGTTTTCAATTTTATTGTAAGTGGAGTTGCTGGCGTCTGCTAAAGTTACTTTAGAAAGCAAGTAATCAGTACTGTAACTGAGTTGCTTTCAAAGAGGGAAATCAACCCAAGCATTTTTTTTTCAAGAAAATGTTCCAAGGTGGGCCACTAGTTGAAATACGGCATTCTGATTAAGATTGTGTTTGTGGTATATGAGTTAAGCAGCAAAATTCACCCATTTTTAGCCATCTCAGGGGGCGGCCTTGTCATTTCTGTCGCCTGAAAATGACATCATAACTACTCAGGGCTCAGCTCCAGAAAACAGGTCAGCCGTGATTGGTTTATTGATTGATATTCCACAAACGCAAAATTAATCAGAATGCCGTGTTTCAACTAGTGGGCTAGTAATTTTGCGTTTGTGGAATATTGTATAAATTAAGCAGCAAAATGCACTCAAATTTTAGCCATCTCTCGGGGCGGCCATTTTGTCACTTCTGTCGACTGAAAATGACATCACAACTGCTCAGGGCCCAGGTAACGACCAATCACGGCTCAGCTTGAGAAAACAGGTCAACTGTGATTGGTTGTTACCTGAGACCTGAGGAGTTGTGATGTCATTTTCAGTTGACAGAAGTGACAAAATGGCCGCCCCAGAGATGGCTAAAAACGGGTGGATTTTGCTGCTTAAGTCATATTCCACAAACGTAATATTTATCAGAATGCCTTGTTTCAACTAGTGGGCTTGCATAGAACACATTCTTGAAAAAAAATATGTTTGGGTTGACTTCCTCTTTAAACCCAAGTAATCAGTAAAGTAAATAAGTTGCTTTGTCAAGGTAACAATGGCGACACTGGCTCTTGCAATTATCAGTGATGGGTGTAACAAAGGGTTAACCTTTCGGGAAAGATGTGCTTGATTGACAGGTATCCGATTACAGCCAGTCACAGTGGCCACACCTCCTCTCCCCTTGCAGCACATGTAAGCCCCACCCTCTCCCAAGTGAGGATTTCCTGCTCTCCCGATAAGATAACGGCAAGTGATGTCACATGTGTTTTCAGACAGTTTTAGAGGTGTATGTTTTGTTCTTGAGCTTGTTTTTTTTGGGGGTGGGGAGGGGGGGATATAATATAGTCGGTAATACTGTATATTGAGTGTGTTGTGTTTTACTTATTCCTCCATCAAATATTCAAACAATAGTGATAAAGTCTTGAATGATCATCATCTGAAGTCGAAATGCACTCTGGAAAAAAAAAGGCCACCTCTTTTCTCTCTGCTCCCTTTACTTTCTCTCCCCCTCTCTCTGTCTGACTGTCTCTCTCTCTCTCGCTTGCTCGCTCTCTCAGCTGGCTGCTGGCTTTTGCAACATCACTCTGCCACGTCGAGGATGGGCAGTATGCCGTTTCGTTTTCCCTCCTTCAAACAGAGGTCAAATGAGTTTATAAAACAGAATTAGAATTCAACGAGAGACTGACAGTGACATAGGATGTCCGTTTAATCGTGAATAAGCATCACAAACTGCAAAGTGAAACATATCCACAACCAGGAGACAGACGAGAAACTGAGCAAAAGAAAAATGGCCGCCATAGCAATCTGATGGACTTCATTTAAGTCCTCATCACTTTTTGAGGGAAAAAAACAGCTAAATTTAACATTTCAAATATTGTTTTAATTCTTCAACATCCTTTCATTTACTGGCTGTTTTGTATGTGACAACAATCTCCTGTCTTTGTCGCATGTCTTGGCTATAGGGTAGCGTGGAAAGTCAACAGCATGCGGAAAAACGTGATTTAGTCCCATGAAGCCAAGGTTGGATTTTTTAGGAAACAATAATTCAATAATGCCAAAAGGTATGTTTGAGACAAACAAAACACTGCTCATCGCCAAAAGAACACCATCCCTACAGTGATGCAGCATCATGCTTTGGGGCTGTTTTTCTTTCGCTGGAACTGCGGCCTTCAACAAGGTAGAGCTTATAAAGTGTGCCAAATACCTGTGAGCGCTAGCAAAAAAAAAAAAACCTGCAGACTTCTGCTAGAAAGGAAAATCAAATTGTCAGGAAAAATGTATTAGAACAATTTAACTTTATACTCATATCTCAATTTTTTTGTTTGTTTTTACTTCAGATTTCTAAATACTTTAATTTTTCTTCAACAAAAACTATAGCTAATATTATATATTTAAAATGTTAGCAGAGTTTTAATGAAGTATTTTGGCAGATGCCTGTTTGCCTGAGCAATAAGGTAGAAAATGTGGGCTTTCTATTTAACACTTTTTTTCACAGGTTAACGTGTGCGTGACCTTTTCACCAGTGAGCCTAGTGATAGATAAAACACATGCCTGATTTACATAGCACGGATCCAGTTGGGCAAACAGAGGATTTCTACAATTGTCATAATCAACATATTGCTACATTTTGTCAAAGTCTGTTCAAGCGAAACCCACTAAACACACATATTACCTATTTTGGCAAAAGACATGACAAACTAAATAAAGAGAAAATCTAAAGGCTATTTATAGGTCACCTGCTACCTTGATACCTTGTTAGATGCATAACATAAATACCTACTCACACACATTCACACACACACACTTTTGTTTGTGACAACTCTTGCTCGCTTGATGATAATAGCGAGCCAAAATGGAAACTTAAAATGGGTACTTGAGTTTACTGTTCCAACCCTAGCCTGTTCCACTTTTGCAAATAATGTATGGTTAATTTACAAAACAAACAAACACAAGAGGCCAGACGCAGACACATTCATGTTTGTGAAGCTGCAGCGAATTAATGACACAATGCATTCACATAGGCAGAAAAAAAAATGTTTTTTTTTTTTTTTTTTTACAATTTAATTGTGTACTGCACTTCAAATCTGTATTATAAAAAACAAATTTGAAGGATGTCATGTGTCCTTGGGTAGTTTGTGCTCTTCGTCTGTAGGGAAAGTGTCAGCCAAAGGACCTTTGGGGGATGCAAGCTGTAGCTGTGACTTTGGAAGTTATTTGAGCTCAATGTTTGGAGATTCTTTAGCCACGCCCACTCCTTCTTGTATTGTGCTGTTATCAAATGGAAGGAGGTTATGATTGTGTATTTGTTAAGATCAATGTATTGGATGTTTGTCACCACTCACACTTGAATGTGTCTGTAATTTGCAGAATGGTTTCTTTATGTTATATTATCTTAATACAAAATGAGAGAAAACATTGTGAAGGGCAATATTTGTACTTATTGGTCAAGTTGGAGGTTAGAAGGCCACTTACTGGTTTGGAGAGGATGATGTAATATAAGACAACAGCACTATTTTTTATTCTGAGGAAAGAAGGAATGAATGACTTGACTGCTCACAAAAGAATACCAATACATGCACTTTTGTTTTTTTGGCATTTGTTATCTTGCGTACCGATTTTTTACATTTTAACCGACTTCAATATTGTGTAAAAGACTCCACATAATGAGAAAAAAAATGTCAGGTAAATCTTTACTTCTCTGACAGTGAATGGTGTCCTCGAGAACCAAAACAACACACGACATCTCCACCGATAAAACCAGATATATGTCGTAGTACCAAACCTGACCTGTGAGAGGCGGCATTGTGTCATAGCCGGTCAAGACTGCTGGAAAATACATAGAAGAAGAAAGAGTAACGGAATAAGAACTAAAAGAGGCTAGGCAAACTATTAGCTTTAGCTTCTGCTCCAATTGTGGTTATAATTGTGGAGTCCGTGACTTGACCAAACTCTAGTTGCCCTCAACTAAGGATTTTTTAGAGCAAACAATTAAAAGGTTTAACATATGCAATAATTGGCTCTGACTGACTTTCGAGTATTTCATTTCTTTCACACCTTTAGTACACACCATTGGCTATAATATGTGATCGCTCTATAGCCACTGGAGATAACTCTGCCCCACAGTAAATTCTGACTGAAAAACGTTCTGATGTCTTTTGCAGAAAATACACAAAATCTATCATTTAATGTTCGTGTATTAAAACAGCATTACAGTACTGGTGTCTACAAAAGCCCACCATTGCAGTTGTGCATGTGCTCTAGCCTGGGCTAGTCAGCACACAGCAGGGTTGACTTTTAATGCATACAAATGGCGCCTGAGTTACGCCATTAGCTGAAGGCACACAAACAGAAACACATCACAGGTGTGAAGGGAGACCCCAGGCTGTGGATTTACAACGCGGGCAAATGGAGCGCCGCCAGGGGTTATGACACAACATTAACACACACACATCTAATTTGCTCCTTCAAAACATATACTGTTTAAGTAGATGTATAGTCTCCTTAAAAAAAAAAGATCTGGATTCAGACGATTTTATTTTGTGCAACCACTTGACAAAATAAAGTAAATTCAGCACTTTTTTTCAGTGTAGGGTTTGTTCTCTATCTCCTTCTTTACTATAGCTATTGTAAATTTATATTGACATACTGAATGAATGTTTGTGTGCTTGGTATCCACTTAGAACCGTTTACTTTTGTATGTGTGCACTCGTCAATCATTCAGTCTACAAAGTGCAGTTTACAGGACAGTACAGTATGCTATTTTAAGCAAATCCAATAAGTGATTAATGAATGGTCATAGTATAAAAATAAATAGGCCTACATTAGTTTACAATCAATTCTGTACTCACGTTACTAGAGTTGAATAACTGATAAAGGATTTGAAAACTGTGTGGCATTCATATTTCTTATCGTAGGGAAAATTCACTTTTAAAGAGATTTCAGCATCCTAATTACAAGTAATTTGCTTCTAATTTCCCATGCTGCTTTCTATTATGAATCAAAATGTTTAAAAAATTGTGTATTTTCCCCGTTTGTACTGTTACGTCGAGTTAACACTTCCTATTGTCTTGCGCCCGTCATGTCTTTCGCTCGCTGTTTCTTCTAGCTTCCGGGACTAACAGAAACACGTATACTGACCTCACAGGCATGCACGGTAAAGACGTTTTTTTCCTGACATTTTGGAATATGTGTTTTCGTGCACGCCGACTGGATTATCAATTGACATAAACCACTCTTCTCGTTCGTAATAAAATCCTTATCGGAATGGGCTTGATCGGGTCAGAATATTCCGACTGGGGTGTGTACATGAAGCATTTTTATTCCGCTCAGGCTTTTAATCCGAACAAATGTGTCCATGTAAACGTAGCCACTGTGACATCGCCTTGCATGCCTGCATGTGTTTGATGATGTGATGACCAGATTCCCTTTATGCTGTGTGTTCAATTTCCCCGGGAAGAACGACAGTTAAAAATAAGGACAAAAATAACAATGCTCAGTTTCTCTTCTGATTCACGATAATTCCATCCGAGCATCAACCCGAATTAAATGAATGACAAGAACGACTGCTGAGAGACCAAGATCAGTGTCATCTTAACATTAAAAAGGAATTTCCTGAGTTGACAGAGATAGAGGCAGATAGAAGAGGAGAGAGGAAGACAGAAGCAGTGCTGAGACGAAGGTCTTCCTACATGCTAGAACGCTTTCTCCCTGCGCTGAAAGGAGATAATTGAAGGCCTCTCTTTGGTTTTGGAAGCCAAGGGAAGGATGGTTGAAGAATCAGACGCAAAGCTCCTTAGAGGGGAGGGAAGCCACGTCCACATGCATGACTCATTCCCCTTCCCTCCTCCTCCTCCTCCTCTGTAATTCTTTCTCTGGATACATTATGGGCAGTAATCATAGTATTTATTTCTAGCAGCAGTTTGTTGCACTCGTTGAAACTGTGGCAAATTTGTGCTGGGAAAAAGTATGTGTAGAAAAAACATCTGTTACTTCATTTTGAACAGGACACAATTGCACTGCGTATGCGCAAACTATTAACTTGGTTGTTGGGATTGTGCTGGATAATAGGTGAGAAGTGATTTGGAGTTTTCCACTTTTCAAACAGCTAACTACTGCACAGCTGGAGGCAAGACGGACAGACAGATAGACAGGCAGACACTGCGAGACTCGTTTAAGGCCAACGTCAGCAGAGTTCCACTCTCCAGACCTCCTATGATTATCTGCATGAGATCACCATTTCGACAGCCAATCACGCGCTTGCGTGAAAAGTGCATTTGCATGTATGCAACTTAAAGACCACATGAAGGTAAAGGAAATAAAAAGGAGAAAGTGTCAAATAAAGGTTTATGGTGGTAAGATAAAGACAAGAAAATGGGGAGGAGACAAGCCGAGGGTGAACAAATGGAAAAAAAAAAATGGAGTGAGAAGTTACCCAGTAGTTACAGTGCAGAAGAGAGAGAGGAATGTTTAACACACTTTATGTCTCTTTGTTGCACTTACTCTCCCATCGAGAGAAGAGTATCAGAGCCCATCCCCCCAGCTCCAAAGCAAGACACGCACATACACACGCAAGCACACGGAGCAGACAGGCAGAGGATGGAAACTATGAACACTGCAGTTGCCAGACAGCAAAGAGAAATGATCAACACAAGAAAAAAAAAGAAAATCGGGAGGTCTCTACTTGCAGATGACAGAAACTCCTTACACTAGATTGAAATTACCATTATGATCATTTTAGCCGAAGAACAGCAGAATGGTAGTGTTATGATAATGCACAGGTGTGTCATTTCCAGTAGTAAACCAACAAAAAGATAGATTGCCAGATGGAGAGATGAATCGATAGACTTTGCTTATCCCATGAAGGGAATGAAATTGTTACCGCAACAATATATTCACTCATACAGAAGACTCCTTTCTATAATAGAGGCACAACCCAAAAGTAAGAACAAATACAAGAACAGCATTGAGCGATTCAAATAAATTTAAATATAATCACACCAAGAAGAAAAAAAACTGAAAATTATGATGCCATATGTTGGAATGTGGTAAGTCATTAAACTGGTCCAATTATGCTGCAGAAATTCTTTGTACAATTTGTGAAAAGTGGGAGCCTGGGAGGTATAATATTATTGACAGTGATACAGAATGGTATAATACAGTACAGTAATGTAATTATAATACACCCAGTATGCACATTGTATGAAACTATATATATATATATATATATATATATATATATATATATGGCCATGTCCAAATGAACACTAGTACGTACATTATGTTGGTAAATTTGGGCTCCATATGCACACGCTTGCTTAAAATGATTATTAACAGGAGGTAGGAACATTTACACACAAACAAGCTCAGCAGCAGCAACGAGTTTGCCCCCGCATCCCTCGTTTTGATGTGAGATCTTTTCCAGTAGCATAAACTTCAAACAGCCAATAGCTTCCGTTCATAAAGGGCCCATTACACGCAGACATACATGTTTATTAGTGAAACTCTTAAAGGCAGTAATGAGGTAACAGCAGGTAGGGCTCCCTCTGTACGTGTGTCTTTCTTATAGGTGCACTTGTGCACACTCACACACACACACACACACAACGTCTTGCTGTGTATGATGACAGTCAGCTGTGTATTTGGGTTTTACGACCTGAGCGGAAGTGCATCGTCAACAGTAGAGCAACATCAAAGTGGTTTCTGTCGTACCGTTAATAACAGTAATTGTACTATTATGCAGGTCATTCGATTTGGAGAAGTTAGGTAAATAACATAAATGCAGTATTTCATGTCATCTCAAGACAGAGTGTTTGCGAGATAAATTCGCAATTGCCTTTATAATGTAGCCATAGGAAATGTTTGTGTTGGCTTGAATGAATCTGGGATGGACCATAACACAGCAGAAGTGTAGTGTAGCGCTTATGTAATGGTGGCTACCTGAGCCCTGAGCAACTATGATGTCATTTTCAGTCGACAGAAGACAAAATGGCCGCCCCCTGAGATGGCTAAAAACGGGTGGATTTTACTGCTCAACTCATATTCCAAAAACCCAGTATTAATCTGAATGCTGTGTTTCAACTAGTGGGCCTGCATAGAACATAATCTTGTAAAGAAAAGTTTGGGGTTGAATTCCGCTTTAATGTGCCAAAGGTCAACACAATGTTTTAATGCCTCTGGCATGGAATGGCAAATAAAAGTTTTTTTTTCTTGCTTGCACTCTATATAAATAATGGACTTAATGACGGCGAGACAGCGTAAATTGGTCGTTGAATTTTGAATTTCTCTGGGATCAATTGAGTTCTTTCGATTCCAGTTCCACATCTTGAAGTCTCTTCACTTTCAGATTACGCACACTTTAATTCCATTTGTTCACATCAAGGACCATTTTTTTGTCGATAACTTTGTCAAAGGGTGACTTCAACAAGGGCCATGGTCAATTGACAGGCAGGGTCCGTTTGACCAAAGGCTTCTGTGTGTGTTATGGAAAGCCGAGGTTCTCTAGTCAGTCGTGGCCCTCCGCTGCAATAAAGCACACAATGATTAAAACCTTACACACCTTAATTGCAGGGATGACAAAAGTATATTACATGAATGGTGTAGGTCAGGACACTCCTGGTTGGCTAATCACAGAGATGACAGTGCACATGTTGAGCGTCACTTAAAAATCCAAAGTTATTTGATTTTTGTTGACAAATACTTCATGCCTGCTTGCATTTGCTTGTGAAAGCATCCGGCCTGCATTGCAACTGAAGACATGCCAGCAAGGTCGGTGGTTACACTGACTACGGCCCCACCCAAGCAGTCTGTGTCGGCTGACCACAGCGTGTTCCAGCTCAACAACCGGTCGCAGTCAGACTGAAAAAGTCGTACAAAACATTGCCGCTAGGGCTGCGACCACTTCAAGCTGTTTGGAATTTACACAATGGAATACTTTTCTTTCTTTCTGTATCTTTATACGAACTTCATATGCCTCATAGATTTTGTATGTTTCCTTTGGCTTTATGTGATGCCACCACAGAATGGCACAAAGAAAGAAAATGTGATGATAAACATGAAAATGGAAATGCAACAGATGGAAGTGGTGCATATGTTTTTGTCCATGAATGGAATGAACAGTATATTGCCAAGTCATCTCTCCTCGTTGTTAAGAGATTCATCTGGCAAATACATTTGCACACATGTCACATGTTTGCCAAGTGTAATCAAAGTAAGCATTGAGTAAATAGTTTGGTGTTTTACTGTACAACGTTTTACAAACAAAACAACATTTTACACTTCTATGACAGTTAAAGGGGAAGTCAAACCAAGCATTTTTTCACGAATCTGTTCTACGCAAGCCCACTATTAAAAACAAGGCATTCTGATAAATATTATGTTTGTGGAATGAGAGTTAATCCATCCGTTTTATCCATCTCAGGTTGCGGCCATTTTGTCACTTCTCTCAACTGAAAATGACATCACAACTGCTCAGGGCTCAAGTAACGACCAATCACGGCTGATCTGTTTTCTGAAGCTGAGCCGTGATTGGTCGTTACCTGAGCCTTGAGCTTGTGATGTCATTTTCAGTCGACAGAAGTGACAAAATGGCCGCCCCCTGATATGGCTAAAAAGGGGTGGATTTTGCTGCTTCACACATATTCCACAAACACAGTGTTTCAACTCGTGGGCCTGCTGGGAACAGATTCTTGAAAAAAATGTGTTTGGTTGATTTCCACTTTAAGAATGTGAAGTGTAATGCAAAAAGTTCAATCTCCTCACATTGACGAGAGGCTAAATTATTTGTACCATGCCTGTGTTAACGGAAATAAGAGCTGATAATTGTAAATAAATAGCACCTGCATTTGTCTTGTGTTATTTTTCTGCATTCTTCCTGCCACTTCATGATCTGTTTTTTAATGACTCGGTCAAAGGAAGAAACAGCTGGGGGAACCCAAAATTAAGGTTTTTCGGAAAGCGTCTTTCCTCAAACCTACCTCATCTGACCTTCTTGACAGATGGGCGTCAGGAATCAAGCTCACAACACCTGGATGGCCGCCTATCACTTAAGTTTTGTGTGTTTACTCTAGCGTTGATGTTTGAACGTAAAACAAATTTGTTGCACGGGTTTCCCCAGAATTGCATTTGGATCATAAGATTGATCATTAACAAGCTACTGTCATTCCGTTAGCATCAAATTTGCACAACCCAGTGACATTGTGACTGTCTTTAATGGAAAATTACTCTGTAAATTACATTTATTCGTCCAAACATTCAATAGATGGCCACTTTGAAAAAAACATGTATATAATTGTAGTTGTGTTGAGCTCTTTATTTGTTCTTTTTATTTTATTTATTATGGAGAATGGCTGCAGTTTGCCAGATTAGTCAACTATAGGTCCAAATATGCAGGTTGCACTCAGTCTGAATTTCAAAAAATAAATAAATATAATAAAATATTAATTTCTATGCAATAGTAATGTTGAAATTACCTTTCAAGCTATTTACAGCCTTTTTAAATTGTTTTTTTTCCAGGAGCACACCTGACTATTTGTCTTGTAAATGTCCCACATCCTAACATGTCATTCATAAGCAAGCAAAAATACACAATAATCCAAATACTGTCATCCTATTCATAATATGATTCATCAGATATTTATTTGAAATAAATAATCCACACAACAAGCCTTATTCTCTAGGTAAAAAAACTAATTATAAAAAATAACATATTTAGTTGCTCCAAGGAATATGCTTATTTGGTGTGCTCCAAATCCTATTGTATATTACTTAAGCAGCAGTGGTAGCTTGGACCTGCAGCCTCAAACTTGACACCTGTACGCTGGAAACTTTTTGCCCTGGAAGCATAATCCGAGTTATTCTCCAGAAAGATCAATAGCTGTTCTGACAAAGTTACAAAATGCCTCGTGGCACATCATAACCCTGCAGAGCATCTTTCATGAGACCCCTTTGACTTTTTTTTGTGTGCACTGATTATTATTACAAGCCAGAGTACGATTACTGTTATTAGTCTCGTTCCTCCAACATAAACCACTCATTTTTCAAAAAGTGTAGGAATTCTGAAACATAGTAAAGTTTTCAGAAAAAGAATGAATGAGTGGGTATGAATCATTGCCACAAACCTCCTACAGTAATTCACAGCTGTTCAGGTAACCATTTACATTCCTAATTTGAGTTGTTGGTGTTGTTGTTGTTGTTGTTGTTGTTGTTGTTGTTGTTTCAAATAAATAGTTATCATTTCTACCCTATTCCAGATGTTTCCCTTGACTTTTGAAAAACTCATTCTGCCCAGATAGGAAGTTTTCATCGAAGCGACAAAAGAAATGCACTGTAGCAAACAGTCAGCGTCTCTTATTTGTCTGTCACTATTCATGAAACACACACAAAAAACAAAAACAAAGGATGTGCCGATAATATGAGGCTTAAAGGCAAAACACTTGAATCTCACAGTTTCCTCATAAAGCAGCAAATCTGTCATTCCTGCTAATATGCTTTGTTGGGAAAATATTCAAAGCATCCCTGTCAATGACAATAAAAAAACAAACAGGTTTGAAATGCATACCATACTTGTGAAACCAAATTATCTCAGTTGGTCACTACACCCCTCAAAAAAAATGATTATTATTTTTTTCCGATTGAGGATTGAGTGAATGGTGAAAAAAGATTGGAAATTGTTCATCTTGGTCTAGTTTTTTTTTTTTTAATCCTAACAACCTGGCATTTGAAGATTATTATAGTTAATGATAACAACAACAAAAAAGTAATTCAAATAAAAACTAAAGGCTTACAAAAAAATAAAAAAAAACACCTGAACCTTATGTTATCTAAAATGTCCTTTGTTTTTGTCACTTAGTATCATACATGAGCTTTTGGGGATCATTTTGAATTTATGTCAGTATTGCTGTGCGTCCGTACAGAAGAAACATTCATTACATAATAGTAAACTTACTGACTTTTTTTTTTCCATTGAAAAAAAACTCCATATATTTAAAACAAAACTATCACTAATACTAAAACCAATAACAACAACAAAAAATGCTCTAAATAATGAAAAATCCATATCCACTAAAACATTGACATTATTGTATACAACATTATTGTATAAACTGTTTTTTTACAGTATCAACAGTGCACAAAGTCCACCTGCTAGAAGCAAGGAGACACAGTAACTACGTACATTAAAGCTTTGAGGGACCGCTGCAAAGAGCACTTGTGTGTTGACATCCAAGTGGCAAACGCGGTTTGTGTGGAAAAATGCCAACTTCACAACTCGCTACCAGTTGTCTCCGCACGCTTCTCGCGTTCTTCTCACCCACCACGAGTTTGTATTTGCTCTTCAAGTTTGTCTTTTATGAACTGCTGCACCAATTCTCTTTTGCTATTTACGTCCTTAAACTCATCCGAGGTAATCCATCAAGCGTGGATCAAGGGTGATCCAGTTGTCCTGTGGGCTTTCCTTCTGTCTTTTAGTTTGTGCATGACATTAAAATGTTTGGACATATAGAATGAAACCTATTTTTGGGCAGTGGCAAAGCTTTATTTTATTTTTTTAAACATTTTGTCACAATAGTTTTGGCAAATAGTTTCACTGAGAGCGTCTTTGTCGACAGCCCTTGGGAATAACTAAAGTCATTTCAATCGTTTTTCCTGTCGTATTGGAATCTCAAACCTTTCCACGACTTTCTCCCATCATCGATTTGCCAGATAAACGTTGAAAATCAATGTGATTTGATAACCAGAGAAGATATTGATCACATATCGTATACAAATACACTCTGTATGCGGCACTTTGACCTTCCTATCATAAAGTCTGATTCTGAAGTAATTTTTTAGAGATTTTAATTTGGCAGCACAGCAGACAAATAGTTACATCTCCATCACAATTCTGAGGTTGTGGGTTCGAAATCTCGTTTTCACCATGCTTTTGTAGGTGTTCTCCAGGTACTGTTCCTTCCTCCCACATTCCTAAATACATGCCAGTTAGTTCACTGAAGACTTGATTCAATATTCCAAATATTCCACATAAATAAGATTGTAAAGTAAAAAACATATATGTATTATATGTATTTACAGAGGTCCACTGATAGTGTAGTGGTACACACGCCTGAGTTGTGTGCGGGCAGCGTGGGATCGATTCCCGCTCAGTGACAGTGTCTATGTGTGCCCTGCGACTGGCTGGCGACCAGTTCGGGGTGTAGTCTGCCTTCGCCCATTGACGGCTGGGATAGGCTCCAGCAACTCCCCGCGACCCTGTATTGGATAAGCGCTTTGGAAGATGACATGACATGACATGATGTATTTACAGCAGGGCGGCATGGTGGTTGACTGGTTTGCATGTCCGCCTCACAGTTCAGAGGTCGTGGGTTCGATCCCGGCTCCGGCCTCCCTTTGTGGAGCTTGCATGTTCTCCCCGTGCCTGCGTAGGTTTTCTCCGGGTACTCCGGTTTACTCCCACATTCCAAAACATGCATGGTAAGTTGATTGGACACTCTAAATTGCCCCTAGGTGTGATTGTGAGTGCGGATATTTGTTTGTTTCTATGTGCCCTGCGATTGGCTGGCAACCAATTCAGGGTGTCTCCCACCTACTGCCCGAAGACTGCTGGGATAGGCTCCAGCTCTCTCCGCGACCCTTGTGAGGTCGAGCGGATGGATATTTACAGCCGTACGATGACAAAAACAGTAAAGCACCCGAGTTTGGGAAAGGCATTTTTATATTTGAAAGGAAACAATATGCAGGGTATATCTCTGTTGTGGTGAAATTGTTATAATTTTCATCACAATGACAACAAAGAACACTAATACATTGCTTGTGTAATGATGCTGTCATGTGATAATCGAAATATTTTTGCTAACTACAGAAGCAAAGAATCAAAATCAAAATTGTATTAACACCTGAAAAGCTTTAAAATGTTAAAATGTTTGTCATTGCCAATACGAAGAAGACATATTTAGGGATACATTTTTGCTGTGTTAAGGGTATCTACATAAAAAAAGACTGAAGTAAAATGAGTACAGTATGTATGTTTGTGCACATAATAGCCTCTTTTTAGCTTTATGTACTAACAGCCAGCTCAAATTTCAAGATATGAACATGAGGCATTTACCGTTCAACTTTACTTCCATTAGGGAAAAGACTGTCATCTTTTTGTATGATTTCATTCGTTCAGCTTTTGTGCTGCGCGATTGTGTGCGAACATTCAATCGTGTTGCTTTGTGACGCTCCCACAGCCGATCCGAAGGTCGAATCAGGGAACGATGAGGTGGCACTTTGCTCTCTTTCTTGTTCTTCTTCTGCCTGCCTTCTTTCCTCAAGAAATGCATTCCATCCTCCTCCCAAAAAAAAAAAAAAAAAAAGGAACAGGCAGACACATGGATAATATGAAGGTATCTGCAGTGTGTGAGAGCAGAAGAGAGAGAGAGGGGCCGGGAGAGCAAGAGAGGAGGAGGAGTGACTTGGACTTGTTGGCCAGCTTCAGACTTGCAACGTGTCTGCTGCCGCTGGATCGGATGGCCGTGCGTCTCCCTTCGGCTCATCTGCGCCGTCGTAATGGCGGGCTTCCGCTTAATTACAGCTCACCTGAACACCACCCTCTGAAGGAAGATGATGGGGGGGGGGGGGGGGGGGAGCCGTAAAAGCGGCTTTTATTCTTAATCTCCAATAACAATCATAATGTTGGCAAAGCCCTCGGTTGTGCAGTTATTTCTCAACAGATGCTTTTGCAGGTTCAAATGCATTCTGGTAGATCCCACTGACGCGACAAGGCAAATTTTTGTCCATGCGTGTGAACTGATCATGTCTCATCATTTTTTTACAGTTTCAGGTGTTTGTTGAATCAATAACTTTTACATTCATATGGAAAAAGGTTGCTTTTAATGTTCATGACTACAGTCTTTTGGTGCCAAGCAGACATGCTAAAAAAATCCCTGTTGCTGCATGATAATAAAGGCAGTTAGTCTGATACCGGGCTATGTTGTGTGAGAAGAAACAGCAGTATACTGATATGAGGTAAAAGCAGATTTCATCACCAGATAAGAGATTGAATATGGACAAGATTTCACTCATGTTAGCAATTCGATCAACGTTTTGACTTGAGCCTGCTCCATATCATCAAGATGTGAGTAAAAACCTGCCAGACTTGCAACGAACCTCAGAAGCAGCATTATTCCCATTTAGTCCTGGTGAGGGGTGGGGGGCGGTGCTTACTCATGATTTACGCTTAATATTGATATTCCCATTTAAAATGTATTCCTGAGGCAGTAAATTACGATCCCAATGTCTGATTCAGGTGAGTTATTAAGCATCAGCAAAAAGTCCTTTATGATGATTGAGTTTGTGACTTACAAGAACTTTGGATAAAGCTTAAGGGGAGGACTTGTAGTAGAAAAGTGAATGATGCTTTAGTAAGACTATCATATACATAGCTGCTTTATTATGTTGGCTACCAAGAAATATTGGTCGACATCCATGGAGTCAGTGCAATTCGCAAAATATCACTTGATGGCAACTGCCTGGTAAAAAAAAAAAACATTAGCCCATGATTTAACTTCAAAAGCTCAGATAAGACTTCTTAGGTGAGAAACAAAAAAACTCAAAAGGTTACCGGCTTGTAGGCCGCCGGTCTTGCAGTGAAACCGTAAAAACGGTGGAAAAACCCCAAATGCCTTTCAGAAGGTTTTCCACGAAGCGCGATACACACAAGCCTGTCAAGTAAACCAGTATAATGTGAACTTTTACAGGACACAACTGAAGTCAATGTGGATCAGGAAGTAGACCAGGCCCAGAAATAAAGTCTGGAATAAACCTGCGGCCGCTGCCGCTGGAGGAGGAGATCTTCCTCCAACGAACCGATGCTCTTCAGGATCAGGTTTCCTTCTCCTCACCCCCCTTCTCCTCGTCCAAACTCCAACCCTTCTGCTGTGGAATTATGGAAGGAGGGACCTTCTTTTTTTCTTCCCTTTCTTTCTTTCTTTCTTTTCATCTGTTTTTTTTTTTTTTTCCCTTCCTTTGAGGGAGGGGTCCATTCTTGTCTTCCCTAAACGTGAGCTCCAGCAAAAGGGTAATGAGGGTGCGTCCCAGCCGCTGCTGTCCCAGCGCCTCCCAGTTCAGACTCCCATATAAAAACCCTGGTGGAAAGTTAGTGTAGGCAGTAGGGAGTTTTCTGCTGGGGTCAGGAGGACTGTGGAAACAAGCGGACCCTGCCCCAAACACCCGTGTATGAGTGGAGTGTAGCAGGAAAAGAAGACACCCCCAACTTTTTTCCTCTCTTGCCTCAAAGAGTCTACATGTCTAGAGGCATCTAGATATGTTCAGCTTTGTGGATATGCGGCTGGCGCTGCTGCTCAGCGCAGCGGTGCTCCTGGTGAGGGCACAGGGCGAGGATGACCGTAAGTCTCATCATCTCATCACTGTTTTGTGGAGCTTCTCAACCGGCCTTTTTTTTTTTTTTTCTGATTTTGCAAAGTGGATATTTTCTCTTCGTGTGGACGTGGCGGATTAGATCTAGACAGGGAGGAAGGAAAGCAACGTTGGTGATCAAAATGTTTCCGCAAGACAGATAGACAGATAGACAGATAGACAGATAGACAGATAGATAGATAGATAGATAGATAGATAGATAGATAGATAGATAGATAGATAGATAGATAGATGGATAGATAGATGCAGGATTGGGTTTGCGTAATGCAACGGGCATCCCAAGGAGGCCCCTCTCTGCGCTCCTTCCCCCCACCCCCACCCTAATGCATGCAAAGCAAGTCGCTGCAGGTTTTCCTCCAGGCCACGGTTCCTAATATAGACTCCAAGCCAAGCATGGTTTACCAAATTCACCCTTTGTATTTAGATTTGCTTATGATTGCTCTATCTCCCACACACAATTGCAACCTTAAGAGGCAAACGACCTATAACGTGTTTTACCTTCACTCAGTTTAAATGCATGCCCAGCGGTATATTCCTCGACTTGAAGTAGTATGAGTCCAATAGGGGAGGCTTCAAACTAAACACTGGCTGGGGCCTGCCAGGTGAGGGGCAGCGAGATCTTGAGTGGAAAAAAAGAGTGGGAGAAGAGGAGGTGAGCAGGCGTAGTCTTGTCTGCAACAAACATTTGTCCCCATTGTGTGTCCTGTGCAATCAGATGAGGAAAGTTTTCACCTAAAAACTGTAAAGTTACTAAAGTGTGATTTTGGTGCACTGACAATTTTGTCTGTAATGTTCCCTAAACTCCCAAAAACAAAGGAGCATAAATTCACTTTTCCAGATGTGGATTGTCTAGAAAGGGTCGTAAAACTTGCTGTCTCAAGCAGAGGAGACTTGTTACTCTTATAGCGCCACCTAGTGATGGTTGACCTGTGCACTTTGCACACACACATCTGGACGCCCCGTTTCCACCCCCCCGGCCCCGCCCCTTCTTCTTCCCCTTTCCTTTTCTGCATTTTTTATGTGGTGATCTAATTGCAAACACATGTAAAGTGTTTCCAGCAGCAGCTGCCAAGCCCTCAGCCGCACTGAGCTCAGCTCTCTGGTATTTTGGGAGATAATATAATGAATACGGGAAAAAAAATCAAATAAAATACCGAAATCAGGTGTGGTGGAGAAACTTGCCACATTTAAATGGCAGTTTAATGTTATTATTAGGTTAAATCACGTGCTTCAGTGTTTTTCCACGCTTCCTTCCTCCCTCTATACATCTTTCTGTCATTAGGTCAGTAATTATCGTACATTTTGAAATGATTATTAACTATTTCGTAAGAAAATTGCCATTTGGTACTAGTTGATATATGATTTATTTCCGTTTTTTTTTTGGGTTTTTTTCGCTCACCTGTGTTGTGTAGCCGTCTGACCTGTCTGTCTCTCTCTGTCGCCCCCCGCAGGCTCGGGCGGAAGCTGCACCCTAGATGGTCAGGTGTTTGAGGACCGTGACGTATGGAAACCGGAACCATGCCAGATCTGTGTGTGCGACAGCGGCACAGTGATGTGCGATGAGGTCATCTGCGAGGACACAAGCGACTGCCCCAACCCCGTCATTCCCCATGACGAGTGCTGCCCTATCTGCCCCGACGAAGGTACTCCAACCATCCATTTCTGTGATTCTTTCCTAAAATATAACATACAGCACATTTCATTGCAATCACAATTTTTACAAACATGGTTGCACCTAAGCGTGACATAATGACAATAAGGCAACGAACCTCTTTTTGGCTGCATTTAAATTGTAGTTTTACAGAACAACTAAAAAAAAAAGAAATAATAATGAACATCCTGTAATTAAGCCCCACCGTTTACAAAACAATTGACGTTAACCTTTGTTTTAACATGTTCAACTAACACAAATCTGTCTCTGTCCGCAGGCTACCAGGGTCAATCTCAGGTCGAGGTAAATACTCTATTAAACTATTACATTATTATAAGTGTTGCATATGTAATTGTTATTCAACAATATTTTTACATTTTGATAAAGCATTACTCTATATTGTTTGAAAGCATCATGGATTTTAATCAGAAACTACTAAAAACAAACGCAACGTTATTTTAGTACTGTTTGTTTGAATTTATGAATGACTATAGCATACTGTAGAAACTCATAACATTTATTGTTGTAAATGTAAGATACTGTTTATTCCTTTTTTCTCAACCACAAATAGAATAATTGATCACATCATTCATGTTGTGATAAATTAACCACATTATTAGTTAAATTAGTTGTTCCGTCTGCTAAAATGTTGACACTTTTGTCTTTTTTTTTTTTCAAGGGACCCAAGGGAGACCGTGGACCTAAGGGAGAGAGAGTAAGTGCAAACTTTTGTCCACCTGTCAGTTCTCATTGGTCTCCGATGCATGTACGTTTACATTGAAACTGAAGATATGTTGCCACTTTGTTGTGAAGACTGAGATTGAATCATTAAATCGAATGCAGCACTCGAAAGCTTAAATGGAAAATCCAGTTGAGTTGCATTCAAGTGTTAGCCCTGCTTGTGCTGGTTTTACATCAAGTGGAGTCATTTTGTTGAAAAATCATGTAAAAGCTTCTGTGTAAAGATATGGCGGCCATTTTCTGCTCAAGGATTTTTTTTTTGTATAGGTTGAATGAATGTCATTGAATGAAACATGGGGGGCAACCTGAAGCCTGGATATGTTTGAAAGACAAATTGTGTTGTTTTGTTTTCTAGAGACAGACGAGAAAATTAGCTATTCAGTTTGTGACATAGCATTGAATTGTTATTGCGATTGATAGAAAATCACATTCAACTGCCTTGGTGGGCATATTTATTTATTTATTTATTTATTTATTTATTCCAGTGGTGATTTACAGTATATCTCTAGAAAGTGTTGTGGTTTTAACTGATATCACCTTGGGTTGTAAAATTTGCATTTCATCTTAGTTTGGCTTGTTGAGATTGGTTATGAAAATGTCATTTCCAAGTTGTTTCTTAACGGTTCTTACCTAGTTCCTGCTTCCCATGGTCACATGACCACAGTTCCTGGTTGGTCACATGGTCCCTGTTTTTGGTGTTCCCAATCTTTGTAGGGGATTATTGTTGTTTTCATCACTGTAAACAGAATCAAAAGATGTTAACAGGCTGTGATTATAATCGATAATATGATTGATATGACGAATGAACAATCAATCTTCATAATTTAACACTGTTGTTTGTTATTATGACTTTTAACCCCCTCCATTTTTTCTTCCCACTTGCAGGGTCCCGTTGGTCCAGCTGGTAACGATGGTATCCCCGGCCAGCCTGGTATGCCCGGACCTCCCGGCCCCCCTGGACCCCCCGGCCTCGGTGGAGTAAGTCAAGAGTTTTTCTTCATGTTGAGGAACTATGAATAAAATTCATGAAGACGGCCATGTAGCGCGTGCTTCCTAACCGTAGGGTCATCGTGAAGTAACACGTGAGAGAAGTAACACAATTTTCAGCATTAACACTCACCTTATTGTTATTATGGTACTGCACAATCACAGGAAAATGGTTCTTTATGATGATAAGTAAAACTTTTTTTAATTGTATTATTATTGGTCAGCTACACTCACACATAATTATGCATTTGTCATGCATCAACTTTGATTCAAGTATAATACAGTTTTGTTGTGTAGTGGCTCCTAAAAACCTTAATTCTATTTGTTCATGTTGAATTAATTTTCAATTTTTATGCTAGGCTAACCCAGTTTGATGTCCAAGTCAATTTCAGCACACTTCAAAATGATCACCATTTGTTATGTTCAATGCATCCGACAAGACTGCACTAACAGTGATCGTCTACAGAAGTGGCAATGTAATGTCAATATGAACATTCAATGAAACTTACGTAACAAGAAAAAGAGAAACATATATGACTGTTACAGATATTTGTACACGTTTCCTCCAGTTCGGTGCTAAATTACGACAACAAATGTCAAGTATTAGAAAACAAAGGTAAACATTGGATGTGGTATGAGATGGGTGACGCACACCCAATCTAATCTATAGTTCTATATTTTGTTTTTGTATAAAGCGTTGAATGAATTGAAAACTAGCCGATAACAATAAAAACACAAACTGATTATTGGTAATGAGCAACAGTTTACACCCCTATGGACGACAGCCGCTGGGAAGGCAATCTTCCTGTTTGAAGTAATGCTGAAGTTCTGCCATTAGTGTACATGTTATTAACATTTGTGCTTGGCTTTATTTTCTCGCAGAACTTCTCCCCTCAGATGTCTAGCGGCTATGGCGATAAGTCTCCTGTTGCACCCATTCCTGGACCCATGGCAAGTCTCAGCCGCACACACACCGAAACACTTTTATTATTTCCCTTTTAATTACAGTCATATGGACTCTAACCTCTCTGGTTCCCTTTTATAGGGCCCAATGGGACCTCGTGGATCCCCCGGACCTCCCGGTTCTAGCGTAAGTACACAACTTCCTCCCTCTTTAAATTGTCATTGTGACCAATTTAAAAGCTCCACTTCAGTCATTTCCAGCTGAAACAAACAAACAAAAATCACCTCATGTTCATTTAATAGTTTAACTATATTCAACGCATGTTGACTAAGTGAAGTATATTTTTGGTGTACAACATAACAAAAAGAATCTACATGGTTGATATAGCAACATGCATCCCAGCTTTAAGGGCTCATCATGCTCACTGTAAATAAACACAATTATTTGTCATACGTCTTTTACAGTGAATCCTTCCATTTGATTTTTGGATGGGATTGTTATTCCCATGAACACACCCATGCCTATTGATGTATTGATAACAAAAGTGACAAATGACATTGTCTGAAGTGGCTATACTGTGACTACCATGTGAAACTTGTGTACAGCATTACTAACAGTGCCTTCATATCCTATGTTCAGGGCCCTCAGGGATTCACTGGTCCCCCCGGTGAGTCTGGAGAGGCCGGACCTTCTGTGAGTACTACAAATACTGCAACAAATACTGCAAAATAGTCTGACTTGAGGCAGTTCTGACTTTTTATGTGTAATGGTTGTCCTCTGCAGGGCCCCATGGGACCCCGCGGACCTGCTGGCCCCTCTGGCAAGAACGGAGAGGATGTAAGTTGACTGGATCTCTTCTCGATTCTCCTCGCCTCATCATGCGTCACTTCAGCTTTCCTCTATTTCTTATGACACCAGGGTGAATCTGGCAAACCAGGTCGTGCTGGTGAGCGCGGACCTCCCGGCGCCCAGGTAAGTCGCCAATGGCAACACACCTCATTTTAATGACATTGTGTCAGCAAAAGAGGAGCTTTAACCAACTGTTGCCGTCCTTTATACCTAAGGGAGCTCGTGGTTTCCCCGGAACCCCCGGTCTGCCCGGTATCAAGGGACACAGAGTGAGTACAAAATCAGCAAAACCATTGCAAATATTTCTCTCGAGTTCAGCCAAGCATCTCATTTGCCTCCGCTTGACTTATAAATCTTTGCTTCTCCTTAGGGATTCAGCGGTCTGGATGGTGCCAAGGGAGACAGTGGCCCTGCTGGACCCAAGGTAAATGACTATTTGAGATTGCTGCCTCACCCGGAAACACACTATATAGACAAAACTCTTGATGATGCTTGAGTTTTAGTTTTGCATTGCCTTGGTTGCATTTTGGATATATGCTTGAAATTGTTACTTACTTGCACAACCGATATCTGACTTTTTTGATTTTTCAAAATGACGTGTGCATGGGAATTCACCTGCACATGAGACATTTCATTTTTTGAATCACTATGACTATATCTATAATGATGGCATATACTGTAGGTATAAGTCATACATTCCATTATGTTTACGTTAAAATAAATTCATTGTCATCACTGCATCTTTACCCCCATTGGTCAGGTAAAATCATATATAAAAATGGCTACTGTGACAAAGTAAGAAATAATCATTTTAAATATGTTTGAATTGAATATAATGGTAAAAACGTTTTTTTTTTGTTTTTACAATTTCTTTAAAACAAAGATCTTAATTGAATTGAATTTGAGGCTTGGAAGAGGTGACACTACAAAAATTGTCAGGTTGACTGTGGAGAGATTCAGTTTTACCAATATCATCTGCAGCAGTGCTGACATACAATCAGGCAATCCTAAATCAGGCAAGTAGTACTAGAGCTACCTATCATATTTGGATCTGTAATTGGATACCAACTGCAATATGGTAGTAGTAATGTATTAGTGCCTTATTATTCTCCAATTAAATTTCAATTGTTCTCCAATTCCACATTAAGTGTGTCATTTCAATTTGTTTCAGCCACAGTAGTAGCACGTTACCAATATGATCAAATTGACATATTAAACCTTGTCTAACCAGCCTGTGTTTGTGTGTAGGGAGAGACTGGAGCCGCTGGTGAGAATGGAACTCCCGGTGCTATGGTGAGTAAAACAAGCCACCCGATATCTCGGGTTCTCCACCAGATCATGCGGATTCCATCCTAATTGAATCCATTTTCAGGGACCCCGTGGTCTGCCTGGCGAGAGAGGTCGCGCTGGCCCTGCTGGAGCTGCTGTGAGTCCACGCACATTTGATTTTACTCCATCATTCAGTCAATTGATCAGAGGATGAGATTGGAGCCAAACTTGCTTATCGTTGTGCCGCAGGGTGCTCGTGGTAATGATGGTGCCGCTGGTGCTGCCGGACCTCCCGTAAGTGTGCATTTTTAAGGAGAATCTCTGAACTTGATTGTCCGTCCCGCACATTTGTCTGAATATGTTGGATTTATTGTTTGCTTGTTGTTGCTTGTTTAGGGTCCCACTGGCCCCGCTGGACCTCCTGGATTCCCCGGTGGCCCTGGAGCCAAGGTACAAACACATCACTTTTTTCATTCTTTTAAGAGAGGTTGTTTTTAGGTCTTTAGGACGATTTGGTGACATTTGAAGGTGTGAGGCCAGCTTAATGAGAGAGAGAAAAAAAGTATATTAATTGGCATTACAGTATTGGATTTGAGTGATAGGGCCATGTGCAGAGAGATCCTATTACTCAGAATATATCCATTAGCACTGATATGAGGATTTAAATTGTGAAAATGTTCGGAAAATATCAGCTGTAGCTGTTTGGAAATGCTACTTGTTTATATTTGCACTCTCTTTATACTTTATAATATGTCTTATTCATAATTTATTTTGAATTGTGATTCATCTTAAATTGAATCTCACCATATTTTGGGGTTTATGTTTAACATTTTTTTTAATCTTATTATGTAATCATATAAACCACTTTTCAGGGTGAGGCTGGAGCTCAGGGTACTCGTGGACCCGAGGGCCCCTCTGGAGCCCGTGGTGAGCCCGGTAACCCTGGACCCGCTGGTGCTGCCGGACCTTCTGTAAGTAAAAAGCAAATCCCTCTATGATAGACTTGGACCTAAATGAGTCCAAAAAGCCTTTTGACCTGTACAGAATCGGTCATTAAAAAAACGTGTATTTTTACCCATTCAGGGTAACCCCGGAGCTGATGGAGCTGCTGGACCTAAGGGACTTCCTGTAAGTAAATTTGATGCGTTAAGGCCCTACAAATTTGCAGCTGAGATTCAAGAGTTCATATTAAAGCACGCACTGCCCCCTGCAGGGTGCTGCTGGAGTTGCCGGAGCTCCCGGATTCCCCGGACCCCGTGGACCCCCAGGAGCCCAAGGTGCTGCTGGTGCCCCTGGACCCAAGGGTAACACTGTGAGTAAAGCTCTTGCATATGATAGGAGCTATTTTCTTCATCCGGGCCATGTACAGAATAGGATTTTCAGAATAATGTTGTTACTTATGCTTATATATATATTATATTTAACATTTGGGCCGATTATTAATATTGTCTTTGAGTGATCCCTCTTGATTTCTGTTGATTTGTTTTTAGTCTTGTTTGCTCATGTTTGCTTATTTGTTTATCTCAGGGTGAGGCTGGTGCCACTGGATCCAAGGGAGAGCCTGGTGCCAAGGGAGATGCTGTAAGTACACCACCATCGACTTGTCCACATCTCATGGAAGCGGATCAAGTACAGCTTGTAATGCGGTCGCTCACGTTTGTACGTGGCTTTTTATTGTACAGGGTGCCCCAGGAGTTCAAGGACCTTCAGGACCTGCTGGTGAGGAGGGCAAGAGAGGAGCCAGAGGAGAGCCCGGTCCCGTTGGAGGCCGTGGAGTTCCTGGCGAGCGCGTAAGCACCATAGCAAAATGTGAAATTTAGCTAATTTGTGTATGATCTCCTTACTTAATCACAGGGTATAATAGAATATCATTGTTTTTTTTAACATCAAAATATTGCACAGAAAATACCACCATAGAAATTTCATAGACGGTGGGCAGGATCGTCCTTTTTAATTATTTTACAACAACTTCCTGTACACATGTAATACATGAATATGAATCAAGTGTGTATAGGAAGTTGGTCTAGCTAGCACACTTTATTTGATTCAGATAGCAAAGTGGCAATATCAAATATTCATTCATTCATTCATTTTCCGAACCACTTAAGCAATGTACTTATAGTTTGGTGCACTTAACAGTGCACTCTTGGTAGAGCAAACTTAACTAAAAAAAACTAAAGCTTTTTTTCACAGACCTAAGCAATCTTTGTTTGATATTGTTTACAGGGTGGCACTGGCGGCCGTGGTTTCCCTGGTGCTGATGGTGCTGCTGGACCCAAAGTGAGTACAAGCACATACGTAGTTAATACTCATCATGCTTTTTACTCACTGGTGTCAATATACTGTTGTTTGTTTTATGTTAAAGTCATTAGTTTGTGTTCAAATATTTGTTGTGCCCCTGACAATCATAGGGTGCCACTGGTGAGCGCGGTGCCCCTGGTATTGCTGGACCTAAAGGTTCTACTGGTGAGCCCGGCCGCACTGGTGAGCCTGGTTTGCCTGGAGCTAAGGTAAGACTTTGCTGCTAGTTATTTATTGTACACAACAGGATTTATTTACTGACTAAATCCTCCTCTGAACATTCGTGTTTGCCCTTTAGGGTATGACTGGCAGCCCTGGCAGCCCTGGACCCGATGGCAAGATGGGAGCTACTGTAAGTACACATCTTGACACCCTGATGTTTTTAAATGAATGCACAATGAGCTAATAAAACCACTTCATCAGGGTGCCCCTGGACAAGATGGCCGCCCTGGACCCCCTGGCTCTGTTGGAGCCAGAGGCCAGCCTGGTGTCATGGGATTCCCCGGACCCAAGGGAGCCGCTGTAAGTACTGAATCTCAAGCTACAAAGCATGTTTGATCAGATTCATGAAGATAAATGAACCCCACCCCACTCTTGTCTTTAGGGTGAAGCTGGAAAGACCGGTGAGAGAGGAGTGATGGGACCTACTGGCCCTGTTGTAAGTTCTCAGTGAAACTCTCTTCAGTCCTTGTCATATGTAGAAGCTAGCTAGACACTCAAAAGCAAATATTTGTGGTAATTTAGGGTGCTCCAGGAAAGGACGGTGAGGTTGGTGCTCAGGGAGCCGCTGGACCTAACGTGAGTAGATGAAGACATTAACGCCACAAGTCCACCTGCTCAATCGTTATTGGTTCTAAAATTCCTTCCTTTGCTCTTCTCAGGGACCTGCTGGTGAGAGAGGTGAGCAGGGACCTGCCGGACCTCCAGGATTCCAGGGACTTCCAGGACCCCAAGGTGCCATTGGTGAGACTGGCAAGTCCGGAGAGCAGGTGCAGAATTAATTTAATTAAACTCTTTTGACTACTTATGTATTTTTTTTTTAATTAACTAACTAACTTAACTTGTATTTGCTGTAATTCAGGGTGTGCCCGGAGAGGCTGGACCCACAGGACCTGCTGGTGGTAGAGTAAGTCACAATCACCTTTACATGATAACAGGCTCAAATGACTGAGATGCTTTATTTGTAAAACCAAAAGTAACAGGCTGATGACATTTTGGACTTTGTGTTGAACAACAATTGTTTTGTGAATTAGATTTTCCTCAAGCAGTTTCCTTTGAATCCGATCAATCAGAAAAATAGTCCACATTACATCTAGCAGCAGGTGAACCTGCCCTAATTTTGTGCCACGCCTCTAATTCAGGGTGACAGAGGTTTCCCCGGTGAGCGTGGTGCCCCTGGTGCCATTGGACCTGCTGGATCCCGTGGATCTCCCGGATCTTCTGGAAACGAGGGTGCCAAGGTAATTTTGGAAGAAATTGAAAGAGGTTTCTGACTCTACTTGTAAGTTATTCTTCCATTTATTGTTTAATTTGCTTCTCTTTTACTTCAGGGAGACGCTGGAGCACCTGGTGCTCCCGGAGCTCAGGGCCCACCTGGACTGCAGGGAATGCCTGGTGAGCGTGGTGCCGCCGGTCTTCCAGGACTGAGAGGAGATAGAGTAAGTTCGCACACCACCATCAGCTTCATCGTACAGAAAGTTACAACTGTATTAGAATCTCATTCATTCTCGATCACTTCTCCCATCTCCAGGGTGAGCAAGGAGCTAAGGGCACTGATGGAGCACCTGGCAAAGATGGTCCTCGTGGTATGGGTGGTGCTATTGGACTTCCCGGACCTGCTGGAGCCACCGGAGACAAGGGAGAGTCTGGTCCCGCTGGACCTGTTGGACCTGCCGGAGCCCGTGGAGCCCCTGTGAGTTACCCACTCTCTGCCTCCCTCTAATGAAACAACCAACTCTGGTCCTCAAGGTCCACAATCCTGGCCGTTTTGGATGTATTCCTCCTCCAACACACCTGATTCAAATGATCAGAATTGTTGTCAGACTTCTGAAGACTTTGCTGATGATTTGCTGATCATTTGAATCAGGTGTGTTGGAAGAGGGAAACATTTAAAACATGCTGGATTGGGGCCCTTGAGGACCAGAGTTGGTGACCCGTGGTCTAGACTTTAGTCCGATCTTCTTTTTGACATTGTTGTATATGCTAATGCTAATAATGCTCTTCAGTTCATCCAAGAACAGAAGAAACTTCACTTTGTCTTCATCTAGTACATTTACCATCTTCTTCTTCTCAAGTTCTACAATCTTCTCCTCTTCCACAGGGTGAGCGCGGAGAGGCCGGACCCCCCGGACCTGCCGGATTTGCTGGACCTCCTGTAAGTTCATAAATGCTCTGGCTCCATTCACAGCCAATTCCCGTTGTTTGAATCCTCAGTCTAACCTTTTTCTCATCACCACCATTTAGGGCGCTGATGGTCTTGTTGGAGCTAAGGGAGAGACTGGTAACAATGGTGCTAAGGGTGATGCTGGTCCTCCTGGTCCTTCTGGACCTACTGGTGCTCCCGGACCCCAGGTTTGTGAACTCAAATCATCAATCATCATTATATTGTGTGCCCATTTTTAGCTTTCCCTTGCTGAGCAACTGTGTACGCTGTCCATTCAGGGTCCCGTTGGAAACACTGGATCCAAGGGAGCTCGCGGAGCTGCTGGACCTCCTGTGAGTTAGAACAGTCACTGTTCTGAGGCATTCTCGTCATCCTTATCATATTCACATTCTAATGAACCTTGTGTCTTCTTACCAAGGGTGCTACTGGCTTCCCTGGTGCTGTTGGCAGAGTTGGACCACCTGGCCCCTCTGTAAGTCTATATTGAACGTTAGCACAAGAGTGTGACAGATGTGCAGAACCGTAAAGCTAATTGTACATATGCTATTCTTGTTTTGGAAAGGGTGTCGCTGGACCCCCTGGACCCTCTGGACCCGGTGGAAAGGAAGGACCCAAAGGAAACCGTGGTGACACCGGACCTGCTGGACGCGCTGGTGAGATTGGAGCTGCTGGAGCCCCTGGACCTTCTGGTGAGAAGGGTAGCCCTGGTGCCGATGGTGCTCCTGTAAGTTTATTTTTACTAACCTTGCTCACAAGCATGAAACATAATGTTGAAAATGGATCCATTAGCTGGTGGTTTCTTCCACCCTCCACCTGCCTGTCTAACACTTTTGCTTTGCAATCCCCTGCAGGGTAGTGCCGGTATTCCTGGACCTCAGGGTATCAGTGGACAGCGTGGTATTGTCGGTCTGTCTGGAATGAGGGGAGAGAGAGGTTTCCCCGGTCTGCCTGGACCTACTGTAAGCTCATACTAGTACTTATCCCTAAAGTTATCAAGGCATCATTCTTCCAGATGGCATCCAGTGAGAAAGGCAACTAAGGCTATTATAACTAAATGCACCATGGCCATGTCAACCGCAGGGAGAGCCCGGAAAGCAGGGAGCTGCTGGCCCCGCTGGTGAGCGTGGACCTGCTGGACCCATGGGACCCCCTGGACTGGCTGGACCCACTGGAGAGACCGGACGTGAGGTATGACAAGAAAGTGGCTCTCGTAACACTTTGAGTTATCTGTCAACCTGCCCTTTGACAGTATAACATGATTCATCTGTCTTGTGTCTCATTTTCAGGGTTCCCCTGGTAATGAGGGATCTGCTGGCCGTGACGGACCTGCTGGACCCAAGGTGAGCTCAATGGACTTTACTGCAAACAATATATGCTGACAATCAGCAAGCTTATTCAAGGTTCAAGGGGAGTTGATCCAAATTGGAGAGACCCGGACTGTGATGACCCAGGTTGCAAGCTAACCATTTGCAACATTACGTAGATGATCCCGGCTCAAATCCCAATCAGCGACCCATTCATCGTTCAGCATTTGTTTGACCGGAAAGTGTC
Organism: Filicampus tigris; assembly: GCF_054856515.1. NCBI lineage: Eukaryota > Metazoa > Chordata > Actinopteri > Syngnathiformes > Syngnathidae > Filicampus > Filicampus tigris. The sequence continues at coordinate 12,631,170 of NC_141232.1, read as the reverse complement.
ATAGTAGGGATAGTCCGTGGAGATACTGTATATGGAATAGAACATTTACCAGAGCTAATACTGCTGAACTTAAGCAGCACATTTACATATTTGGCACCTGCTATTACAACAGGCCACATCTCTTTGAAAGTAACTGAGATGATCTTGTGGAACAATTTAGGGAGACCGTGGAGAGTCTGGCCCCGCTGGAGCTCCTGGCGCCCCCGGACCCCCTGGTGCCCCTGGACCCGTCGGACCTGCTGGAAAGAATGGTGACCGTGGAGAGACTGTGAGTGAAGTGTCTTTACAAAAATATCAACGTGATGCTATGTTCATCAACTATCATTTTATATGCACGGGAGTTGAGAGGTGAAAATGAATTCATTTGCCAATTCATTTTGTATATTCCAGGGAGCTGCTGGCCCTGCTGGTCCTGCTGGTCCTTCTGGACCTCGTGGCCCCACTGTAAGTAACGTGAAGAGCGTGAGCAACAGCGCTCTACAATGGGAACAGAGATCAGGTGAATCATCTCAGGTCATCATATCATCTGCTCACAGGGAGCCGTTGGACTTCGTGGAGACAAAGGAGAGTCTGGTGAGGCTGGTGAGAGAGGCATGAAGGGACACAGAGGATTCACTGGCATGCAGGGAGCTCCTGGACCCGCCGTATGTTACTTAACTCATTGCCACACATTTTTTTAACGTAGGGTGGAAAGTAACATTTGGGTCTTAATTACCGTTTTCTTTGTACACTGATAGGGTCATGCTGGAGAGGCAGGACCTGCTGGTGTCGCTGGACCCGCTGGACCCAGAGTGAGTTTAGGCACCAAAGAAACGTTGTTTTGTGTGCGATTTTCTTTCTTCAGGGAATTGAATTGTCTTTTATCCACAGGGACCTTCCGGAGCTGCTGGTTCTCCTGGTAAGGATGGTATGACTGGCCTTCCTGGTCCCTCTGGACCTCCTGGACCTCGTGGACGCACTGGAGAGATGGGACCTTCTGTAAGGCTCGCTTAACTTTGTAATCTTTTAGATCTATTGTGATCACCACCAAAATTGTGTTAACGCAGCATCCCTGCCTCCCTTTCTTTGCTCTTTAGGGTCCTCCCGGACCTCCCGGACCCCCCGGAGCACCAGGCGCCCATGGCGGTGGATTTGACCTCGGTTTCATTGCCCAGCCCCAGGACAAGGGTCCCGATCCCTTCCGTATGTACCGCGCTGATGACGCTAACGTTCTGCGCGACCGCGACCTGGAGGTGGACAGCACTCTGAAGACCCTGAGCCAGCAGATTGAGCAGATCCGCAGCCCTGACGGCACTCGCAAGAACCCCGCCAGAACCTGCCGCGACCTCAAGATGTGCCACCCAGACTGGAAGAGCGGTGAGTTATTCTGTCACAGACTATTCAAACGGTTATTGTGGTGGTAGTGGATCAGCCAGTTTGAGGCTGGATCTTAGATCTTAGATTAGACATGAGTGGGTAACGCTTTGTGGTAGCTTTTAAAATATAAGATGGATTGCTGATATTTTGTACCCGCCCATCTTCAGGAGAGTACTGGATTGACCCTGACCAGGGCTGCACTCAGGATGCCATCAAGGTCTTCTGCAACATGGAGACTGGAGAGACCTGTGTGTCACCAACTCAGCGTGAGGTTGCCATGAAGAACTGGTACATCAGCAAGAACATCAAGGAGAAGAAGCACGTCTGGTTCGGCGAGGCCATGAACGACGGCTTCCAGGTAAACGCGCTGAATCCAACCAATCTCCTTCCGTTTCATAGTCTATCGCAATGTACGCTAAGCTCTCTGTTCTCTGCTTTCCCCGAAGTTCGAGTATGGCAGCGAGGGCTCTCTGCCAGAAGATGTCAACATCCAGATGACCTTCCTGCGTCTCATGTCAACTGAGGCTTCCCAGAACATCACATACAACTGCAAGAACAGCATCTCCTACATGGATGCTGCCACTGGCAACCTGAAGAAGGCTCTGATCCTCCAGGGCTCCAACGAGATCGAGATCAGAGCTGAGGGCAACAGCCGCTTCACCTACAGTGTCCTCGAGGATGGCTGCACGGTGAGCACATTTGCTTGGATCCGTCGATCTTTATCATAAAAAGAACGCCACTTGGTGATTTAAGATGAAATCCACTACATGCAGAGATGGTCAAAATCCAGGTCCAGAAAGTAAAAACCATGCCTTAGGTGCTTCTACTCAAACGTTAACTGCCGGTCGAGTAGAAGCACCTGTGGCTAAAGACAAACTGCGGCACGGAGTTTACTTTCTGGACCTGGATTTACCGTCTCTGAAAGAAGTGATCATCATGAAACAGTTCATGATTATCACGCATACTGATACTGATTCTGTCCATCTCGTTTCTCTCCTTGCAGTCACACACCGGTGCATGGGGCAAGACAGTTATTGAGTACAAGACATCGAAAACATCTCGCCTGCCCATCATTGACATCGCTCCTATGGATGTTGGTGCTCCAGACCAAGAGTTTGGCCTTGAAGTTGGACCTGTCTGTTTCTTGTAAAAAGAGAAATCTGGACTTGAATATGTTGTGGTGCGTGAGTGTGTGTGTTTTATTTTTTTTTAGCAACCATCCCTCTTAAAAAAAGAAAAAGCCACCAAAACATTTTTCTGATCTGGCCCCCTTTACTCCTCAACCTGCGATACTATTCGACCATTGTTCCAATGGTCTACCATGCCTAAAACCTGCACTTCAACAAAGATGGCAGTGATGCGGCAACGCTCGCATCGACGCGTTTGGGACCACTACTTTTTTTTTGTTTGTTTCTGACTCTTTGTTTTTGTCTTGTTTTTACCATCACCAACACCAAGGATCCCATAGAGAAGATTTCACTGACAACAAGAAAATAATATATGCTTCTATAAAGTGTAAAAAAATTGACTTCCCCCTCTTCAACCAAGCCAATCCAGGCCTCTCTGGAGTTTACAGAAACACACCGGTGACTTTTGTATTTTTATACACCCGCCCTGCGGTGAGAGGAATGAAAGGACAGTCCCGACAGACAGAACCCGATTGCTTTGTACCACGTTTCAGGTGTTGATGAATAAACGGTGAAACTGACAGCCATGTTTGTCTTTGTTGTTTTGCCACCCGCTCTCCACCTGCCCAAAGCCACGTCTGTTTTGCTGTTGTGGCCACTCTCTTGTTTGTTCCTCTTGTCTGCGAAAGTCACATTAAAACCACCAGCAGAGAAACATGGGTTTAAAACTTGTTTTTCTTTTAAAGAACATCCTATGGCTACCTCAAAAAAATGTTTGAAAGAAGTGTGTTTGCCTGCAGGAGTTGTGGCGGTCAGTGGAGTCATTGAGGCACTTTAGTAAAAACAAAACAGGTGCTATTCTCTTGTTTTAAGGTCCTTACCATCCACTTTGTCTCTACTGTTCTTTACTATTGAGCTCAGTGATGTGACAGAGGCCTTTTTTGGTGCTAAAATGAAACCACCTAAAAATGAAACCTCTTTTCAGTTTTGTTTTTCTGTTCTCAGCGCCCTGCTCATGTAACTCAAGCAAATTCTCCAAAAGCCTTCCCCTCCTCAAAACGTTTGTTGTCATTTGTTTCTTGTTTTCTGGAGGTGGGTTTTCTCATTCAAAATTTTGAAATGCACAGAAAGAGAGCCATCGAAAGAGAAAGAAATTGGGAGGAACGCCACAAGATCTGTACCTATTTTGTATATGTATAATAATTTGAGATGTTTTTAATTATTTGAATGCTGAAATAAAGCATGTTAAGTGGTCGTTAATGAATCCTGCCTTCACTGTCTCACTGACTGCCCCAGCAGGACTGATTTCGAACTCGGACAGATTTTTAAAACGCTTTGAAAGAAAGAGAAATAGATGCAGAAGCATCTCCTCCAAAGATGTTGGACTGCAGCAGATTTGATCTAATTTGAGTATCCTAAAGCTACTCCTGGCGTCAGTAATGCATGATTGAGGAACAGCGCTGCATAGTTCAAGCATCTTAATGCAAGAATGTTAACATGTTCCCTCCAGTACTTTTCTGAAACATTGAAAACCTCTTTGTTTCTTTCCTCATTTTTATGACACCAACAACCACTGTGCCTTAATAGAGAAGTAGCCTACCTCTCAGATGGTGCTGTGAGTACCCAGTTATGATCCCTAGGAATAAAGTCCATTGTGGAAAAGAAAGAAAAAAAGAAAAAAAAGATTGAAGATTTAATCCAACAAGAGATCAGAGTGAGAGCAGATTTCTAGGTTCTATCCCAAAGTAGTAATCCAGAGTAGACGTAAGAGACGTGACTGCCTGGGTAAAGCCACACTGCAAGTAGTGGGCATCACAAAGGGGCTGATTGTCCACCGTGAGGGTTCAGCCTCACACTCCCCGCGGCGCTCCACAGAAGAGTACGGGTCTGTATTTGAGACATTGAAAGAGGAACGTGGACCTCTTTGCTTTCAAACACAGGAGAGGCTGTTTTAAAAAGAAACCCCTCAGATGGCATCTGTGAATGCATTAGGCTTGAACATGAGAGACGGGATAGAAAATAACCAATAATCGAACAGATACATACATATATATACATATATACGTATACAGTATAAATATACATATCTATCGATCTATACTGTATGATTCTTCAAATACCTGAGATTAGGGCTGCAATTAACGATTATATTAATCACTTATAACTGTAATCGAATTTATGAATTAGTCTGATACAAAGAACAATTAATTTCCATCTCTTTATTAAAAAACAACACATTTCACAGTGACAGTGCTGAAATCTCACAAATTGATTTTCTTCCAGTTACTCATTTGTTCCTTAAAAGTCAGAAATAAGGCAAAATGTTTATTTCCAAAGGAAAAGCAGATGATTGCTAATGTCCTTTTTTGATTAAACTCGCCATGACTTAGATAATGGTCAACAGCAAATATTCAGAGATGACTTTGTGTCTCTAAATGCATTTTTGACGATCTAAAACATGTTTTTACTCTTTTTGTTTGTTTATAGCGTCGGGTTTGAGATTTTAATTTTTGGTTTTTAAATTTGACCTATCAAAGCTTGCACATAAGTGATTGTAATTTGTAGCTATTTCTGAAGAAGAAGAAAAAAACACCCGTTGCCTCACCTAACACTTAATTCACATTAGATCTATGAAAACCTGATGTTCTTAAAAAACAAAACAAAACCAGGGCAGATTCAGGATCAGCACAAAAAATTTACCATCTAAGTTTACTTGAAACTCTGATTAAAAAATTGTTCAGTGAAATCAGTCTGCTTTCATGGAGGACTACAGAATTCAGAGAATATTTACTGCTTACAGACTAAAATTCTGACAATTTTAAGTAAATGACTAATCATCAATGATCAAAATAATAGTAGTTGATTAATCTTATAATGGATTAGTTGTCAGTGGATTAATTGTTGTACTTTAAAACAAGTTCCTCAAACCACATCAGTGACTGATTTGATTGAATGTATAAACTGCAGCACTTTGTTTCAATTACGTACTTTTTGTACTTGTGTTGTTGAAATTGGAAAACAAAGAAAGTTTACTCTAGTGTTTCTGTTCACTTTTCAAATATGTTTATGCTCAGTGGTTACGTTAATTTATCTGCATTATCTACAACATGACACTTACGAATTCAATGTTTATTTTCGAGTCAAACAAATTGAGTAAAAGCTTTAAGAAAACATTTTCACCATCACCAAAAAGCATCATATCTCCCACTAAAAATGTAAAACTAGAAAGTCAGAGATGAATAAAATACAAGCATTCGGGCTTAGGAGCGGCTACTAATAAGGAACGCAAGAGCTTCTACATAGAATAGTCAAAAAAGGCAGCCACAGTCTACACTTAGTTATTTGTAAAGAAGGTTCAAATTGTTACAGAGCACAACACATACTAATAAAGATGCACACAGAAGAAATATTTGATGGCGATTGTGCCTCCTCTAAATGAATAGACCTTTTAGTTCTCGTCTCAGCAGTGTCACTTGTGCTTCGCTGCTTCAGCTTGACACACGAAGAGCACCCAAGAAGCATTCCGACGAGCAAATCGATCCGAATCTTTTATTTGGTCAAGTCTGATGACGGTTTGATCAATCAAAGTACAGTTTGATTCTCTTTTCCTCTCTCATTTCAGTCTTCAAAAGAATCCTGAGGAACCTTCATTCTTTTCATTCTGGCCCAACTGGCCCACAGGCCATCAATATCACATACCCGTTGAGGCGGAGTTTCAAGAGAACGGGGGCAGCTATGCAAACAAGCCATTGATGAGCTTCCGGGCCCGTCCCCCTCCGGGGAAGTCCCAGCCGCAGCGTGATGGCGGTGAGCTTCGGAGGGAAACGGCTCACTTCCCTGCTTCACCCTGAACTCAGGCGGAGTTTGACGAGCTCAACAGGACGCAGTGATGTCTGGGGTACAACTTCATAGTGGGCTGCAAAGGTGAGGGGGGGAAGGTATCTCGCAGGTGAGGGTGAGGAGGCGTGTGCCCTCCTTCCCGCCCCTCCCCCGATCCGGCGCAGCTTTACCTGGTCGGGCCCCAGAAAATGAGGTGGGGCGGCAGACCCACTAAGCGTTGCGTTGGCCCGATCGCCCATGTTTGCGGAGTGTGGAGGCAGCGGTGCTACGGGGTGGCTAGCCCGGTATGGGTGCCCAGGAGGTTGGGAGGGCGGGCTAAGCTTCCGCTTTCCATTTCCTCCTCGCAGTGTGGCCTGGTGCTGCTGTTCCGACACCCGAGACCCACTCGGATCACCAAGCCTTCACTGGACCAAAGACGTGAATGACGCTGGTGCCGTGTTCACACCCAGGCGGTCCAGCCCTCATAGAGCTGGGCTAGGTTGTCCATGTTTGTGGCGTCCTTGATGACAAAGTCCACCTGTAAGCAAACGGGCGGACACTGCTTTCATTTGGAGTTCTTCAAATGTCACAACTTCTTCCAACTACAGTGACACTCTCCAACCATGTATTATGGTTCATAGTTTTCTGCGCCCTACATTACAGATTTTTAGGCAATCACTTTTTGCAGTATAAAAGACAACTCTGATTTTAGATTCGGCCGCTTTAGGCGGAATCTTCCTTGTTAATATTCCATTTGGTTGTTAAAAATGGTTTCAGAGCCATCTGAAGGCCAAATGTGGCAGTGGTATTTGTTATATCAAGGGATGGGCAACTTAAGATGAGGCCACAACTTTTCAGCAGTGCTGCTCAAGGGGCCACATAGGACCAAGCACTTCTTAAACAAAAGTATGACAAAAATGCCATTTTAAATATGTTAAATATCGACTTAAGTGACGACCAATGAAATGCATTGGAAAAATTGGCCCCCCCCCCGCCCCAAAAAAGCCTTTAAAAAAAACCCACAAAAACCAACATCAAAAAATGATTTCATTTTAAAAATATTCAGAGAGAGGGGAGGGGAAACATACACACCAAAAAGTTTTTTTGTTTTTTTTAAATAAATAAAATATCGCCCAACCCTATTTTTTCTAATGTATTTTCGCTATGGCAGGGGTCGAATATGGAGTAACTACAGAGTAACTATACAAGTTGTTGAGATATATAAGTCCATCTTCTGATCGAACCGGTGATCGATCCCAAGAACCCTGATCACTTAAAGTCTAATTTGAACGCTGGTCACGATGGCGGAACTTGGAGAGCTCAGTATTTTTTTCGGTCGTACTTTGTGTAAAACGTTTGAGAACCACTGGACTAATTGATGCTAGTGTGAAAGTACTATTTGTGACAATCATCTCTTAACAAAAGCAAGCTTGCATTCCAGATACATCTAAGATGATGAATGCCGTTTTATTAACAACAGTCTGACTGCAAGAATATAGAGTGCATTTCTAAGCCTAACCTGTTCAGTGACACTCATCCTCCGGTTCGGATCGATGTCTCTGCCTTCCAGCTTGGCTTTCACTCTCTTCCACACACTGACAGCATACGAGTTCCTCTCCTGGACAGCTGCAGGCAAAGAAGGGGGTTAATTGCAGGAAGAGCATCTGAAAATTTAGAAATGCAAGTCATTGCAGTCACTTCCACTACAGTACGAAGGTTATTATAGTTTTAAACGAAAGCAAACGAAATAAACTAAAACGGGGGGCAAAAAAAAGATTTTCTTAAAATAAAAAGTGAGGGTTTAAAAAAAAAATCTAACAAAAAAACCCTACATTTTACGTTTACAAAAGTAAATCATACTATACACTAATCTAATAATAATAATAATAAGTAGCGAAAATGTCCATTTTAATTCGTCAGATAATTTAATACTTGCTTTAGAGGTTAACTCTAAATGTATTTATTTCAGTATTACTGTACGGCCATACTGTCAAACAGTTATTTAGAAGTAGTAGTTCTTTTACTGCATGGAATGACAAATATTAGTGCCGTACTGATGAGATCAGAGAGGAGTTGATACTAAGTGTCATTATGAATCCCACCTGAGTATAAGGCTGGAAGCGCCCCACTGAAAAATGATTGGCTGCTGAATCCAGAGAGATTCAAGTGGCATTCAAAACACCTCAATGAACCGTATTGCAGTCTGTCTGTCCTATGCTGCCCTCAGGTGGCCAAGACGGGCATACCACAAGATGCAGCATTCAATTGATGCAGGGTGACGAAAACGTTTTTGTTTTGAAATATATTTAATTAACGAGCGACGTATTTTTAAGTTTGCTCAAAGTCAGTAATTCCCTACCAAGAATGGAGTTTTAGATTTTTCCATTGGAGTGGGAGAAAATAGCTGGCAGTGTATCAGTTAAAGTGCACATGACATTTTTTGTTGCTTTTGGTGGGGACTGGAACAGACTCATAGCATTTTGATTCATTTTAATGGAAAAAAGTGTTTTGAGTTACGAGCGTTGTCATGAAACTAATTGAACTCACTAAAGTATCTCAAGGTGCCACTGTGCAATCGTATTACTCCCTAATGCCAAACAGAAATCAAGTAGATATTTTTGCCTTGGTATTACGGAAGCTTTGTGAGCACAGAGTGCTTATACCTTTTCCTGTTTTGGGATCTCGCACAGCCCTCTTGGGGCTGGGGTTGAGGCCTTTGCTGTTCATCAGTGTGCTGGGTGGGGTGTCGGTGGGGGTTCCCAGGTTACGTGGGAGGGCCTTCCGTGCATTCTGGGACATGGATTCTGGCTGGGTCTTCAACCCACTGCAACGAACAGCTTAAGCACAAAAGAAATTCTGCTTTTAGTATGAAAATGAAACACCTCTCGTCTCCAGAGTAAAAACTGAAAATTGCAACAGCCCCAAGGGTCATAAAATCGGAAAAACTACCACCTCAATTTGACAGAGAATGTACCTTTCTCAACATCAGCAAGTCTCCATCACATGTTATTAGGACTGAATAATAAATAAATAAAAACTCATCCACTGTGTATGATGCCTGTGTATTGTGAGAAGTCCTGAAAGTCATACCAGCTGCAAAGCTCGTCTGTGCTCCTGACACCGGACTGGCGCAGTCATTTTCTCTGTCCGTCACCAGTGGGGAGGCAAAGCTCACCAGGCCGTTATACACACTATAGTGAAGCAAATGCAGGGGGTTAACACCTGACTGATGACAGCACATTCGTGTGCATGAGACTTGGGACAACCTCTGACTCTGGGACTGGAGCTCCTTCACCGTGGCGGGGATCTCTTCAAGCAATTCCAGTTGCTCCTGATTCCGTGGCTGCCCACTGGCCTGAATGATGGTGAATAAGACCACCTGGATGTTGTCCTGCCATGCCTTGTACTCCATCAAAAAATGGCGCACGCTGCCCTCGTATGCCACCTCTTCGCCATCGGCCAACGCTGCCTCCTCATCCTGTACACGGGACGGGCAGATACTTCAACGGAACTCTGAGTGCTTGACAACAAAATGCTGTATAAAAAGCATAAGCCAAAGGCACAGGTGCAAATCAACAGACAGTACCTTAGCCATAGCTCTGAGGAGGTGTTTGACATCAGCCAGTTGGCGGTTGTGGCTGGACAAAATGGTTTTAATGGAGTCAACGAGGAGTTGCTGTGTCTCCGCGCAGGACTCCAGCTGTTGTTCGCGCTCCTCCTGCGTCCTCTGCTCCGTACTAAGCTCCTCTTCTAGATGGCTCTGGGCACAACTCAGCCAGTCGGAGCTGCCGATTGGTAGGTCCAGCACCGGACTCTGTGGTGACCGTAAAAAGGGCTTTAAAACAAGATCAATATTGAGTAACATGCTGACACTTTCTACAATTTTTGTTTATGATTACACTTAAGAGGTAAGATTGACTGATACATTATGATAACCATAAACAGAAACATGACCAACTTAAAAAAATTTTTTTTTAAAAAAGAGCCTTGTAAGAGGCCATTAAATGCAATAAAATTAAATGTCATCATGTCCCGCTTATATCAGCGGTCAAACCCACCAGTCTTTGCAACAGTTCGAGCTCCAGTGTAGACACTGTGCTATTAAACTGGGCAGCATAAGAACAGGTCTGCTGGCAGCGTTTCAACAGCTCAAACAAGGCTGCATCCATGTTGAGTGCCTCCGCGGATCGGGTGCGAAGGCCTTCGAAGTTCAGGATGGTGGAACACAAGAAAGTGACCTACAAGGCAAAGGTATATTTCAAATGAGTACTCCATCTAGTACTGGGTAACGCAAACAGTTATTAGGTTTCATGAACAGGCCCTGGATGATGTGTCACCTGGCTTGCACGCTGGTTTTCTCTGGCCACCGTGGCACGTCTCTCCCTGATGGTCATCTCAAAGTCCTGAAGGACTGGGGCCAGTGTTGGGTTTGCACCGCCAGCCCATTTAAGGCGCTGCTCAATGCTAGCCTCCAGTGATGAAAGCTTCTCCTGAATTGAGTAGGCATCATAAAATTGAAAATCAAACTCATTCAGTACCAGACATTTTCAGGCCATGTTTGAAAAAAATGTAAATAAGTTCCTGCGATTGACTGGCTGGACTGTGAAAAGACAAATATGTCTTTGGGAGTGAATGAGTTTTAATTTCTGTTCAACACAGCAGAGCTAACTAAAAACCAGACAACTTTCAAAGTGCGATTTTCTGAATGCTTATGTAAAAAATGCAATTCTATCCATTGTGCTGCCCAATTCGGCTTCAAATCAGTAATGGCTGAGTTTAAGGCAATATCATTGATAGGCCTGGTAGAACATGTCAATATGGACATGACACACACCTGAATTGCGACAATGGCTCCTTCGTCCTGACTCAACTTATACAGCTTCTTCTTCATGTTGCTGAGAATGACGGAACGAGGGGGAATGTTGACACTGAGTGTTTGATTATTGGGCCCCACGATGTCCTCATGCTGCCACTGGAGGAAAGACACAAAGACAAAAGGTTTCAAAAGTTGTGGTTCCTAATTTCAGCATTTCTGCAAGCGGTATATGAAGGCAAATATTAAGTTGATTGTGTCCTTAGCAAATTTACTCGGTACAAGCAATGAGAAGTTAAAAACGGATCTGAATGTATCTGCATTTCGGGTGAGTACCTGAAACATGGCAACATGCAGCTGAATCCTCTGCAGGCTTGCCTTTGCAGCATCCAGGTTGCCATCCAACCTTCGCAACAGGTCCAACTTCTTCCAGGCTGTGTCGTAAGAGGCGGCCAGCACTGTGGATCTGTTTAGCAGCAGTTGGGAGACACGGCCTGATGCCAGGCTCTGCTCTGCTGCTTTCTTACAAAGTTCGTCCAAAGACACCTTCCAAAACAAAACGTTTCTTACAAGAGTATTGACTGCAAATATAGTCGATGTCATACTGTAAAGACAGGATGCTCTGATAATGTGACTGTATTCAATGTCAATTCAGCAACGAACGACTCACATCACACTTATCGGTGATGCGAACTTGTTGAGGGGAAAAAAACAAGGTGCATTGAGCTGTATTCAAAGTTGTGTGCACTAAAGGTTGTACCTTGCTTTCGGCACCAAAATCTTTAGCCTCAACCTGGGCAACGACATCCAGCCCAAGGGCAGACATGGTGCCGCAGAGGGCCAGCCCAAGAGCTTGGCTGGGTAGACCCATGAGCATTTGTCCAACAAATTCAGCTGTAAAGGCCTTGATGGGGCGGGTCATTTGTTCCTCATTGATGATTGCCCCAGTCGAGCCAGTGGCATTAGGCTGTCGGTACAACGGTTTCCCCAAACTGACTGGTCCGTTGGAGGTCAACAGCTCATCAGGAGGGGGCCCTTGACATGCAGGTTTACCAATTTAAAACAAAACAGTGATTAGAGGATCAGTCAGTGGCTGGATATTTCGGACTTAATGCGTGTGCAAATCTTTAGCAGATCAAAAATCTCACCAGATAGAGTCTGAGCAAAGCAGGAGCACATTCTGAAGAAATCTCTTATAGTTTGTAATCTCTTAAGGAAGAAAACCTCTTCCATCAGTTCCCGCTGAGTCAGGCTGTCAAAGAAGTGGAGCTGTGCAGCTCGTGCTTCCCTCAGAACATCCACCTTCCTCCACGCTGATGGCACTTCTAGTGAACTCAGCTGAGGATAAGCAGCAGATAAAAAAGGGTTGTTATTAGTAGAGAAGCTGAAGATTGTTTCCCCAAAGATACGTGGATTTAGGTGAAAGCACTTAATAGGGCGAAACGATTTTGGAAAAACACCAAATCTAATTGTGAATTTTTCCCCTTAGCATTGCAACTGCGATCCAATTCAATTTAATTTTAAAATTGCATTCTACAGCATTGCAATGTCTATTTGAATTCAATTAATTGTTCAGACCCAGAGTTGGGGCATTTTTAAATGAACTGAAAAGTGACTATGATTAGCGTTAACAAATATGATTGAAGACAGAATCAGCAAGTGTGTGGAGCGTCATGGTTAGTCAAATGACCTAAAAATTGAAAAACTGTCCATGCAGCAAGTTACATACTTTCTGTTGACTATTCCTATTACAGTGTGCTTTTAACCTTTTCAGTGAGCTGTCCAAAGGCAGTCTCCAACTGGGTGAACATCCCATCAAAGGCCACCAGGAGCATTTGACCAGCAGACATCTTTGGTGAGTCCTGACCGGTCCCATCCATGCAGCGTGGCTGGATGAGCTCAGAGTATTGGGCACGCAACATCCTAAGTGTATGAACGCAACTCATTACAACCAATCATGCAGTATATATCATTTGCAATATGTGACCCCATGTTGTGTCTAATCCAATTCCAAAATAACCACTGTTCACCTTGTGATGTCCAGACATTGATTGTGTCCATCATGGTCTAACCCTGTGGTGGCCAACAGACTATCAACCAAGCCTTGCAAGCCGAGACCATCTGAGCTCTGCTCCACTAGCTGCTCCAATTCTGCCAGCATGGACTCCAGAGTGGGCTCTCCTTTAACCATGCAGCGCAGAGCCTCGGGAAAGATGATCTGACGGAAGTTGGTGTTCAATTCCTGCATTAAAATAGGGCAAGTTTTAGTGTCTTCAAGGAGCAGATTGTGATGATCTGCTTTTTTTTTTTTTTTTTTTTTTTTTTTAAATGATAGTGTGATCACCTACAAACGGAGAACATATCACAGGTTAGTTTGTGGGCAATCTCCAACAAATCAGTAACAGCATTACCTGCAAGCAGGTATACACGGAATTGGCCAGATAAATGGCCTGAATGGTGGCGGAGGGTGACGGGAGCTCCAGATCATTAGGCAGGAGGGGGCAGCGCTGCAACAGTGTTGCCAAGGCACTGACATTTCCGATCATGCTGCAGAGCTCTTCTAAGAACCACGCTCCATCCCGGGACATAAGGTCTACCAGCTGCTCTCCTGCACTGGCTGCCGCAATCTCCATCACCAGATTGCGCCTAAATAACGACATTTGCAATTATTCTTCCATTTTATTGGCGAAGCTACACATTAACGACATCGCCGTTTGCAATTTGTATGTCATTAACTTGATTCTAATGGATGTTTTCAATGATTTGTTAGGTCTGTATTAGCTATTTGAACCTGCAGAGTGAGCAGAGGGCAGAGGTGATGATCCCAGCTAGGCTGAGTGAGCCCGCCTCTCCATTTTCCCGCAGGAAGACCCCGATGCAGTGCTCAATTTCCTTCAGCTGCTCCTCACAAGCTGCTGCAGTTGTGCCTTCAGCTTTCAGTCGCTCAGCTTGATGCATCACACGCTCGTTGGTGTCAGCCACTTGGCGCTGCAGCGCCAACTCCACATTGGACATGTACTGGCAGGAGGCTGGATTGGACTGAGGGGTAAACAGCAGCTCGTATCTGTGCGGGGAAAAGAGACGACATCAGATGTCAAGCGAAGGTTTGTCGCAATGCTGTGTCGTAGTTGTTGAAGGAATAGAGGTTTAGACGGAATGTGCTCAGCTTACTGTCTGTAGATATGCTGGCAGTGCTCAACTGTCATGGCTCTCAGCATTTCCTCCAACCAGGCTTTCCACTGGTGGGTTCGATGGCGCAACAGGTTGCTTCGTGGGTAGAGCAAAGCAACTGTTGCATAGCTGTGCAGCTGCTCCAAGCAAATACGAAGGGCCCCACGGCGCTGCTGGAGCAAGGAGCTCACCTCCGCCTCCAGGCTCTCACACTGGCTGATCAGATGGGCTTGGCCTGCATTCTGCAAGAAGGCTGTAGCTGGCACATAGCTGGGAGGACCTGGGAAGGATCGTAATTAAGAAAAAGAATCATTCATAATCGGCTTGGGCCACTCCAGGTGGAGTTTGAATATTCTCCGTTTTTTCTGGTTCTATCCGACGGCTTCCGCCCACATTCCAAAAATAGGAATGGTAGTTGAATTGAAGACTCTAAATGCCAATGGGTGCAAAAGTGAGTAGAAATGGCGGTTTGCTGACAAGTACTGGGTTTACCCCCGCTTTACACTCAAAAGTCATCGAGTATAGGCTCCAGCTTACCCGTGGTCTTGAACAGGATAAATGGTAGAAAAATCTATACGTGGATAGTGCATAAGATTATTCTAACCGAGATCTATGGGGGTACTGATGTCCTGCAGCAGAGCAGCCAGCTGAGTCGTCTCAAGGTTGGAAAACGCCGCCTGGTACTGGGAAATCCATTGATCCAGGTCAGCCAGCTTACTCTGAATGGCCTCTTGCACAGTCCTCTGCCGCGATTGGAACTGGGTGTGCTCAGAGTATCTGCAAAAAGAGGAGGGCGAGCAGTTGCGGCATTACTATGGAGAATCTAAAAGATCTGTAAAAACTGTGCGTCATTCACACCTTTGCTCCAGAGTGACAATTCGATGCTCTGGATGATTCTCTGCCCCTTCCAGGAAGGCCACCTCCTCCTGCAACTTGGCCTGTAGCTTCTCTCCTTGGCAGAGCAGATCCTGGAGGACCAAGTATTCTTCGACAGCTTCTTCCACTTGTGGCAGGACAGCCAGCATTTCGTCACGATTCTTAAACCAGTTGACCTTCACAAAGCGCAAATAGTCAAAGCAAGCACATTTCATTTATGGAACAGTCGCGTGCCCTGCGATGGAGTCTTATAATCTTCATATTTCTATAATCTTGGGCCTTACCTTAATCTCAGCCACTCTGGAGGAGTAGAGCGAGCGTGTGATTTCTCTCTCCATCTCCCTCTTGCTCTGTTTGCTGTCAGCCTGTTGGCCCCCTCCTCCATACACTGCACCAGCAAAGCCCACCTCCCCCCCAGCAGTCCAATCCACCAGGGGATCATAGACAAAGGCCTCCAACAAAGTCAGGAGGGTCTCTCTGCCTCGGCGCATCATCTGAATAACCTAAAAGAGGAAAACTTACTCAGAACCAGCTTACTGGCCATGTTCTGCACTCTAACTATATGTGCACACATTTACTGTGAGCTTACTCATTTGAAGATGTGACATTTACCTGCTCACAAGAAAGCCTGAAGATGCCCTCCACTCCAGTAACGCCCAGTGCACTCTCAATATTGTGTGTCATCCTGAAAGGTACCTTCTCTGGGACTCTTAGACTCTTTCCTAAAGGATGGAAACCAATGATGTTAAAAGTTATTGAACCAGGGAAGTACAAAGTAAACCGCTAATTTTACTGCTAGTGGACATTTGCCTCCAACTGCACTAAGACATCAAACGCAATCTGAAGAGCTGAAATCCTTTTATGTCATTACCTTTTTCAAAACACACATTGTAATCAATGTGTACAACTTCTCCAGTGGTCATATCAATGAGCACATTGTCAAGGTGTCTGTCACCAAGGCCGATTATGTATCCAACCATCGACATGACAGCAGTGGATCTGGCGTAAGACTATATAAAAAATAAAAAAAAGAAAAAAAAAAAAAGAAAAGAAAATGAATGTAAATCACATAAAAACCATAAACAATTGCTTTGCACAATGCATTAATTGAATAAAGATAAACTATAAAGACATATTCTAAAAACTGGCAACGTTGTTTACCTGAGTGACCCTCCACCATTCACTCGGTGTGGTACATGAACACCACAACTCCTTGGCCAGTAAATTGGAAGGCGTAGCCTCCATCAATTCTTTCAGCACCTCCTTCATCACACTGAGGGGCCAATCTCGCCGTGTTACGTCCAGACTGAGCCCAACTGCTTTCAGGGCAGGGCCAATGTGACTGTAATACAGCTCACTTGGGCGCGGTACAAGAGGCACTGGCTGCTGCTGGAATGAGTCTTGGGCCTGAGTCAGAAAAAAAAAAAAAAAAAAAAAAAAAAAAAATCAACATTGTGTTCAAATATTGATGCTGCTTGTTGCAGTCATGAAATATTTCCGTAGCATACAATTGTAGTAAAACAATGTAGTCTGTTACCTTCTGAGCCTGCAGCACAGCCTCCCTCTGCTGCCAGCGCTTGTATAGGCCAAAGAGGGGTGTGGCTCCATCAACCCACTGGATCAGCCCCGATCGTGTTCCAAGGGGTGTGACAGAATAATGGCGCGCATGGAAGCGTGGCTGCTCTTGCTGGTTGATTTTGGTGAACATTGTGTTTACGATTGATAAGAACTGCATGATGCGCTCATCCAAATGTAAATCCTCGAGACCTGAGAGGCAGGACATCATCACTTTGTTACAAATGATCATTTGACACACTAGTCAATGCAGGACCTTGTAACACAAGAAATCACAAGTCTGTAATATATCCATTTTAGAATACAGTATGTTTTGAAGTGCATACATTCTATTTTAAAAAGATTATGCATAAAGAATATTTGTCTACTCTCTACAGTAATTTAACGCCATCGCTTTCAGCTTCAAATAAAAACCTGAGAAGCTGCCTGTGAAAACCTGAACTCATCGAATGTCATTTGGGCATTTATTGAGACACAAACTGAGAACATAAAATAAAAGCAACAAAGAGGAGAGAGAAGATGTGATCTCAATCTGATCGAGTATGGAGTCAATAAAGGCCCTAAATAATATCTGAGATCTCAAATAGCAGGCACTAAATTGCGTATTCACAATAACAGATTTTGTGTGCTATTGGTAGCTGTGTTGCTTGTGATTTTTTTTTCCCCCAAGATGGGGAACTTTTATTAAGATAGCAGGCGCTTCTACTCACTATAAATACTGCATGATTTCTTCCTGAAATTAATGATCATGGTCATTGTTCTGGGGTAACTAATAAAAGGAACACCAGTGCACCATTAAACAAATCATCCACCACATGCTAAGATTCATTATAATAGATTAGATTGACAATCACTGAGTCATTAATAAAATTTATGATGTGCCTATTTTTGTACATGTTTCCACAGTCATCTCTGTAAATAATGCACAACAAGAGGGACTAGACAACCCTGATAAGAACCAGTGGAGGAGAGACAGTGAAAAATAATCTTGTGAGGTGTTTCAGGCACGTCACACTGGAAAGAGGCCCAGGGGAACGACAAGACATGCCGGCGTGACTGATCTCTGGAGAAGAAGAGCTGGAGAAGTGGCTGGGGAGAGGGAAGTCGGGGCTTCCCTGCTTAAGCTGCTGCCCTCACGACCCGATCTCAGATAAGCAGAAGAAAATTGGTTTGAGTGCCCATTTTCTCCTGTCCTTCACACACGGCATTTCAAGATGCAAAACCATACATCGTAATTCGTCTCAGGTTTGATGAATCACATTGTACGTGCTAAATTTACTTCTACCAGAACTTGCTAAATGAACTCCTGAGTGTGCCCAGTTAGTAGATGAGCTTTCACATCCGCTTGCATGAGAAACCAAGTTTGTGCCAGTTTTTGGACATGTAAATCATCAGGCCTTTATTGTTGGAGAACAAATATTTTCCATGATTAAAAGACTTGAAAAACATCACAATTGGCCGTGACGACGGAGCTGCAGGGCGTACTCCAAAGGAATTTGTCCAGGGGAGCATATAGGCGAGCTAGGGGTAAAACAAGACCTCATTTGAGTACCTTGGTTCCCAAAAACGCTCGAGGCGTTTTTTTATGCTGAGCACACGCTTATTTACATGTACACTGCAGGAGTCAAGCCAACTGCAGCAACAACTGTTGATGCTATGCAGGCATAACAGAGAAGGCTGGGAAATGGTTCAGACTGCAGGGGGGTTATTTTGAAAAGTAAAACTTGCAATTTGGGTTTGAAATGTATTGATTGGTCACACCTGCCCTGGAAACCTTCTGCTGCACCTCGTATATGCAGCTGAGCTGTATGTAAAGTCAAATCAGGAACAAAATACACAGTCAGGATTAAACCGGCCTTTACCTTTGAAAAGGTATGGGTAGTTGTGCCCATCAGAGCCCTGGAAGAAGAGCTTCTTTGGCTTTGTCTTGGTCGGGAGAATGGTTATGGATTTGCCAATGCTCTGAATGGTGACGGTGTCTGAAGCTGACACCTCGCCTGGGAGGGCCATCTCTGTTGCAGTCATGGATGCCAGGTGTGGACTGATCTCATCCAAATGGAGAAGGTAGCTGGCTCGCTTCTGAGCACGCTGCTGCAGGCTTAACATAATCTAACACAAAGGTGACTACGATTAATTCTCTCTGGTGACTGTTAATGTTCTAATAATAAAATGTACAATGTACTTGAAATCAATAAGGTATTATGCAATTCAATTATAAACATTTAGAACAGAACAGCATTGTCACACCTGCTTGAACGGGAGCCAGCTGCTGGCGGGGTTGGCTGGGTTGTGAGGGGTCCTCAGTCTCTCGAGCGCAGAATTGATAGCATCACCATATGTTTGCTGGAACCAGGTCTCATGTGGCGTCTCTGCTTGGGCTGATGTGATGCTGCAGACATGGTCCAGGGCAAAAACCACAGGCCGCATCAAAGCAGAATGCTTCTCGCGCATTATTGCTATCTTCTCATCCCTGGAGTACAACGGAGGGAAAAAGATACATCAGGCTTAATTGCTTTAGAGAACATAGACAATGCATAAATGCTGATGTTGGTGGGAAGAAGCGAAACATCTCAGAGAGGAGCGCACAGCTTACCTTCGCAGCGTGTTATTATTCTGAACCCTCTTCACCTCGTCCTCCAGCTGTTGAATTCTGCGCAGGACATGCATGTGCTGCTGCTGCAACACGCCCAGCCACAACTCATCCCAGAGTAATGTCACCCTGCGCAACTCACCGACTAACTGCTGGACCTGGTCATGACACACTACTGGTTAGGACCTCGTTGAGAAAAGATCACAAAAACTGTACCAAAAGTCAATATCAGAATTGAATCAAGCTGCGAAGCCCATTACCTGAAGCACCATAGTAGGGTTTGCTAAGGACAGCTTCTCCACTATCTTGCTGTAACAATCCTGCATCATGGCTTGGTCTTGACTGGAGCAGAATGTAGGCAGTTCTTCAGGAGTTTCTCCTTTGTCACCAACCTCTGGCTGCTCCTCCTCCTCCTCACCACCAAGGCCCTCTCCTTGGATGCTCCCCAAAAATGTGGGCAGAGCTGATGGCAATTTGCTGCCTGTCATAAAGCAGATTCACCGTTTTTAATCAGAGTATTGCAATCAATGTTTGATGTATGATCAAGTAAGTGTAATGAGGCATGAGCAATAAACAGAAACAGTAAGCCCTGCCTGAATTCTGAGCCTCCCCTCCAAGGGAGAGCGAGCCCACAATGGCAGGGTAAAGGATGAGATGTGGGGAATCCTGGGCCACTCGGCAGAGCAAGCTGCATATACTTTGCCGTATGTATGCTTCTGGATGATTGAGACGTGAAAAGAGCTGTGGCGTGATAGCTGAGTAAGAGAGAGATATGAACAGATTATTAAGATTTGTTTAAAAAAATGTTAAGTTAATATTTAAACAGATCTAAATTAATGTGTCAAGAAAAAGTGCTGCCTCCGAGATTGAACATAAAATTCATTCAGTTTGACATACCCCTCCAAGGTGCTGTCGGGGTGGAGGCTAAACCTAGCTCAAGCCCCTCTCTCAGTTCCCCAGCATGCTTAACCAACAGACGGAGGAGACGAAGGGTTGCCATAACGATCAGGTCGTCGTTACTCTGTTTGCTGTTATGACATGACAGCAGGAGTTTGGGGTCGTCCTCATCAATGGGGACCTGAAAAACAGAAACTCTGGATGAAGAAATTCATAAAAGTCCGGCTACGCCTGCAGGCAGGTGGAAATTGTGGCCTGTCAGTAAGTATTCGTTTTCATTCTACCTAATGTGCAAAATGCCACCATAAATATATTTACGGATGTGCAGTATTACATCATCAATTTAGAGTAAGAGAGGGTAATGACCCCAAATCTTACCTGGCCCGCATTGAGCTTCAAGAACGTGAAATAGGCCTGGCAAGAGATCCGGTAGAGGCCAAATATTCGATCCACCACACGTCTCCAAACTCGAATTAAACCATCTGCAACAGGTTGGCCTGCCTCTGCCAGCCAGGGGCACGACGCAGTTAGCTGTCGCCATATCACATCCACCATGTCATCCTCGTCATCTTCCTGCTGAAGCGCCATATCCTCATCCTAAAGCGAAACACATGCATAGAATTCAAACGGTCTAAATTAATAGGTAATGAGGCGTAAATAAAACATTTCACAGGGCTTGAGAATACGACCAAAGTGGTGGTCTACGTGCCCTTTTTTTCCAGCGTGTGCAAGTTTTATCTGGTCACATTTGTGTGAGCGTGTTTTAACCACAAATGAATTTTGGATGCCATTAATGGATTTTGACACTGTCAATATGTAACAGAGGATATAACTTTCTTTTGCTGTTCTCAGATTTTGCTGTTCTGCTGACCAGCTAACAAAGTTGGTCACACTGAGGCTCCCAATGGAAAAGTTAGTGTAGAACCGTTTATCAATATTTGAACATTATTGTGAATTATGTACCACAGAATCCAATATAAAGCACGTGCTTTGTTTGTGTGTTAAACTGAACAAAACCTGCCGCGGTTAAGTCATGATGATTAATAGGTTAGGCTCTACCTGTATGCCAGTTGGTCGACACATGGCTTGACCGAGAATGCTAAAAATGGTTTCCTTGTCTTCTTCACTCGTAGTCGCAGGTAGGAGCTCCTCAATATCCTTCTTTTCTCCGGAAAGAAGAGGCAATCCCTCGCCTTGGCTGGAGGGAAACACATTTACAGTGTGATATTAGTCTACGAATGTAACCATAACAATTATAGTACAGTCCAGTATAATTACATAAAACAAGGGTTTAAAAAAACCCAATGTCAATTTAATAATGTTAGGAATAACTGGTCAAATACTGTATTTTCTTGGGTGCACTAACCTGGCATTGTCAACGACCTTCCTACCCCAGCGGTACGCCCAGCTGGCCAGTGCTGCCCAGGATTTTGCCACTTCGGGGGCTAGGCTGGTGGAGAGCTGGTAGAGTTGGCCAAGCACAAAGTCTGGCTCCCCAACACCAACACTCACTAAACAGAATTCACAGAGAACTTTTTTGTTATGGTCAATGATCTCATTCTCTTGCATTAAGCAATTTGTAGTTACACTTTTGCTATTAGAATACTGCCTATTTAAATTCAGTCTAATCTAGAGCCAATATTTCGCTGTGGCACGTCATCGTGCCTAATTTAAGGTTCAGGTGGAGCAGAAAGTTTTTGGGTTTTTTTAATGGCGTATATGTAAAAATTATTTACAGAAGAATGTTCCATTGTGGATTCTTCATGCTTGCCTTCTTTATCATGTAATCTTTGAAACGTGAAGTCATGTTATGCTTAATCGTCATATTTTATCAGTCCAAACCTCTCATGTCATAACCCTTTGAAAATGAGCATGATAGTTTATTGACTGCCCCATACATCCTAAAGAAATGCCACTAAGCGTTCTATTAGCTAATAGCTAGTATAACACAGGCTTTGTTCAAAGGCTGTGTCATTTCCCACCACCCATGTACTGTATATAAAACATGCATTTTTATGTAAAAGGAAAGCCATGTTCAAGCAGCGTTTTACAAGAGAGTGCCTGACCACCCGATGTTTAAGTGTGTGTAAAAGATGACTTCACTTTATTTTTTAAAACATTTGAAGTCCAAGTGGCACTTTATAAGCAATTGTATGAATACAACTGTACTTAAAATTACCTGAGGTCTCAGTGGTGATGTGAGGAATGCTCTGTTCTACGAGAGGAAGCTCCAGCAGTGCAGAAATGTTCTGACACAAAGGTGACGTGTTGCTCACCGCATTGGATGAATTTACTGCCCCTGACATCTTTACAACCTGGAGCAAAAACAGCACAGTGTACACTTCATCTCATAAAAGAATTAAGCTTGCACCCCAGAAATTTCCACACAATCAAATCATACCAACAACTGAGGACCAATTAAAAAAGTGTACCTGTTTAAGCTGGGGTATCATGTCCTTCCAGTCCGCCAACAGCCATTTGCAGAGCGTGAGCAGCGAGCGACAGGCAGCACCTTCATTCTTCCCCACATAGCAATATGAAAGAGCAGCTCTGCTCAGCATTTCCATGGCGGTAATGGACTGGCCTGTAGAATTGCTTACTTTTGTTATGCTGAAATGACTTACCAAGCATTTAAAAATATATATTTTATTGCTGTTCATAAATGTTCAGGATCTGTCATAACCTTTGCTATAGACAAGTGATTTGTGAATTCTCATGCAAGCCATTACTGTTACATTATCATGTTCATGCAACACTGAGTACATAAAATACACAAATCCTGCTTTTCATATCCATATTTAGCTTATGTTGAAACATCACTGTCTTCTGTCCTCACCTGAAGTCCTCACTACTTTGGCTTTTTCTATCTGAAGCTCTGGCCCCCACTTCTCTCCCAGCGTGCCTTCCACAGTGAGGCGCCGGAAGGCCTTAATCAGTTCGTCGCCCTGCTCCTCTTCTTGGGTTCCATCGCAACACTGACTGAGCAAGCGGGATGCCAGGGCAACGTTGCCTTTTTTTCGAGCAAACTTTACAGTCGTCAAACAAAGCTCCATGAGGTGGGCGTCTGTGGTAGGAGAAGAACCTGGAACAGGACAAAAAAGACATACTGTACATTTCTTGAGGACAGAGGTTTTCTATTGGACTGAGTGTGTCAATGTTAGAGTGGGCTTTACACTTAGTAGTTGCTGAATTTGTAGATTAATTAGGAAAAAATAACTCCTGGTAACTTCATGTAACCCTTATTCTTCGACAAGATTCCGATGTATTTAACTGTTTGTTTGCACACCCAAAGAAATAAGCAATGAGGGAATGGCTGATTGCGTTAATATGAGGCATGGAACCTGAGCTGCAGTAGCTGTTACAGCCTGAGGTGGAATCCTGTGTGGTTATAACCTAGAATCTCACTCAGAGGCAAAAATACCTACCGTATGTGTCATTATTCAGTGATTCTTAGCTTCTGAATTACAAATTACTAACACAGTTGGCATGAATGTTGACTGAGGTTTACCTGTGCAAATTAAGACTGGGTTGTTGTTAAAAAAAAGCTAAGCTAAAAAAAGTATTACCTCTGAGTTGGTTGAGGAGTTGTCTCTGAAACATGGTGTATCTGAGGGCTTGAAGGAAAGGCTGGACATCTTGTTGTTTACACGAACTCAGTGCCTCACTGTTCAAAGGAACCACAGAGTCCTACAAAAAATACAACAGCACACACAAATTAAATCATACTTCAAATGTTATTATGCCAGCAGGATTGATGTTTACATTGGTCCTTTCATTCAATCAAGCAAACAGAAGCAGTAACCTTTGAAGAATATTTGTTACATAATCTTTGACAATTCTTACTTCCTTACCATCATCCTTATCATACCTTCCTAATAGCAACATTTTATCAGTTAAAAGGAAAATGTCTATACTAAATAACAGAACACTTTCTGGACTTTTGTTAATTTACTTGGCCTGGATGACTCATCCTAATTTACTTTTTCCCATTTTGATTTGTGAAAACTATTTCATGAAACAACCATTTAGGAGTGTTTGGTTTAACACTCATATAGAGACATCCTACTTTTATCGGTAGGTTAGTCATTCAACCGAGGGTCCAGTGAAAATGTTACGGTTTATGAAAGTGAAATAAAAGAGTGTTGTATGTACCTCTTGTCCTGAAAGTGTGCTCTCTAGAGTGGCAGTGCAGTGGAGTTGCAAAGTGGGAAGGGTGGGCAAGGCATCAGAGAGGGTTAGGGTTGACAGTCGAAGAGGACCAAGACAGATCCGTCCAGTTTGTTTCAGGCAGCGCACCATTGTGCTGCAAAAACACATGAATCATTAGATGGACTAAATAACATTAGTAAAACCAAATATTGTTGTTCTCATTTGACAAAGAAAGATATGTTTAAACAATCACGACCTAAATGAACAATGAGCATTTCCTCGTCTCTTTGAAAATACTCACTCCTGATTGGCTTGGGTCCTTTGCTCTGGTGGCTGACTGGCTTTCGCCAGGGCACTAACGGCGGTACGGAGCAGCTGTACCTCAATGGCTCTGTGAAGTTCTGTTGGATCAGGACTCAATGAGGGCAGAAGCCTCTTCAGATCTACACCAGACAGAGACACACGACCTTCAACAGAATGCTTAAGAATATAATTTGATGTGCATTCCCTTTTACAAGCAGTGCTGTTCATTAACAAATAACTCACAAAGCCACCCCTTTTGAAATTACTGCTCATCTTTCCCTAAATAAAAAACATAAATTGTAGGATTATGCCCAGACTTGCCCATCTTGTCCTTGCTAGTGGAGATGGAGCTGAAGTCTTCTCCAGGCAGAAGTTCCAGTTGAGCACCACATTCAGTCAAATCTCCATCCTCAAAGCGGCTAAGGGCCTGAATGTAGTTGAAATCAGCCCTTAGGTTGATGTTGACCAGATTGGAGGAGTTCTGTTTCAGGGCATGGACAGTGGCCTGCCATTCCTTGACTGCGGGCCAATCACAAAGTGCAACGTAGCACTGACATGCTTTGTTGGCCACGAGGTTGACCACATCAGGAGAGCAATCATTTGACTTCAGCAGCACAGTTTTCCGGCTATCTCCTTTTCAAAGAAAACCCAGAGGGAAAAAAAATACATTACTCATACATATTACTTGTTTTCGCCACACTTAAATGGAATCATACTAAATATGGTTGGAAGCTAAGTTGACTTGATTAAAATTCATATGCGCTAGTTACCATTGCTTGCATGTTTGGGGCTGCTTGTACTACTGGAGAGTTTGAGCAGGTAACAGTCAGAGCTTTTCATGCTGCAGTCCATCCCTGAAACTGCAGACAGCTGATCTTGGTAGTCTAGCACTGCTTTCTCAAACCTAAATACAGATACACACAAGAAAACATGTCTCAAAGATCTTTTTTTTTTTTTTTTTCTTCAATTCAGCAAAAAAGCACTGTCTTGTTTCTCAAATAAAATAAATAAAATATTCACTTCCCTAATAAATTGAGTACTTGAGTCCATGAGAAATCAAATTTATCATGTAGGAAGTTTTATTGCAAAAGAAAGAAGACCTAAATCCTGAATTTTTTTACGCTGCTTACCGTCCCTCTGCTTGTAAAGCAACCGAGGACAACCAGCTGAGACTCTTGCCAGTGTTAGAGAGGCTCCAGGCAGCAAGTCCTTGGATAGCATCAGGACATCGCAGCTCACAAAGCGCTTCTGACAATAATGTTAGAGGGACCTCTAATTCTGGAGCCTGAAGCAAACAAAACAGAAACAATGAGTAGAATTTGCATTTAGTTGCATACCTGAAATCCTCATTGACAATTAGGGCTGGCGATATGGCCCGGAAAAATAAAAAATATAAAAATTTCCATAGTCCGATCTTATCACCAGGATTTTTAAACACATTTCTGCCGCTCTGATCAAGTAAATATGCTCACAGCTGATCACCGCAATAGACCCGAAACGCATCAGAATCATAAATCTGGATCAAATTATCGCCGAACTCAATTGACAATGTTCTCATCTATACCTGGGTGCTGCTGTTTTTAATTTCAGCCAAAAGGTCAAAGCCGTGACGTATGGTCACTGCTGGTTGGCCAGACAGGAGACCAACCCTCATCAGTGAAAGGCGGATCCTTGTCAGCCAGTCTTGGCAAGTCTGACGGTTGGTGTAGAAGAACGTCCTGATACCCTGTGTACAAAGGGGACATTTGCATTATTCAAACACGGAAAATGTAACTTTGTGTAAATGTTATCCACTCTCAACATTTCAATTGGATAATTATCATTTCCAACGAGCAGGGCAGAGACTTAATCAATCTACCTTTGGTGGGGCAGTGAGAGCATTAGCACAGCCCTCGTATGCGTTGTACATGAGCTTCTCCAGGTTCTCAAGATACTGAAGCAGTAGAGTGATCCGGAGTTGATTTGAATGGTGACCATCCCCGTCACTTCCAGCGCCAGCCCATGCTCCAACATCCTGCTCTGGGTTCAGGCTGTGGGCAGCCAGGCTACGGATCATACCTGAAATGTATATTATACGGAGGGAAATAAGCAAAGGATGGACTGTCTGTCATAACCAACATTTCCAGGACTGGTAGAGCTGCAGAATTAATCGAATTGGAATTGCGGTCATGATTTTGGCTCCCACAATGAAACTAACATTATAACTTGGTATGTATAACGATTTATGGCTCAAATCCCTTTCTAAATTAAATACAAACAAAAGCTTCAGTATCACCTTCAATGGTCTGGAAGGTGTCTTGAGCTCGCCCAAGTGGAGTTCGGAGTTTGGACAGTACAGTAAACTGTGCAGCTTCCCACACCGCCCACTGCCAGAGCACTACTTCAGCTTTTAACAGAGCCCTGGGCACGACTCCAGGACGCATGCCATCAGCACCACCTCGGCCATCACGTTTCTCGAGGCGCTGGCAGCTGTAATAAAGTCGTTCCAGCCACGGATCCTTCCTGTGGACAAGACACATTTAAAACAGTAAGAGTAATCAAAAGCTTAATTTTGTTTTCTATGCAAGTGCAGTAAAGATATCACTATATATATATCAGTCCCTCACAAAATGTGACTGCTGGAGTGTTAAAATGCAGTGAAGAGTGGTATATGCTTTTTTTTCCTGACGCTTGGATAAAACACCTGGATTTAGATTACAGAGATATATTTAATAAAATGAGGGAAATGAAGATTTTATGAGCCCTCTTTTAAAGAGACATACCCTCCACGGTGCAGGACTCCGTACAAGATGAAGCTGATGAGGTCACTGAAGTCCTGGGGGTGTAAGGTGCTGCTTGGTGCTCGGCTCATGTGGTGGCGGATGGCCAATGAGATCTGAGTCATCTCTGGGTGACTGTGGTTACTAATCAACAAAATAAATGGGAAGCAAATGAGTACATATGCATCACAGTAGAATTCAAGATCATTGTTTTAGGGTATGAAAGGACAGGAAAACTAAAATAAAATCATCTACTTAAGCACATGAACAACACCATTAAATTCATGAGATCTAATAGTTTTTTTTTATGACAAGACTTGAAACAGACGAAAAGGACCGAAGCACTGCACTTATGGGGCCAGTTTTACCTTAAAGAAACATCCAGGGGTATTGTCCGAAGTAGTTTGCCATAGGCCTGCCTCACCCTCACTGTTGAGTGGACCAGCTGGACTCTGCACACATCCACACACCTAAAACACACAAAATGTTCTTAATTCAGCAGAACGGGAGGCCAAGATTGGACAGGCAACGGATGCCCAGCAGTCACACAACTAAACACAATTACATTTGAAGGGAAAGTCAACAATCGGACAAGAAATGGACAACGTGGATCAGCATGTTTTAGTGTTTTCCCTTGTTTTTTGCATGTGTGTTTGATCAAAACGGTAATTACGATAACATAAAAGGGGAAGTTATAAGCAAAAGCAGCATCACGGAGGTCAAGTTTTCATGAATTTTACTATGGTTTTAACTAGCAAAGAATTACTTTTACAACTTCTCTTTACGTATAGACAAAGGGGGTACTTACCTCTGCAGAAGCTCCACAGATAAAGATGAAGAGAGGATGAGCAGGTTGTTGCAGGTCTGAAGACAGATATTCTGATCTTCATTCAGGGCTGTTGAGTAAAATCGCAGAGGAAAATATTGCCCGGTTTATTGCCTGTCAACATCTGTGAAATTAAAAATAAAAAAAAGAGAGAGAATACTGGAGCTTACCGTTGGATAGCAGGCCACGACAAAACTTGTTGAATGAAGGCAAGGAGAAGAGAGGGCTGTAGGTGTCTGACTTCTTCATCAGCAGTGAGATCTCTTGAGCCCATGTCAGCAGGAGCCTCCTGATACATAAACACACCAAGTTCTAATCTTGCCATCTTACCGTACCCACTCTTGCCGATACTACACATCTTATGGTGATATAAAATCCTCTCGTTTTCCTTTGGCAGTGTTAATAATGCTGGCTTACAGTGCTGGTTTAAAGAAAGAAAGGGAAAAACCTGGCTTCAGGGTAGAGATGTTCCTTCACCAGCAGCCCTCCCAGAAGGTTGAGCAGAGTGCTGAAATGTTTCTTTGTGGCTGTCGTGACAGTGCTGATGACGGCACCATCAAATAGGGAGGGGGAAGATGAAGACAAGCTGGAGGAGATGAAATGATCATGTCTAATGGAGAAAGATGCAGAGAAGATACGGCACCAGTTAGGAAGTCCAACAGCAGAAACAGGTTCATCACGTAACTCATTTCTGTAGTTTACTATCATTTTTTGAAGTGCATGAGTTTGTTTGGCTTCTTGTATACAGTCCTCCATTATTGACTTCTTTTAACAATCAAGCTCCTCCTCTTTAATGAAAAAAATGTCATCTTACATTGTTGAACTGCTATGATGTGAAATTAATTACAGCAGTCATCATCATACCTGCCTTGCCGCACCGCAGGGTAATCCAATTAGGGTTTACTCTTAGTAACCGTAGCACGTGAAATTTAATTGACCTGTACTGTTGGGTGGATACGTATGTGGCAAATCCCAACCGTTGTTCATTACCTGGTGCAATGGGAATAGAGGGTGTAAAGCACAGCATACTGGACGGCAGGGTAGTAGACTGCTAACTCAGAGTGCACCAGCATCAGCGTGTGACTCAGCAGGGCAAAGACGGTAGGAGACAAAGCCCACATCTAAACAAGCCAGACAAAAGAATATTAGTTACAATGGCAAAAAGCAGCCTTTTCTTAGTTCAATCTTTCGGAGACTTAAAAGAGTAAACCTGTGTATCTTACCCCAATGAGTGAGTTCTTGGTGTTCCCAATGGTGGTGAGAGTGCTGAGATTGAAAATGAGAATGAACTGCGCCTTCTCCGGGTTTAGGGTGACTGAAGCGAACGCAGTGTGCTGAATGCCGAGGCATGGGCTATCGGGTGGTTGGAGCTCACTAATCAGCTCCAGGGTAGCCAGAATACTGGACAGGGCACATGCCATCTCTCCCAATACCAATTTATAGGCTGCCTCCAGTGTTGGGATATTTTTCAGACTCAAGAGTGCCTGGTACACTCCATGTACAGCTGACACCACCTGTGGAGTACAAATAAATAACTAAAAATGCATGATCCTTGATCAAAACACCTGCCGTGGCAAAATTCTTTTCACATTGTCATTATGGGGTGCTGTGAGAAAAGAATATAACAAAATGTGAATACTGTCCAGACTCGAGATGTACTGTAGAAATCAGTTATTCCATCACATTATCTAAAAATACGAAAGAAAAACAACTACAACGGTGTTTCATCAAAGGACAGCACAATGACTAACAGACACAAACACAAACCTCTTTCTCTCGATGGAAACGCAATTCCAGCAGCTGTGAGTCTGGTGCCAACAATTTCTCCACAAAGGACGCAGGAAGCTTCGTGTTGATCTGTTCCACAATCTAAAAATAGTTTTGTTTTTTAAATATTAGTGAAAAACAATGATTGCCAAAGACAATAAAGCTCTTAGTAAAATATTCCAGCTCTTCCTCATCTGTGAAAATTTGACCAAAAAGCTCTGTCGCGCTTGGAAATTCATCATCAATAGAAATTACTTTTTACTCAGAAAAGTATCAGTAATAGGTGGATAAAAAATAAATAAAAAGGAAAGGCTAGGCATGATACATCAATTTATCATTTTTTATTCAGATATTGTGTAGGAACTTGAGTGATCTAAGATTTGTATCAAGAATTGTTGCACAGTGTCAGTCACTACATTATGTCTAAGATTTTACTTCAAATTGTCCAAGTAATCCATTTACATGTAATTTGATGCCTGCAGAAGAAAACTGAAACCAGAAGTACATACAATGCTATAAATAAATACTGTAATACCAAATAACAATCCAAACTGGTGGAAAGGAAAGTAAAAGCTTGGTGAAGTTAATGCAACAATTTGTCTACATCACCAGAATGTTTCTGAATGGGCTGTCATGGGCTGTGTACTTGCTTCTATTGCTCATTAAGAATTAAGATACCGCAGTTATTATATTTTGACAAGGCAGCTTGTGCATTCATATGTGAAGAGGTTGCGCTCATTTTCTCATGCGCTACTGTGTGCTTACAGTTCTATTGTACATCTTTTTTCCTTTTAGTTTATCAGGGATTTCATGTTTAATTTGTTAAAAGAAGTGTTGTAAAGTAAAAAACATATTGTGGAAATAAATATCCATTTATAATCACATTTTTCAGGTTAGTAAAGACGGCCGTACCAGAGTGAGAAGGCTGAGAACTGCCAGGTTGTAGTCCGAACCACAAGCACGGCAGCAGTCCAACTGGTCCAAGCCATAGGCTAAGACGGTCTCCATTAGTTGTCCACAGGGCTCCATGCTAGCCAGCAACACACCCACGCACTCATTCCCTGCAGTTAGAACTGCCTCAGAGAACTGAACCTGCTTCGCTGTGGTCACGCACGCCAGGACCCGGTTAAGAATCTGAAAAAGCAAAAGAAAACTAGAGGCTTGATACTCTTGGATTACACACTTAAGGAGTTAAATTATGAAAAATGGCTATTTCTCTCATATTCTGAAATACAGAACAACACCCAGTGTGTAGGAGTGACTACAAGGGCCAAGAGTATTCTGCAGTATATTTACACATGATTAAGAAAATGCTATTTTGTTATGGTAATTTATTATCAGTTAGCTAGTATTCCGATTCCTTTGCTGACATGTTGAGCTTGCGCCTTCTGAATTAATTTGAATGAAATGCATTTCTACAATGGAGTGTCTAGTTATGGATAACGACAATAATGCATGGTAAGAATTCCCCACCAGGTCATACAATCGTATTTTCATCCTCCCCGTTGACTTGGCAGGCTTCATCAATAATTCAATGTATATTTCACCACATCAACATAGCCCAGCCTAAACATGTTTTCACGTGTGCTTCTCTCACATCAGTGACATAGACTTCAGTGATGGGTGGTCCTCTGATGGGGCTGAAAAGCTCTCCGATGCTGCGAACTACTGTACTGAACACCCTCAAAAGAGCTGCCAGCTTTGGTAGAGACACTGCTGGAGGCGGGATGTCTTCATCCAGCACCTCGCCTGACACGACGTGGCTCAAATCCTAAAAATAAAACCAAGTCTGTCAGCTTGATTAAAACATTCTTACGAATACGTACAAGCACGAAAGCTTCACCTCTGCATATGCTTCCATGTCCTCCAAGAATTGTCCCAGTAGAGTGGTTGAAAAAGTCAAATCTGCCACCCAGAATTGCTCCAGACTCTGAAGCCAGGCTTGAAGTGTGAAAAAAGGCAAACAAATATTACAAATTAGTATATTCATATAGTGTTCCCGACAGGACTCACAAGGCCTATTAAAGGCACACATACAGAACTACAGGTGGTAGTGTGACTGTCCCACACATTTCTTTATATTCTCTATTAGGCCTTATTGAAATGAGATTGGGTAAAAGTACTTTATGTTCTTTCGGAACATGGAAACTTCTCCCTTCAAAAACAGAATAGTCACTGACCTGACACCTGCTGAGTGAGTGAGTGCTTCTGAGTGTGGTCAATGTGCCAGCCCACCAAGATATCCACTGTGTCCTATTAAAGATAACAACCGCCGCCCAAGGATGCAAAGGTGGAGGCAAGAGTCACAATGTTAATATAATGTTTTTGTCAGCTTTTACACATCATGAGTTGTGATTAAGTTTTTCTCCAGTCGTATCCAAAAACATCCTGCCAGCACTCTCACCCTGAAATTGGTGCTGAAGACATGTGGGTAGCAGCGGGCCACCTGAAGAATGCACTTCACACTTTGGCAAAGCAGCTCTGGAGTGTCCACATTCTCCAAGATGGACTGGAGATTGCTCATCACCAGCTTTAACACAAAAAATAGGACCGTTAATAATAGCTATATAACAACGTACACTTTATAGAATTACAGTGAACGCAGATTGACGACAAATAAAGGCTCAGATATTGAATATGGTATTTGGTAAACAATGACTAAATCACATCACGGTGCAACGCTTTTCAGCAAAGAAATGTCTCCACAACATAAAGTGGACCGAGTTCCCGATGAGCGCAATTGTGCATCTTGTTACCTGCATGACTTGAGTGAAGGTCTTTCTCTCTCCCGCGGCCTCCAAAGCCCGCTGTGTTGCTAACAGGTACAACAGCTTCACCTCGTCACGGCTGCTTGAAGTAAACTTGAGGAAGAGCCACTTGAAGATACGCTCCGCCTCGTAGCTGAGCACAGTGCAGAGCAAACCCAAGCAGGCTGCTGCATCCTGACGCAGCTCCCAGAGCAGCTTACTACTATAACCATGCACAACACAGGGAAGCCGGTCTGTTAGGAGCACGTTTCTGAATTCATTGTTTAAAAAAAAAAAAAAAAAAAAAGTGGTACATTATACACAAGGCTTGAAGTAATCAAGTGTACTCCAGCACTGTCAGTAAAACTGCATTTTTTTGTTTGCATATTTTTAAATATTGGAGGGGAAAGGATAGACAAGCGGCCACCATTAATTTCAATCCCATGAGAGCAGATCAGGGGGGTTCTCATAACTGGTCTCACTAGTAACTGGGATCCCCGTTTTCTTTTCAACAGTTAAGTCAAACAAAGTTCAAAATCAGTAGGTCAAAACCTTTGAAAACGTGTTTAGACAAAAGCATGTGCAATGTGACAAAATGAAAACACTCTTATCTGTTTTGCATTTAATTTAACAATAATACATCATATATATATACGGGTCACAATTTAGTCCTTACCTCTCATTCAAAATATCATTCAAGGTGCTGAGGATGGTGTCCAACTGTTTGACCAAGTTCTGTAACCAAAAATATACACATGTACCCAGTTAACATGTCCAACTTCTTTCTTTTTTTCTTTTTTTAAAGCTAAAGGTGACTATGACTGACCACTTTGTTGTCGCTGTGACTGATGAATTCCTTCAACTGCTTGAGGGTGGTCAACCTTCGATCACGATCATCCTCCCTTGAGACTCGGCGCAGGAGGTTGGCCAACCGAGACTCATCTGAATGAGCCATTCCTCTGTCTGCAAAAGCACGTTGGCATTAAACACTATTAAGACTGCTGTGGGTGGAATAAATACGAGAAATTGTTCTACTGTTTTGACCAAAGTAGAGCAGCTTTCATTAGATAAATGAGGACAGCTACCATCAGATCTTCGAATAGCCTACACTTCTCAGTGAGCCTCACCCTGCGATTTCCTCATGTCCTTTGAAGCTAAAGCACGGTTTCCATGCTGAAAAGAGTTTAAATCCACCGTCACGTCATTTGGTCTCAACTCTTGCCCCAGCGACTTCCAACCAAAAGTAGTATCACAGACACCTTGACCAGCTTCATATCCACCTGTGGAATGTAAAATATGATGTATTAACAAAACATATTACATTAAGCAGTTTTACTTCCCTCAATGGCATATCTCTAAGTTAACGGAGATGTTCTTAGACTAAAAGATGAACGTGTTTATCTTTTCAAGTTGGGAGGAGGAAGAATTTGTTGGAAGAGGCCTCACCCTCTTCATGAAGTGCATCTGCAGCAGCATAGGCATTGCTGGGCACCACTGGCTGCTCAGCCGAGCTGGAGGGCAATATATCGGAAAACGCTGTTGAACCGAGCTCTCTGGAACTCACTCCGTCCTCGATGAATGACACACTATCAACTCTGGAGAATAAGACGAATGCATGGCAAAAAAAAAAAAAAAAAAAAAGGCATAGATCATGAGTGAAATGAACTCGTTCGGAGAGCAGATCAGTCGCATGCAGCCTTCTTACCACCCCAAATACCATAGGCCCATTGACAAGCATGAGTTTCACTTATGACAATAAACGATTTTTTTTTTTTTAATTCTCAGTGTGGTGATATCTTGATGTACTGACAATGCTTGCCCACTCTCCTTTGCAGAAATGCTCCAAAACCGGCAGATTGCGAGGGTATCTCCTGTGCACAGCTCCCTTCAGATCATCCCACAGACGTTTGGCTGGATTTAGGTCTGGACTCTGGCTGGGCCATTCCAAAACTTTAATCTTTGAAGACACATTTCTATTCGCTGGCTTTTGATCCGACCTGAGACCTGAAATTTTCGGCTCTTTTCCGGTGTCTAGTGTTTTATGTTAATTTATTGATTTCACTTGTTGTATTGTGGCTATTTTGTTGTTTGTATGTAAAGTGCTTTGTTACAGCTCTAGATGTTGTGAAATGAGCTATACAAATGAAATTGTATTATATTGTATTGTATATTATCTATATTAGAAAAACCAGTAGACGCTTCTTTTTCCTCCACCAAACGATGCCAAACGCAGCGTACTGGAACCTTTCTCGGACTTTTGTTGTCACGCGACGCAAATTCACAGATGAGCTTAGGTTGGGGTTGCACAGCAGAGATGGCTGTATTGATTGCATTTGATAACTTTGCTCAAATTAAACGCAACTCAAGATACTTATTTTGGCTCTCAATTGTTTACTTCACACAGCCACGCGTACCTTTTCCATGTTTTTGTCCCCTTCGTGTCTCGCTATCTCAGCCAGCTGTCTGATCCCACAGCTGTAAATCATGTTGTTCCAACCTCTAATAGCTGATGAGTATTCAGTATGAGGGTGGATTCGGACACTTTCATTGTTCCATTGTGACGTGTTTGGTAATTTCATAGGTCAGCTGTGACAACAATGGTAAATCTATTGATGGCTTGTCAGTAAAAATCCATAAATAAACCACATCACATTAAAAGCCGCTGGTTTCAAAGTTTTGGGAAAAAGTACCGTCTTATAATCCGAAAAATATGGTAGTGTCTTTATAATGTATTATTTAAGCCTTTAGGAAAACATTAACATCTGTGCAGTAACTTTTTTTTTTGCATTTTATGGTTTATTAATTGTTATTAATTTAACATTTGACATTTTCTGGGCTTTAAATGTTGTCCAAACCTTTCCTTATGGAAGGATTTAACCTGGCGCGCAAAAAAATGTGCAGTGTTGGAAAAAGATCAATGAGGACCGATCAATTTAACTCATTCAGTACCAGACTTTTTCAGACACTCTGTGATTTGACATAAATATGTCATTGGGACAGTATGAGTTAAGTGGATGAAACTTAAAATATTGAATATTTGGTATTGAACAAGCAAGAATGTGTTAATTTCAGCATATTTAAAAAGCAAGCACATGTTGATTTCATCCTATTTATGGAATTCATACTGGCCCGGTCAGGCCAGTGTCAGTGAACCATGTTTCATATTATATATATATATATATATATATATATATATATATATATATATATATATATATATATATATATATATATATATATATATATATATATATATATATATATATATATATATATATATATATAGATATATATATATATATATATATATAGATATATATATATAGATATATATATATATATATATATATAGATATAGATATATAAGTATATCACTGCTGTGCCATATTTTTCTGTACTTGATCATGTCTGTCTGTTTCCATGGCATATTTAATGCCTTCGAAATTCTTGTATACCCACAATGAGCTGTCTGAAGATGTGACAAAATTGTCAAGAAAAAAAGAACGAAAAAAAAAAGAAAAAAGTTTACAAATCTTTAATCGTTTGTACTTTAAATGATGGCATGTGCGTGCTGAATTCCATTTAAAAAGTTTTTGGATGTAATTCGTTATTCTGAACACATCCACAACCCTAATTATAAGAGGGTGTGAAACACTTGTTCAACCACACACTCTAAAAACAGTTGGGTTAAAAATACAATTTTGGGTCAAAAATGGACCGATACACAAATTGGGTCAATTTAACCCACTTTCTTGCATTGTTTAGTACATAACTACCCATTTTGTTTGTATGGACAAAAAAACGATTTTCTCCTTTTTTTTCCCTTTTCCTCGTTTCTAATTCACGTAAAACTATCAGAAGACCTCATGGCCCGAGGGGCGAATGACGAGCACGCTGCATTGATCTATCTATTTACTTGTCTATCCACACACAAACAGACATACAGAAGAGGTCCCTCTCAGCCAATGGAATGCCAAGAAGATGCTAGGCTAGCCAATGGCAGAGCAGCTATGAGTATGTTGCGTTCAGGACACTCCGGAGCTGCGATTAGCAGCCCATACTGCGAGTGTCACCCCATACTTTTACCTTTCGTATCCTGAAATTTCTTTTGTAACTAGAGGCAATATTTTCCTGTTGAGGCGTTTCGTAACTTGCAAATTTCGTATGAAGAGACGTTCGTAAGTAGAGGTACCACTGTATCGCAATATGTATCAGATCTCAACCCGAGTATCGGGATCCGTATCGGATTGAGACAAAAGTGTATCGTCCCGGCCTAGTAAAATATGTACACTAGCCAATTTGGTATCAATGCAAGAGCAACAATTTTGCGCTTGTTGCCAAACATTGATCATGACTGCAAACAAAATGAAGAAAAAGTAACATTTTAAAAATGTAAGGTTTGCAGTTACTGGCTGATGTATTTGCGTACGGTATTCAACTTTTTTTTTTTGTTGATTTAAGTAGCTGTTGCTCCTTTGACAATAAGCCACAACGTTTGGCACCCACTTATACACTGTAGAGCATTTGTGGTGTTAAAAAAAAATCGTCAGTCTAAATTAAGAGAAATGTAATAACGTTACAAATGGGAGTTGTCCCAACATAAGCGTTTGCAAAACAGCGCTCTGAGAATGTTATTCAGTGGTGCCCTCACTCAAGACTGCTGTTCCCACATGGTCATAGTTCAATATGCAGTGGGGACACCTCGTGCTCATGAACCGGACATTATTATCATCGTGCATAAAAATTAAATATGA
Organism: Filicampus tigris; assembly: GCF_054856515.1. Classification (NCBI taxonomy): domain Eukaryota; kingdom Metazoa; phylum Chordata; class Actinopteri; order Syngnathiformes; family Syngnathidae; genus Filicampus; species Filicampus tigris. Next base: position 12,593,641 of record NC_141232.1, on the reverse strand, counting down.
ACCTGAAAGCTGCAGTGGATGTAACGAAAGTAGAAGCTTTCAGTGAGGACAGATGTGTAAACTGCAATCTTTCGTGAAAATGATGTCAATCTATCCTACGGCCTCCCAAATTAAACCTCGTTGAATCCATGTGTGATTTTAGGCCTACTAGCCAGGATTATCTGCCTTCGACCACAGAAGAGACAATCTATTGTGAAAGTGCATATGCTCATTCGAATTCCATAAACGCGTACAATGTAAATCAACGCACACCGCAGAAGCTAGAAGCTGGGTGCCAGCAGCAAACAAAGGCATTTCTGTCAGAATTCGGGACACGTTAGCGCGCGCTTCGCGATCAGATGTCCAATCCAAACTGTCATCAAGTCGCAGGTGTTGGTCATATTTCGAAGGATTGTTTGCAGGGAATCCCATGCTAACGTTAGCGTTGTATCACCAAATCAAATCTGGATGTACGCTCACACACCGCCTAAAACTAGACAAGTGACGGGCTAGTGACCACGTAATGTATGACAAGGCCAATACTAGGCCACGTATAGATGTTAAATTTAATGACTAGAATGATAAAAACAAGTTACTTTCCATGCTGTGACTACTCGACGAAGAGGCTGAGCATAGGCCCTGAAACACACAGCGTTTGATTTTCATCAGTCGTCCCCGAAACAGAGAACCAACCTGGGCTGCCAGTCATTCCGGTGTGGCTGCAGTTTGTGGGCACCGCTGAGCCGAGACCTCGAGGCTTTCCGGCTCATTACCTTCTGGGGAGCTGCATGGCCCGCTTGCAGCGGTAACGGTAACCGTTTACCTCAGGCTTGTGTTTCACTTTCTGATAATGTCAAGTATTGCAAATCGGTGGCAACTCGTTATTACAGTTAGCTCGAGGTTGTGTTTGGTTAGCCTTCTTCTTGCTAGAAGAAGCAGCCGAATCGTGCTTATTTTTTGTTAGCGCCTCCTATCGAGTGATGACCTCAACTACAATGTAGTATGTGCGTAAATTTCAAACATTCACTGTTTTACAGGAAAATAGCATCATCTGGCGGGTCTTTAAAAGCCGATTATGGGGATATAAAGATCATTTTCCTGTGACAACGTACAAATATTAACAAAGTTATGACTCTTGAAAAAAAAGTGAAAATGCTCTAATTTCTGGCCACGAATGCAAAGTCAATTGGGAATCGAGATGCGGTGTTACTTTTTTTGTAGAATCCAAGTTTTGAATTTCCATAACTAATCGTAATCCTATTTTCATAAAACTACTATTATTGGAACGCTTGTGAAAAATATGATTTTAAGTCAACCAATTAACTTCAAATTTGCCAGAAATATTAAAAAAAAATAGAATGAATGCTTCCATTTGGATTTGAAGAATGGCCTTATACTCACTAAGATATTTTGAAGGTGGTTTGTCAACTGCATCTTTGGCAAATGTTGACTGAGTCCTATACCATGTTTACTTGACCTTTCAAGAAATGTAAAAATTGTGATTAAAACTGCAACACATGTCATCGTTAGTGGTTTAAAATGGTAAGATGAAAAACGTGAATAACGGTGCTACATAAAGCAGTGGTTCCGACATCACTCAATCAAACTAATTAACTAATTAACTAACAAACTAACTAACTAACTAACTTTAAAATAATTAACTATATTTTTTAACGTTTTGAAAAACACAATTGGGTTACTGCAATGCCTATGGATTTTTTAGAACTTTGTTCTTTAGTGCTATTAATTTAAAAGTGTATATATATATATATATATATATATATATATATATATATATATATATATATATATATATATTTTTTTTTTTTTTTTTTTCTTTTCCGTCTGTGCCTGGTATACCACAAATTTAACCCTATTTACTGTGACGGCGACATCTAGAGGCAATATTGTATTTTACATATCGACCAGCAGAGGGAAGCCAACTGCATCAGATGATCAAGTATGATTAAAAACGTTCATATGGTAGGTCAAAGCTATTGGACGGATATTTTCTTCTTCTGTGCTTTGAAGTACTACTACTACTACTACTACTACTACTACTACTACTACTACTACTAATAATAATAATAATAATAATAATAATAATAATAATAATAAATATAATAATAATAATAATAATGGGCGGCACGGTGATTGACTGGTTAGCACGTCGGCCTCACAGTTCAGATGTCGTGGGTTCGATCCCGGCTCCGGCCTCCCTGTGTGGAGTTTGCATGCTCTCTCCGTGTCTGTGTGGGTGTTCTCCGGGTTCTCCGGTTTCCTCCCACATTCCAAAAACATGCATGGTAAGTTGATTGGACACTCTAAATTGCCCCTAGGTGTTATTGTGAGTGCGGTTGTTTGTGTGTCTCTGTGTGCCCTGCGATTGGCTGGCAACCAATTCAGGGTGTCCCCCGCCTACTGCCCAAAGACAGCTGGGATAGGCTCCAGCATGTCCCGCGATCCTTGTGAGGATAAGCGGTATCGATAATGGATGGATGATAATAATAATAATAATAATAATAATAATAATAATAATAATAATAATAATATTAATACAAAAAGCATTCATTCCTAGGAGTAGTTGGTACATATGGTAGTGCAGACAGAGGTATACAACATGCACAATTACAGTTCAGATATGGGCATTTGAAAATGTTTGAAGAGGTCAATTTTGAGCAGTGATTTCAAGTTGTCGAGAATGTGACATGAGAGAGGTAAAACGAGAGAGGACGTTGGAGGGTGGTGGAGAGCGAAGGGAAAAATGGCAAAAAATTTAAGTGATGCACCGCTTAGCGTTGTTGTTTTGGCATGACCCATTCTGACTTGGATCAGAAAATGTTGTTTCGGCGTTCGTTTTTAAAGGCCAATTCTCTTCACTACCAATTCGTGGCAAGACCTACTTTCCTACAATCGTAGTAATTGTAAGTACATGCAGTAGTTCTGGCACAGAAATTCATACATATCTCAGAAATAACACAATTGATTTTGCTGCCTGCTATTGTGCGAATGCAAAATGGCTGCATCCTCCTGGCACCTCAGCTCACAGATCCCTCTGGTGCGTTGCAACAACATGACACAGGCTCTCTTCAGTGGCATTAACAGTAACGACAGCATGAGTTACACAAAGATAAATTTGCACTAGTTTTCATGGAAAAAGCATTTAAAGCAATGATGCACAAACTTAGTTTGGGACACTTAACGGTAAAGACATTTTGTCGTTCAAAAATTAAATAAATAAAAAATATTAAAAATATTAAAATATAACTTCATATTTTTTTCTTATGTACTATTATTATAGATCGAATGAAAACAAATTCCAAAAATTCATACTGTATACTCACATCAGTAAACTTAACTGATTTTCAAAAGGAAATTCAGTGGGTTTGTCTTTAACGTTATTGATCAAATTATATGAAAATGAGCCATATGGTTTGAATTGGTAATATATACAATTACTGGGAGGGAGGGCATACATGCTTGTAGGTAGGTTTTCATCATTTGTGTGGCTCACAAACCCCCATGAACAGTGAGTATTCACTGTGCTATTGAATTCTCATAAAGAAAACAATTTCTGCAGCATGGTATTCTGAGGTTCATTCAAAAACTCCCCATTCCTCCCCTCCCCGCTCATCCTATTCACTTTGTGTATCTCTCCCTCTGCTGGCCAATAATACCTCTGTTCAAGGCCTCACATACAGGCCTTTGATGGCTCTGGACATCCAAAGCTGCCGTGCGTCAGCCCTGACGTCAATCTATCCAAACACACTGATCACTGTGTGGAGGAGAAGCTTGTTGTGGGTGGGTGGGTTAGGTGCTTCTGTTAGTGTTAGCTTAGCTTGGTAGCGCTGTAGAATGAATGGCATGAAAAACATGAATGGAAAGACGGGTGGGGAGCAAGGCGGATAAAGGCATAAGAATGTGCGAGAGAAAGGGGTAGTTATCGATTTAGTGGACATATCCAATTTTCTTTTTTGGCAGAAACTAACCAACTAAAAAAAGTTGTTTTTTTTTGTTTTTTTTACTTATTATAATTGCAGTGTGTGAATTAAAATGGAAACTAGTCTCAGAGTCTCATAGTTTCTCTCATGTTTTGAAAGGTAAACACATTTTAGGTATGCACTTAATCTACAGCACTTCCAAACTAACTGAAAATAAGTATTACAAAGCAATCATTCATTTAATGTGTGTGTTTTGTATTAAGATACGGTACTCAAAAATATTAGTTTGCTCATTTAAAGTAACCTTTCAAATTTATGTTGATGGTTGAATTTGTATTACTTTACTGCAAGGCAAATTTACGGCATGGTACCAAACTGAAACATTTTATTCAAAGAAATTTATTACTTTACTTTGCACTAGCACATTCTTTAACACTCCAACTTCCATTTCCACATCAAACACACCATTTTGGATTTGGACCTTGGACGGTAGGAGTATGTTTTCCTTATGCTTGTGTGGATTTTCTCCTGCTACTCTGGTTTCTTACCGTTTTCCAAAGATGTGTATAGGTTCATTGAAGACTCAAATAATCCTTAGGTGTGAGTGTATATGAGGAAAAGTGGTGTGGAAAATACATCAAATTATGACAAATTAAAATCTCTAATCTCAAAGTATTACTTTAGGTAACATAGTCTAATTGTCTTAGTTTAATTAAGACAATTTAACAATTTCATTTAGACATTTGCTTAAATTTAAGGTTTCATTTTATGAGTCATTTTATGAGTCAAAGCTAAAACTCAACTCTCTCAACTCAACTTTATTTGTATGGCACCTTATCATACAATGTGCAAGTGCTTTACACTTACAAAAAAAAATTGCAGTTTAAAATCAATCAATTAAACCTGAGGGAAAAAAACAAACTCTTCCAGCGGTGCAATTGGCAAACTGTGCTCAGTAACAGGAAGTTGTTGACCTGGTCAATAACAATTAATCCTAACATGAAAACTGTGACCGTTTTTATAGTTTTCTTTTACTTGATATCACTAATAAAATAATTTTTATTAGGGGGGCTCACTATGAACCACTAACAGATGATGCAAGATTTTCTGACATCAATCACAATAAAAACATCATCAAAATTACATCTGTGTTATGATATTTTATGCATTATGCACTCTAAAACATATATTTGTGTTTATTTCCTCTTACTCCTGCTTGCTTGTTTGTCAACGGAAGGCAGAAGTGTCTCATTCATCACATTATCTTACTGTATACTGAAGCAATAATACACATCTTTGAGAGGTTGATTGTCATGCATGTCAGGGTAGATTCAGATATCAAGGATGTACACTGCAATCAGAGTATTGTGCATGCTAATATGTACAGTACATGAGTAACATTCAAGTGGCTCTTTTTTCCATAGTCTCTTTTGCATTGTAACGTCAAATAAATTATAAGTATTAAAAAAAAAAAAACGGACTTCAACACATTCACATTTGATCTGTTTATGAAAATTGCTGAATGAACCATCTCTTTGCTCTGTATCAGTCGACCTAATGGTATTCATAGCTGAATGTGTCACATGAGCACACACACCCCCACACACACACCCACCCACTCACACACACACACACACACACACACACAATTTCAGTCCTCAGCAACGGCACAGTTACTTAGAGACTGATTGCAGAGAGGGTGTGTTTCCATGGAAACCCTAGTGGCTGAGTCATCTTCACCGCAGTGCCTGCTCTTCCTATGAGTGCACATGTGCTAGTGTATCCACTTTCATTCATTCATCTTTGTACAGTTCCAATCATGATTTGAATTCAGAATTTTGCATGCCAATGAGCATTAGTGGGTTTGTAGTACCGAGACCGTCCTCGTCTCTGTGGGACGACATCCAATTCAACCGAATGCTTTTAGCACTATAATGTCTATCACTATCCAGCATGAAGTCACCGCCTCTACCATGAGATGCATACTGAGAACAGAATGAGCCTTTTTTATGGCTTGAGCTGAGAGGCCTGACCCAGAGCGTTTCATGTCTGACATGCAAAGGTTAAGTTGGAGGGTCAACGTACATTTAACCAAGGTCACGTTGTCATCCTAATGCAACGTACATTTCATTCTGCACACACATAATGCAGCTCTATAACACACCAAGAAAGCCAGCGACAAACAGTTCTAACCATGAATCGAAAATCATTTTTGGAAAGATTTATATGTGACTAGCTGGTCCTCACAACTCAGTAGATACTGGTACATGGTTTTGAAATCAAAACTGTAAATAGTAGTGATACAGTACAGTACAGTACAGTACCGTACAGTATATATATATTATCAGAGCTGGGCAGTCCGTCCCTGGGCCGGACCGGTCAGACCCTCTGGCTTTATTCCTGCCCACTAATGGGCCCTCATGCATTTGACGTGGTCTCGAGGTGGCCAAATTTCATCTCAGCCTCAGTGAAAGGCTTCTTTTTAGGCTTCTTTCTACTCCCGCGTCGGCGCGAGCGACAACTGCTGTTATAGGGATTGTGGTATTGATCCCCCCCCCCGCCCCCTCTTGTATTGTTATCCCCCAGTTGCAGGTGGGAGGCGCAGGTTACGTGATGTGACAATGAGGAAATACAAGCACGCTTGAGCGCACCTTGCTGTCTCACATGTTGCGATGACATACAGTTTCCCACACGGAGACGAGCCACGCAGCTCGTTACTGCTGCTGCAAAGTAAACAAACTACTCACCCACGTTCCCCCTTAGCCGCCACCTTCCACATCGTTTTCGCAATAAAATTAAATGCATTGTCTGGTCATCTCGGTCCCTTTTCTGGTTGTAGCAGGCACGATATCCATTGTTGTCGCCGTCTTTTGGAAGTGACGCCCGCCGACTTGTTTCAAAACAATTTGTGTCCACAAGTTGTGTCCCAAGCGTTTTTTTTTTTTTTTAATATCTTTAGTTAATAAATATATAAATATACAAATATAACAACAAATGAACACAAATTATATTTTCACACAAACAGACAAAAACAAACATAACGCTAGGCTGCGCGCAGCACTGAATCAAGGATGATGCTGCCACATCAAGTTGGAGTTCATGCACCACTTCTGGCGTTCCCTACTTCCGAAAATACGCCGTAGCAAACCTGCTGTGCATAGTGGTTTGCTGGTATGCTTTTATTTTGAAGGCCGGGAAGGAGGGGAAGTGAGGAAAATAACTTTTGGCTGCGACTTCTAGCCGTCTCTTGGACCCAAATAATTATACAATACGAAAAAAAATAACCCCGGGGCTCGCAATGCAATTAAGCACACGCAGTTGGGTAAGTAGTAAAGTACTAGTGGCGCATTTTGAAGTGTGTCCACAGCGGGTTTGTAAATTAGTCAGCTAATGATCCTTAAAAAGCCGCTGCCGTTAGCGTCCCTCCCGCAGCGACGTCAATTACAAGCGCTTTTTTTTTGGGGGGGGGCAGAACGGCGCGCGGGCCAACAATATTTATGAATATGGCCGGAGGACCGGCAAAAAATGGTCAAGTGCCCAGCTCTGTGTAACCCTGTCACGCCTCTTTTGAAATGTGTTGCTGTTGCTACAGTTTGACACATTGCAGTGCATTCATTTACAGATTGAAAAGGATTTGCAAATCTTTGTCTTCTGTCTTTATAGACATTTGACACAGTGTCCCAACTTCATTGGATTTGGGGTTTTGCTTAAGGTCTTCCTATCTTGCTGACTTAGTGATACCTTACGTTCCATCCCGAGCTTTACGCTACCAACATGCTGATCTTTTAGTGGCTTTGAGAGATAAACCGACGTAAGCAGGTTTTAGAGCAAACTCTATTCAGGCTCCGGTTTATTGGAATGCCCTATACCCTTTGAAATTAGAATGGCTACATCTGTAAAAATGTTTCAATCTTGAATTCAGATCTATTTCTACACTTGCATTTGGGTTAGTCCAGTCGCCTGCCTCAATCCTGTGACTTCTGGATTTTGGCTTGTAACTGCGGCCTTTTTTTCTTTGCATCTCTCTCATTTCCTGCACAGGGAGAGGACATCAACGAGCGAAGTGAGGCCGTTGCTGTTGCTGTGGAGGATTCTGCATCGACAGGACCTGAGAAGGATCACTTACAGAAAGGCATCTACCTGTGGCACTTCACTGAATGACTCTCATGTTGTTGAAACTTTTTTTTAGCATTTATTTATCATATCGTGATGAATGCCCACTCTGCATCCATTGCAGCCTGGTCAGCCTGGTAAGGGAATCCCTCCATCTGTAATCCCTTGCCAGGGTTTCTTCCTTTTTTTTTTTTTGCCTAATGGCTTTTCTTGGATTTATTCCTTGGCCAAATGGGGGGTTAGACCAGCGGTTGTCATCGATCTTTGTGAACGGTGTGCTCGTGAAGCCCTTTGAGAGTCTTTTGTGATTCCGGACTATATAATTAAACTTGCCTTAATCAGCGACATTGTGTGGATTGTTACCATTTCTCGCAGTTTTGTCCCATCTGTTGAAGGAATACTCTATTCTTACCCTTGCATACCCTTGTTCTCAAACTGAAAGTGTTTATTAAAATGGAATGATTTGTGCTTCCTGTCACCAAAAGCGACACAGGCTCCCACAATGTGACTTTGTAAACAGATTTATGCCCACAGCAACAGTAATATCTAGTGCGCACACACACATACACACAAGCCCCCACCCCCATATCCATTACAGGGAGTGTTCCCTTTCCTCCTCCGAAAATCCCTGCATTATTGATGCTATAGTATGTGCACTACGTCGAGCGTATGCTAGGTTTTTATTTGGCTTTGCGTTGTACTTGACATTTTCTGCCTCTATTACATCAAGTGTGCACACTGTGCTTCTGTATTGACACTGTGAATGCATGAATTCACTTGCTGTTTCAGTGTGTGTGCGTGTGTGTGTGCTTTGTCCATTCCACGGGTGCTTTGTGTGAGTCTGTGTGGGTGTATCTCTTTGTGTCGAAGAGGGTGGGAGGCTGAGCGGGGCGGGTAGCAGTCTATAAATAGAAACCTACAGCTCCCTCTTAGCCCTCGTCTTGGACTCCGAGAGAAAACGAAAGGAAATGGGAGAAGTGTGGAAGGAAGGAAGATGAAGGGAATAAAAGAGAAAATGCAGATTCAGAACAAGCAGAGGAGGGAAGGTGATGAACCACGGCATCACTTCCTCAACAAGGTGATGCCCATAAAAGGAGACAGTACTGTACATGCAGCGATTTATAAGAAGGCCTGGATATAAACACACGTGTTGTTAAATAAAGCTATAATGATTATTCTTTTTAATGAAGTGGAAAGAGAAAAATCCAGATCTCTCCGTCATCTTTACATAATCTCATCAAGGATTTGCATGAACGCTGAACTGTAAAGCCTATCATTGCCATACTTGAACATTTTTATGTGAATTGTGTCATCATAGTTGCTGTTTTAAAAGTGTAATCATTTACAAGAATTATTAGGTAAGGTATTGTTATTTTCTGTGTGGGTGTTTGTTTGCTTACCCGAGCTCAAGGAGGAGGAAATGTTTTCATTAATTTGCTGCGTTAGTATTGTTTGGGCACCACTTCCTGTATTCCTCCGTGTAATTTTGCATGCAGGATTACAAGAGGATAGTATTTGATGTGTCTTTTTTTTTTTGTCTGTCTGTTTATCCATCTCATCCATTAATGCATCTCTGTATCGTCCATGTTCGCACTGCGTGGCAACAAGACCAATGAAAACAACAGTGACCAATTTTTATGGTGTCTTTTTAATGAGGAAATCCACTGGCCAGCAGACGGGCCTATTAAACAGGTACTTCTGATACAAAGCATATTGCCTTCATTGACTTTCAATGTGACAGATCAATGCTGTAACGCAGTTAGGAGCTTTGGATAATCATGTCATTATACTTTACGGCCTTACCCAATGCTTTTGTTACAAACTGAAATGAGCAAGAACTGGAAACTTCTGAGTCTTTACAGCTAAACAAAACAGACAAATCTGCTTGAACATTCCTTCATTCATTCTCTACTGTTTACCCTGTTCAGGGTTGCCTGCAAGCTGGAACCTATCCCAGCTAACGTTGCAGACTGGTCAGCAGTCCATCACAGGGCACATTCTCTGTACAGACAAACAACCATTCACACTAGCATTTACACCTATGGACAGTTTAAAGCCCCCAAGTAGCCGGTTTTAAACAGAAGTGGGCTTTTTACTCAATTTTCTGGATCATTATTCGTCATCCGTCATTTTTCAATTACAATCATCAGTTAAGTCCGTCAGAAGTCCGTTGGTTCGTTAGTCGGTCCTCCCAAAAAACATCAGAAAAACGGGCGTCCATCAGTGACGGACAGACGGACCATGGGTATGACGGAATGCCCACCTCTGGCTATAATGGCAAAACCACATTAAGCTAGGTGTTGAACCGTATGCCAAAACTCACTGGTCAGCACATGCTTTGATTTTAAGGTCACAATGTGGTTCACATCGGGTACAGTAAAGGGAAGAAAATTCAAAACAAACTGCTTGTGTAGTGTGTCAACAGAGACGGATGTAATGACATTTAAAACATTCAGCCTAAACCTTTTCTATGTTTGAACAGCGTGATTGCTAATGCTATAAAAACACTAACTGCATTTGTTACTGATTTGGGTCAGTCAAAAGAACCCGGGATTGTTTCTCATACCGTGTGGCAAAAATTGAGCAATGTTCAATTTGGGTAGGAGCGGGCTGTGACAACATCCAATCGGCGAGTAATTGCAGATTGACGACTGCAAGAGATTTTGGAAAAGTTGTACTTTGAAAACAGAATGGAGAAAATGGAGGAAAACGTTATTCATGCAGTACATGCCCCAGTGTCCTGAGCTCTGGGAAACAAGACACTCTAGTACTCTGCTGCGATAAAAAAAAGTGGCCTTCATTAGCTGTAGCTCATGGGCAAGCCTAAACTCCCCTTGATCCTGCCGTCCTATCCTATAGAGTCAGATTTACCCATTCATTTTTTTAGCTGCTACTCATCATCTCTTCTTTACTTCTAGTAATGCCAGGGATTTCTATTGTATCAATAACAAATCAATATTGATGAACTGCAGGAAAAGACATGAAGCTACTTCTTCTTTGCTTGCTTAGCAACGAGAAACAAATATGTGAAAAAGAAACATACGACAAGTGAAAGAAACGTCAATTAATTAGCCAGGCCTTTAACTTCACCGTTTTCACCATGTCAATTTATGAATCAACATACCTGTTTCAATATAACTCATGACCGGAGTTCTGTCGCTCTTCCAAGCAATTGACCTGATGATCTCACCTGACATATTTTTTTTGACTGACACTGTATATTAAAACTGCAATGAAAAAGAAGAAGGCTAAAATCATCATTCAAGCCATTTATCATCTTTTCTCAATCTGTCTGCCTTGGTCAACTTACATAAATGTTTGTTCACCTGTGGTGGACGAACGTGTGACATCAATTTGTGACATGGTTGATAGAAAATGGATGGATGGGCATTTTTATGAAACTTTACTGTGAAATAAAAACGTGTCTTCAATCTGCTACCAGAAGTCATCTTCTTAGCTTGATGTGCGACATCAGCTAATATAATTGTCAATTCCTTTAAGAAGGGCCCACATCAGACGCATAACCCTTGACCCCAGATAGCGTCTGCATCCACGGGTGCTCGTTGAGCAGTCCCCACGGTCACATGATGTCTACGTTTAGAGCTTACCTGTGTTTCATGGGAAGTGTGCGTGCGTGTATCTGTACTATGTAGCCATCATCTGAAGCTGCTGCTCGGGTTACATAAGAAGCAGGAGAGGGAGAGGCTCTGGGCACAGCTGCCCCATCCTATCTCTTTAAATGACACGGAGCCGTACCGCTCTGCGCGTGTGCGTGCATGTGCATGCGTGCGTGTGTTTGGGGGAGAAATTACGCGAGCGCTGCTGTGTTGTGCCGGAGGACGATCGAAAACACAACACGGGCGCCCCTTCGCTCACCTTTTATCGCGAAGAGGAAGAGGCTGCTCGTCGCTTCTCCACCTGCGTGTGAATGCTTCTCACTTTTGGACCCGGTTGCTCCTCCGTCTTGTCTATGGGCTCCGTGGGTGCATCGCTGGCCTCACCATAGGAAATAGCGGGCAGGGCGGCCTCCCGATCATAATTTGTTTCGCCCATTTGCTAGGAGAAACGTGATCGAGAGGCAGCGTGCGGATCATGGATTAAAAGACGAGCGAATAGCCATCTGAGAGGTAAGGGGGGAGCGAGCAAAGTGGCGGACATAGTGCGTGGATGTACAGTGGCGTGTGTGCGTGGAGCCGTGATGGGTGAAGCTGTGCTTGGTTATGGCAGCAGCAGCAGCAGCAGCATCCACGCTCCACACTGCGGTCCTCCGCTCCCACGAGGTGGAGGAGAGCGCGCAGGGGTCTCGTGGGGGGGTCGTTGCACGATGCTGGGTGGTCCAGCCTCTTTGTGTGCATCCAGCCTCGGGGAGACGAAGCTGATCAGCCGCATCGAGCTGCGGATTATTAACTAACACAATGACGTCAGCGTCTGTGAGTGACGTAACTGCTTTGGTTTTCATTTTGTGATTTTCAGTCTGAATTCACTGTTTGGGGTGAGCATCCACATTCAGTGAATGGTTGTGCAGGTTGTCCCTCTCGAGTATCTGGAGAACAACAGGTTTGTGTTTGTTATGTGTGGTATTCTTCAATTAGGGACTCATGTATGGTCCATGCCTATTTATTGAATTCTACAGGCTTAAAAATAGAACTGCGTGGTCATGGACAACCACAAACATCCTCTGATTATTTAATGTAAACGAGTCATTCCAGAATTAGAGGACATTTTCTGCTCTTCATCCATAAAATTTCAAATAATCCATGCATAAAGAATAAAAACGTGCACTTGTTGAGTAAATTATGCTTGTCCTGAGACAAAATGTAATCAAATTTCTAAGATAAAATAACTTTAAAATCATATTTTGTATAATTTTAGTATGGCTTCGTTGACTTGTTTAAAAACATGTTTTATCAAATAGTGAAGTTAAATCCCAATTGGTTTTTTCTTTAAACAAAACGAAAAGTATATAGAATGACTCCTAACTGAGCAAAGTATAGGCCAACACCAAATTTGTTGTTTTCATCATCTTTTTAATAAAGTACAAATATGGTTTTCAGGATTACACAACAAAATAAAACCAACTTCCTCAAAACTTTGGAGGGAAAAGCGAGGACACTGCTAAGGGGCCCATGCATGACTATCAGGGACCCTAAAAAATAGTAACAATAGGAACAAATCATGCAAGTGAATAACCCCTGAAGAACAACAATGTGGAAGGTTTCAAAGTTGGATTTCTTTTTCTCTCTGGCAGGGCCACTGGGCACATAGCATGGCCAAGGAATAATCCATTCAAACTTTGTTGAGAATCTTTGTAATGGGGCAGGTACAGTGAATTATTTGGTTTCAGTCACTATGGCGATAATACATTTTGGTGACACCCAGCTCCTGTTCACCATCCCCTTGAACCAGGAAGTTGCTATGTAGCAACAGCATGGGCAAATGCCACACAACTATTTTATAACAGGAACAAAACATAAAATATGCTGAAGTTTTTTTTGCACTATACTCTATGCTCATGTACCATAACAGAGTATTAATGAGACTCTAAAACGAGCCCATTTCAAAGGTCCTTATTAAACAAGTACTATTTTGGCCCATGTTGATATTTGAACTTGTACCTGTATTAAACAAGTACTATTTTGGCCCATGTTGACATTTGAACTTGTATATGAACAAACACGATTTGAAATTGTTCATCTTCACTTGGTGAAAGGGTTAATGTTCACAGCTGATAATGTTCCCTTTTTTATAAAAACAGTATGATTACACACAAAAAAGGGGGGATTTTCTGCATCCACTTATGAATGTATGTTCAATTAAAATTTGGTTTGATTTTAAAATGATTATGACAGAACACTTTTTTTTTTAACTCAATTGTACGTTTAGTTTTTCAATTTAAAATATAATACACACAGTCTTGAACATGTACTCCTGGCAAGAAAATAATCATGTCATCTGGCAATCCAAGTGGACATTTTAATCAGTTTGTTTATAACAATAGACTGTAAAAATAAGTAGCATGATGTAACGTGGGGGCGACTATGCACCAGAGAGACAAATCCACTGTAGTATATAAAGAATGACTCCAAAATATTTTGTGCTTTTTTTGCTCTGTTATATTATATATTACATATTATAGTATACTGAAAGAAGTTTTGATTGAATGTTCTCAATTTTAACTTGTCAAGTGGTTGCATAAAATAAAATCATCTGGATCGTAGACTATGCATCTACTTAAAAATGTGTCTGGGTCCAGATAATTTTATTTTGTACAACTACTTGAAAAAATAAACAATAAACTATACATCTGACGCACTTAAAACATGTATCTGGATTAGGGTTGAAGGATTATAGAAAGTAATCTAATTGTGATTTTTTCTCCTAAAAATTGATTGATTAAGATTTGAGTTGCGTTTTTTTAATTTGTCAAATTCCTTTTCAACGATTAATCGTTATTACAACAATCACAATCACATCTGTTATGCATTATGGAAGTAAAGGCAAATGAAGCATTAATTCATATGAAAGACAATTTATCTACTACAATTAGAGGTATGAATTTACTCAATATTTTGATGTGCAATTTGGTAAGCATTCACCACGACAGACAGACACACAGTGCTACGACGGCAGCCAAAACATCACAAAATAGACAACACGTGGACATGTTTTTTTTCCGCACATGGGAAGTTTTAACCATGTGAGGCGATAAGGATCAAACGTGTTAGAAAGCTGAAAGCTAGCGCGGAAGCACTAGTTTAGCATTCAGTGAATCCCCCTCTCCCCTCAATAATGTAATGACCATTTAAACCGCAGCCTTCGCAATTACAAAATTGCGCTTTTTAAAATCGCGATATTGCAAATGCAATTAATCATTCAGCCCTAATATGAATCCAAATGATTTTATTTCGTACAAGCACTTGATGAAATCAAATTGAGTAAATTCAACACACCATTTTTTTCAGTGTATACACGTATGTTTACATGTGAGGGAAAAATAAAAATAAACAGGAGGCAGGGACCTGTCGAGGGATGCACTTTAATGGCGTTATCAGCATTAGATCCACTTATCAAGTCAAAATCCTTCTAAATCCCCCATTAAACCCTGGATGACTAGTCAACAAGACTGTAAGTAACTTTGCATTAAAGGCTAGCTACAGTCAAAAGGTCTAATCAGCTTTTGTTGACATAAACGAAATAAAAGTAGTGTTTACCCACTGCCTAATTAATGCCCTCCTCTTGCGCAAGAAGACCATCTGAAATGCAAATTCCATGGAGCCACCTACAGCAGTTAGTCTGCTATATATTTTCCATGCAACTTATTTTACGTTTTTACACGCAATCATTTGTGTAGTCCTAGTTTCACCAACAAAAAACTATTTTTGCTACTCCCTGTGTTTTATCAACAGGAAATGGAGATCCAATATTGCTAAAACACAACATACAGTATATATATTAGTGCACAGTTGTGTACTTTATATATACTGTATATCTAAGACAGGGCACTTTTAACTTGATTTTCAATCAATGGTTTATGCCCTATAAGTAAGCTGATAACAAGCACATGTTGCTTCATGTTCAGTATCCCCTTAGGTTGGATCAATGGGAATTATGTCCATTGGTTCCTGCTGCAGGAAGGAGGTGTAGGCTGTAGGAGGCTGTCAAGATGCTAGATGAAAGATTTTCATTCAGGAAAAGAAAGAGGAGAAGAGTCAGTCAAAGTGTGAAGGTGGTCTTGATTTTGTGATGCTTCAGCAACCTGTGTGAATTTACACCGATTGTATTCAAGAAAAGTGCCACACCTTTTGTTTCAGTAGAAGCCCTAATGTCAATCTGTTCTGGAATGCTGGTCGACCTCTGACTTGTTTAAATTTATAATTAATTGTCCACAAATGCAAACAGTCCTATCCATTTTATTTTGGTTTTGTTAAGCTATATATGAGAGGACACCATAGTACATCCCTATTAAAACCCTTGTATTTCCTATTTGTGTGTAGATAAGGTATTTTAGAAATTCACTTGTATTTGGGTCACTCATCAGAATATTACGATATCACTATTTGTTCTTGGTCTTATGGAATAAAAAACAGGCTTCTGCCTGTATGACGCTATCTACGGCACTTTAAGACTCCCATTTTTTCTAATTGAGGAAAATAAGTAAATCAGCAGCAAGATCGCCTTCCAGTCCATATGTACATCAATTTCCATGATGAAATTCTGAGTATTGAGAGTGTAGGAAAGAAACGCGTACCGGATAAGGCGGCACGCATTTATTGTCATATAGCATCCGTCACGCTGGCTGGGCTGCAAGATGTGGCCTGTTGAGCAAATTGCTCAGACTCTGTTTATATACGGCGGTCAGTTGTGCTTCCAGAAGCTAACTGTTTGTATCAGTAAAACTCAACTTCAATTTATTTAATTTCCCTCAGACGATGAAAAAAGAATGCATACATGTACTCTATGTATGTAGGTATTTATAGTCGTATGTATGCATGTTCAGTGCATAATAAAGTCTATACACACCCCTGTTAAAATGCCAGGTTTTTGCGATGTAATTAAATGAGATATTCCACCATAATGTGACCATTTTCCTACATGCATTTGTGAGATTTCACATGTCTTAGTTATATATATGTATATATATGGAGTTATATGTCCATAATATAAAATACATTGTCGTTTGTACACAATGAAGAGGTAATTATAGACTCAATCACTACAGCTTGATATGCATTGCATGGTGGACGAGTGTGTTAAAATTGCCCATAGGTGTGAATTTTAGTTGAATGGTTATTCATCTGCATGTGCCCTGAGATTGACTGGCGACCGACCCCAAAGTCAGCGGGGACAAGCTCCTGCTCACCCTGAGTCCCAATGAGGACAAGCGCTAAGAAAAATGGCTGCATGGAGGACTACAGCATCGATGTCTGATGCTGGAGTCTGCCATTTAGCTAATATAATGCTTACTAATATCATTTCAAGCTATCATGTTATCACGTTCATGGCATTGATAAGTTCAGTGGGAAATCACCGGCTTTGTTTGTCATGAATGATTTATTACAGCAATAGACAGATTGATGAGACCTTGGAAGCCATGTTGATCTACCTCTTGCAGTATGTACTGCACTTTGCCTGCACCATAATACACACTGTTTGAGACCCATGCACTCTGCGCCTCTCCTCTCCCATAATGCAACTGTAGCTGAATGTCGGCACTTGGCAATGGCAGCCTGTTTCGAGGCCTTTCCCAAAAGGGGGCTTACCAGTTTCAAAAGTTCTGATTCAGGCTTTGCACTATGCCGCAATAGAAAACATACAACAACAGAGGAAGGACAGTGATATTCAGGTATTTGCAGAGGTGTCAAATCCAAGTCCAGAAAATGAAAACCCTCACAGAAACGGCAGGTAAATGAGCTCTTAAGTAGAAGCACCTGTGGCTAAAGGCAAACTGTGGCAGGGTTTTTTACTTTCTGGAGCTGGATTTGATACCTCTGGGCATTTGTGGGTGGAATTTGAACAATTCCTCAGTGCCTCAGACTTAATGTGTGTCTGCCTGCAAACCAAAGTCTGTTTCGTTTGTTAGCAACTACTGAATAGGTTGTTAGCTGGACAAGCAGTCTGTATCGGGCCGTAGTCAGTCAGGAGAAGCCTTCAGTGCTGTTCTTCGCATTGGAAATGTAATCTGACTCAGCGATTGTCTGGCAATCAGTCTAGGGCAGGGGTCTTCAATCCTGTTCCTCGGGGTCCTCTGTCCCGCCTCTTTTCCATCCCTCCCTGCTGCCACACATCTGATTCAAATGATCAGATAATCAGCAAGGTTTGCAGAAGCCGGATAACGATCCTGATCATCGACAGGCAGGACATCAGACCTCGAGGAGCAGGATTGAGGACCCCTGGTCTAGGGTGAAACCCACTTCTCGCTCAAAGTCAGCTGGGATAGGCTTCAGCCAGTGGAGGTTGCTGGCCATTCAAATGAGGGGGATTAGTTTCTGACTTTCAAGAAAAGCTTAGTAACCGGTTTAGATTTGGGTATAAAAAAGTGAACTGAGTTCCTAATTCCTGTGGAAGAAAGATTTTTTTTTTTTTAATAGTGGCGTAAAACATTTGTTAGGCACTGTATATAAATAGTGATAGCGTTGTGATACGTTTGCCTTTAATCTGTGTTGGAGGCGTGGTTTTAGTTCCCACACAGTGACAATGCAAATGCAAGCCCTGAAAAATTGCTGGTTTCTGTATTTGCACTGTGATTGACTGCCAACCAGTCCAGGATGTAGTTTACAGGGTGAAGTTTTAGCTTGGCTATGCAGCAGCTCACCAAAAACCCTGAACAGGATAAGCGGTGTAGAGAATGGATATATTGATGTACAGTTAGTCAGTTACAGTACAATATTTTTGATTTTGTGGAGATGATAATGGCTTTCCTCTTAGGAGCTCACATTTAATGTAATTAAATATTACAAAAAAATATTGTGCTGATTGCTTTCATATTTTCACAGGTTGAAGTGGACATGAGTAGAGCTGTGCATATGAATTTTGGTGACGCTTGGTCACCGTTTTCATATACTAGGTGACAACAAAACATGACAAAGTATGTCAGGAAACAGCATTGCAATGCTTGCCGTCCTTCATTCAATGACGTAGTCAGGAAAGAAGCAGCCCCCGCCCATAAATAATGGCCATCATTAAGATGTGCTGAATGTAGTCATAAAAAATGCATTGAATCACTATTGAGTTTTTAGTGCTGACATCATTTTTACATACAGACCTATTACGTATGTGCCAATGTTCAGCCCAATCAATGGTCCCTTTAACATGATCAGTGTCATCACATGACCAGTGACCCCAAAGTGGACAAGAAATTTATAGTGATATAAATAATTGCAAAATTTTCCTACGCACATTTTGTGTACACAATGTACACGTAGGGCGGCACGGTGGTCGACTGGTTAGCACGTCCGGCTCACAGTTCAGAGGTCGTGGGTTCGATCCCGGCTCGGACCTCACTGTGTGGAGTTTGCATGTTCTCCCCGTGTCTGCGTGGGTTTTCTCCGGGTACTCCGGTTTCCTCCCACATTCCAAAAAACATGCATGGTAAGTTGATTGGACACTCTAAATTGCCCCTGCGTGTGATTGTGAGTGTGGATGTTTGTTTGTCTCTGTGTGCACTTGCAATTGGCTGGCAACCAATTCGGGGTATCCCCAGCCTAATGCCCGAAAACTGCTGGGATGGGCTCCAGCACGCCCCGCGATCCTTGTGAGGAGAAGCCGTATGGATAATGGATGGATGGAATGTACACATATTGTACATTGTGGAATAATATGAACTTCCAAATGTAAAATAAGATATGATATTTGATATTCCATATCGCTAAAGTTGGTGTTTAGGGTTCACAAAATTACTTTTGAAATGATGGTGAAACTGTTTTACTTTCTTTTACACTTTTGCCATTGCAGTGCGTCAAGGCTCCTTCACTGTTTACTGTATTTTTAATGTGATTACACAAGGAGAGAGGCTGCTGTGAGAACGGGTGAGAGTGACTGTATTGACTTTGTATAACTACACGAGCACTTCAGCTCGGTTCATTACTGTGCATCACACATTTTTACACATTTTACATTATCACTTTACACACATGAATGGCCCAACGAGCTCATTAGCACGGCTGGAATACAAAGATATATCACATGCCAGAATGGCTGTGTTTCACAGGGGTAAATTCATTCATGTGTTTTCAATGTGCCAAAACAGACTACTGTGCAATCATAAGGAGATTTATTAGAGCCACCTTTTATGGTAATTAGATGTACACAGAGCTGGGCAGTCCGTCCCTGGGCCAGACCGATTGGACCCTCCGGCCCAACCAGATGCCCATTTATGGGGCGGGGGGGCGTTTAGCCGACAAATTAAAAAAAATGGCTCGACTAAGCATGGCCAGAAGTGGATTTTAGTGCGGCCCACTAATCGGACCTCATGCGTTTGACGTGGTCGCGAGGCGGCCAAATTTCATCTCAGCCTACTCAGTGAAAGGCTTCTTTTTAGGCTTCTTTCTACTCCCACGTCGGTGCGAGCGACAACTGCCGCATTGATTCACACGCATTGTGCTGTTGGCGACAGATCTGCAACACAAGCCACGCACCCATCAGGAATTGTTGCTGCTCTGATCGGTCCATTATGTCACATGTTGCAATGACATACAGTGATAATTTTTATGAATAAGGGCTGGAGGGGGTCGCGGCCGAAAGGGTACCCAGGTCAAGGGTGGAGGGTCGCGGCCGGACAGTCAAAAAAGGGTCAAGTGCCCAGTTCTGGATGTACAGAATCAAGGACTGACCAACAGCACAGTGTTCTTCTTCTTCTTGACCCAAATTTCTTTTGTCGGAATCTCTGACTCTGGATAAGATGGAAAATGAGAAATTCACACACATTCATGTGAAGTGAGCTCATGATTATTAAGATCCTGGCGCTCGTTGAATAACACGGTCAGAAATGTTGATGGTAGAGGTGCTGAATTTGGCTCGGTGAATCATGGAAGCAAGATGGAAAATGAGTTATTCATACAGCTCCACTTCACAGCCTGGGCTGACTTATCCTCTTAACTGACTGAGACCATTTGCAGCCAACCAAGCGCACATCACTGCCAGTGCCACTGAGCCGGAAATGAAGAGTTCTTTAGGTAACTCCGAACTCGATAGGATAAACAAGATGGTAGTGCTTCTCTGTAGTTACAGTGTGTCGAGCCCAGCAAGAGTGATTCATCAGGGGAGACAAACCTGTTGCCTCGTTCTAAAGTGCAACGTAGCGTGTGAATGTGTATGCAGCTTCTTGAACAGGGTTGTCCAAACTTTTTCCTGAAAGACCTGCATAGAGATAAATGCAAGGATGCCAGGGCCACTTTGACATACTTCGATTGAATTTATTAAGCACACTAAAACCAATCCATTAAGTGGTTGTATGATGTTTTGGTTCACAGTGAATTATAGCTATTTGGAAAAACTGCTAAATCACAGCTTTCCGGTAATGGTGACAGTAAAAATAGTTTAGGACGTTTCTGAATTTTGGTACGGCTCGCGGCTCTGTGGCCCACTAGAGTAGATCTGCGCCTTCACTGAACAGCAGCCAAATAACATTTCCACATTCAGAACCAAAGCAAGAGTAATGAGTGAATTTACAATTTTCCAAGTGGTGTTTAATTGATAATTGTTGATGTGATATTTTCTATATTCTGACACATACGGAACAAAATATGGATCAAACCATTTTTGCTTCATTTTTAATCCACCGTGGATTTATGAAGATAACTTGTGCTATTATTTCACTTATCACTGGCGTCACAATTCTGTACATTTCTTTTTTTTCCCCCCACACTATTTATACAAATGATTGACCATAAGTGTAGAAAGGTTTGCTCTCTTAGATGATGCAATGTTAATGGTTGAACAAACGTGCTGTTTTTGGGGTCTCCTGAAAAGTGATGCTTTTGGAGGCACGAGGATTCTGCCCGACTCCAGCAATATTATTATTATTAGTAACCGTTGTTGTCAGTGATGATGTGGGCGTTGTAGCCTCTTTTTGACACCCATACTCGTCACCATGAGATTACCATTAGCTAACAGAATTAGCTTCTGATTGTTCATTAAAGTTATTAATGGGATGGGTGTAATTGTGTTTGCCAATATATGTGTTGCATGTGCCACATACATGAATGCACACCCCCGAATTGACAAGTGTAATTCAGCGGTTTGGTGGTGAAATGCTGACTCGCTCAAGTAACTCAACTTGCTCTGTCCTTAGTTGTCATGGTAATGATAGTATTCCTCAGGATTTCTTCAATAGAATAGTAGGTGGTATGAGCTGTGAGTCTTTTGCATTAGAAAGGACCGCACCCCGAAAAAGGCTCTAAACTCAGCGGTGCAAAAATTGGGGGTGTAAAGTACGCAGAAATTATTGATCTTTTGGTATTTGACGAAAACCTGTCACAAACACGACAATGTGACTAATTGCTATTAGAGGGCGAGCTCTCTAACATTGGTATTAAAATTATATCAAGATTAATGTCTCAGGTCCAGCAACACATTGACCTATTGGCTAGCATATCTACTTCACAGTTTTTGAAGTCTGGGGTTTAAATCTGGGCTCTGAAACTTTCACTTGTGAGTTTGAATGTTCTCCCACTGCTTGCATTGGACACTACCAACCTTTTTCACATTACGGCATCTTCCAATATAATTCATGTGGATGTTGATTTGCAAGCAAGGCAAAAAAGGTGCATGTTAATGATAGATGTGTTGCTAAATTTTATATTAAAATAAGAATGTTAACATACCTTTATTCATGGATTTTAGCATTTAGCTTTACAGATAAACTTTCACATGAACAAAAAACATATATTCTTGTCATTTGCCTTGTGTATGTTTTGGATCTAATTATACAGTGTATCTAAAGAAGTATTGGATGAGTGCAGACTTTACTGTGGCATTCATTAGGAAAAGGGAGGCATTTTTTCCCCGTATTATTTAATAATGTGAAATTTGTGACAGCAGTTCATTGCTCTGAAATATGTCTGCCATTTTTGAACCACTTCACAGTGCTGGCTGTAGCCGGTCTAGCTGAAAGAATTGTTGTATTATGTAACGGAGGAACCTGGTGATGCTGCAGCTGAGGCAGAGCAAGGCTCCATCTGCTTGGGGACCGGCAGAAAATTCTGAAAAGGTCAAAAAGGCCAATGCTAATTAATGGATAGCATGAACAGATTCATATAATTGTACATGGATGTAGCATGTGTTCATGCACAGTCGGTTGTTTTGGCAGAGTAGGCCTGAGTGATGTTGTTGTGTGTGAAGCCCTAAAGTCAGGGTGTTACATAACTGATCAGTTGGAGCCTGTGAGCCTCCTCCTGCTGCTGACACAGTGAGATCAAAGAAAACAGGCAAGATGAGGCCACGGGCCGTGGATCGTTTACACTCTCAGGTATTCTCATGTTTACATGGCATCCAGCTCCTGTCCAGAAACATATTAAAACCGAATGTGAAGATAGTTTGAACAATTGTCTTCTAAGTCAATGAACAATTTCAGTATGATTGCAATACATTACTGTGCAAGTCTATCGCTCTGTCCGATCATATGTCTATAAGATGGAATGTCAAAAAGGTTTAGTTAGTATGTTTGTAATCTATTTTGGAATATAGAAAGTCCAATGTTAATGAGATGGTTTTTTTTTAAATAACCTTGGCATCAGCATTTTGGATCAAGTGCACTACCCAGTTTCTGTATGAAGCAGATCTGTGAAATAAATATTTTAAGGATATAAATATTTATGAACGATTTGTGATACATTACGATTATGCTTTCCGAGTTTTGTTAGAATTATTGAACGATTGCTACAATTTTCTTGGTGTTGGTATTATTAAAGTACTAAACAAAAACTGTGGCTAAGTCAGAACACCTCATTTGGTTTCGTATATTTGTATATATCAGCACAGGGGTTTTGGAAAATAAATTCAGTTGAAGGAATACGTTCTGGTGCAACAACCTTACTTGAAACATACCGTATGTTTAGTGTATTCAATGATTGGTAGAAGGATGCTGGAAATAAAGCTGCCAGGGAGGAGGCAAAAAGGAAGACCAAAGAGGAGATTTATGGATGTGATGAGGGAAGACTTGCAGATGGATGGAATAGAGCAAACGATGCAGAGGACAGTGAGAAATGGAGGAGGAGGATTTGCTTTGTTGACCAGTGAGTATGGTGACTGACGACAAGGGGTAAAGAAGAAAATTCAACATATCGCAAAAAGTCAAACATGGCAAATTAGAGAATACTGTATATATTTCGTACGTACAATGTAAGATGGTGGCCTCTACTGCATTGTTCAGATATTTGCATGTGGTTTTATTTTACAATTATCCATCCAAAAATTAGAAAGATTGCTTATGCTTCAGGAGAATATTCCAGTGAACATTGGTCAAGAGGTGCGGCACACTCTGAGCAGAAGATGACTCTGTTTAATTCCCTTCATTCAACACAAACAGTTTAAAGCAGGATATACAAAGGTTTTACCAACGCTCTGTGTATAAACCCACGCTCACACAACCTTAGTTTTTAAGTGTTCATTTTGAAAAGGCACGTCCTGATGGCAATTGTACACTCAGCACATGCTTTTATGAAGCATTCACATTGATTTTTCATAATTATTTAACTACCAGCAATCCACTGGTTGATAATTCAACAAAATTGTCAATGGCTTGTCAATGGTTACTCGCGACTTCCTAGTCGTCAGAAAGACCAGGGTTTCGCACTGGTTAGCCTGCCCAGCTCGCATCATCACAACATCCTGTTCGGCCGTGTTGTTTCGGTGCCAAAAGTATTTCGTCCAACAAAGAAAAATGCCCTTTTCCGGTGACTGAATTTTCAGTGCATCCCTACCCGTAAGCGACATTCTAATTTAGTTTTACTTAGCCCCAAAGTGCATTTTTGTCTAATTGCGTATTTTTTTTTCCCAGGTTCCCAATGTTGAACATGTCCACCCCCAGTGAGCTGAAGTCTCCCTGCGTGACTCGCAACGGCATGGTGAAGCTGCCCCCGAGCCAGCCCAACGGTTTGGGCAGTGCCAGCATCACCAAGGGCACCCCTGCTGCCAAGAACCGCCTGTGCCAGTCCTCCTCAGTTCCCTCCATTCTGCCTCCTCCGCCATCCTCTCTTCCCTACCACCACCACCACCACCTGGACAACACGGTCATGCCGCATTCAGCAGCTTCCATCCTAGGTTGTGACCTGGAACCTGGGAAGCAGCTTGTAGGTCTGAAGCCGTCCCTACGCCAACTACCCCCCCTCACTCTACCCAAACCTATTTTGCTGGAGCGCCAGCTTGTCCTGGATGAGAAGCTGCTAAACCGACTGCTCTGGTACTTTACCACAGCTGAAAAGTGTGTGCTGGCACAGGTATGCAAGACATGGCGTAAGGTGCTGTACCAGCCCAAGTTCTGGGAGGGTGTGACACCCATATTGCACGCCAAGGAGCTTTATACCCTGTTGCCCAATGGAGACAAGGAGTTTGTCAGTCTTCAGGCCTTCGCCCTGCGCGGCTTCCAGTCTTTTTGCTTAGTGGGTGTGTCAGACCTGGACATTTGTGAGTTCATTGATAACTACCCGCTCTCCAAGAAGGGTGTACGTTCGGTCAGCCTCAAGAGGTCCACTATCACGGACGCGGGATTAGAGGTGAGCCACTCTCTCATTGAGAATTACTTATTTATTCTTTAACCTGATTTTGAAAAACGATGTACAGTGTTTTTCTCCATTTGCAAAGGGATAGTAACTGAGCTCTGCCTCAGATAGTAAAAATCCACAATCGAATGAGCACAAATAACACGTGAACTGCTTCATTACTAGTTAAGATGCTTTGCTTTGCTTTTGAAGAAAAGCGTTCTTGTCCTGATATTTCTAGTATTGCGTTGTCATATTCGATTTGCTATGAACAGAAGCTGTTGAGTGTTTCTCAGATTGCTTTTTTCATACCTGCTAGGCAAGGGTGCTATTCTGGGATGAGTGCATGGTTGCCATGGTGAAAGTTGGAACTGTTGACTGCATGATCTATATAGACTTTCCTGTTGTGGGTGCTGAAATGTATATATATATATATATATATATATATATATATATATATATATATATATATATATATATATATATATATATATATATATATATATATATATATATATATATAAAACAACAAAATGAAATACCAGTAATACCAGTAGTTTAGTTTTGATTAAACAGTCAGAGAGGTAGAACTTAAACAACTTAGCTATTATTGTGGTTGTAGTTTTGTCATTTTTGGCAGGTGGTGGACCTGTACTGCATTATACTGAAACCTGTTCCTAATACAGGATATTGACTCTCTCATGTGACTAATTAAGGTGACAGCAAATATTATATTTGTGGGGGGGAAAAAATAAACAAAATTGCCAGTATTAGAAGTCCATGAATGAATGTGAAATATGATTTTATTAGTTCATCATCTGTGAAATCGTGTTTGTTCAAATCAAATGAAGATAAGTAAAATGGAAACAGTATTCTTAAAAGGTGTGGGGTCACCCAGATAATTTACACATTAATGAGTCTAGCATTTCTGATTGATTTAATATTATCTTCATAAAAAAAAGGACATTTCTGAGTGACCCCAAACTTTTGAAAGCTAGGGTATATAAACTGATATAACTCCCCAAACACAACTAAAACACCACATGTGTGCGGCTTGCAGTTGCGGTATACTACATCAACCCAACTATTCAATACCACTCTGTCAATGAGTTAAATCTGATCAGCTGAACATGGCCAAATGCGACCTTTGTTTTACAGGTGATGTTGGAGCAGATGCAGGGTCTGATGCATCTGGAACTGTCAGGGTGCAACGACTTCACGGAAGCCGGCCTGTGGTCCAGTCTAAACGCCCGCTTAACGTCACTCAGTGTCAGCGACTGCATCAATGTGGCGGATGATGCCATCGCTGCCATCTCACAGCTCCTGCCCAACCTATCGGAGCTCAGCCTGCAGGCCTATCATGTGACTGACACAGCCATGGCCTACTTCACTGCCAAACAGGTAGGGTTGAAAAATACGACAAGCACCCATGTAACAGGAAAAATCCAACTGCTCAAACCGATTTCAACAACGCTGCTGTCTCTCTGTCTCTATTATTACTGTATATATCAAACTTACCTGTTACACAGCAAACCTGTTCCATGACAAGGCACGCAGATCAATAAAAACGCATGACGAAGCAGCAGAACAGGACAGGAGTTTTGTTTTGTTGTTTTTTTGTATGGCGCTCCCAAATTGTGTGGAGTAGATTGTGGAAAGCGGACAGCTAGATACAATAGGAGGGGGCAGACGTGTGCATTTCGTCAATCACCATTTTGGGTCATACCTCAACAATTTCATACTATTTATAGAGTCCTCACAGAACTCGTATAAACTCCAGTGTTTACTGTGCTGCAACCTCAAAAAGAAGCTCCTGTCAACATCCAAGATGTTCAACACAAATTTCAGGACTCACATTCAGGTGCTTTCCAAAGTTAACACAACTGTGCCTGGCTAAGATAGTTACTTATCACGATTCAGTGTGCAAACACCAACGGCTAACACAATACGAGCAAGGATCATGTTCTTGGCAGCAATAAAACAGTGTCTTTTTGTGTGAAGGGAAGTTAGATATAAAAAGGTAGGAAAAATGATATGGCCATGTGCGTGAGGCACTGCTGACCCCACTGCTGCCTCCTGCTGGCCGCACGTGAGGAGTAAAAAAAAAAAAAAAAAAAAGTTAAAAGAAACGTATTACACTAAGAAACTAAGTAACGAAGTAACTAAGTAAGTAACAAGTAACTAAGGAACTAAGAAACTAACTATTAACCAAGTAACTAACTACATAAGTCAGGAAATAGTAATCAAAAATACCATAATAAGTTTTAATAAAACCATATAAAACTAAAACTTAGTTTTGTACCTAAGAAAGCAACTAAATAACTTACTAAGAAACTAAGTAATTAAGAAACTAAGTAATCAAGTGACTAAGTAAGTAACTAACCAAGTAATGTAGTAATGTAACTAATTAAGTAACTAAATAACTAAATAAGTAACTATGGAACTAAGTAATTAAGTGAGTAAGTAAGCAACTAACTAATTAAGTAAGTAAATAAGTAAGTAATCAAAAGTACCATAATACGTCTTTGCTTTTTGCACTTGATAGGTTGATTCTCACTTTAATGAAAATAAAAGTGAAGTGGCAGATCTGAACAAGTTTAACTTCTCCCGTAACATCAATTACTGTTAATGAAATGAAATAACTAGCATCTCCCCCCCATTCAGGGCTACACCACCCACACTCTGCGGCTTCACTCGTGCTGGGAGATCACCAATCACGGCGTGGTAAATATGGTGCACAGCCTTCCCAACCTGACGGCACTCAGCCTCTCCGGCTGCTCCAAAATCACTGACGACGGTGTGGAGCTGGTGGCGGAGAACCTGCGGAAGCTCCGCAGCTTGGACTTGTCTTGGTGCCCCCGAATCACTGACATGGCCCTGGAGTACATCGCCTGTGACCTGCATAAATTGGAGGAACTAGTCCTTGACAGGTCAGTGTGTGTGTATGTGTGTAATTTGTCTACCACAGGTTTTATTGGTGGGAAAGTGATAGCCGGTCAGTTATGTAAATAATACGGTATAGTGCTACAACACAAGTGAGACTGCATGTCCATCAATCCGTTTAATCTCGTTCAGGGTCACAGGTGAACTTGGAGCATATTCCAGCACAAACAACCATTCACGTTCCCATTCACACCATTGGCTAGTGGTCTTCAAGCAACCTTACATGTATGTTTTTGGAATGTTTGTTCGGAGAAAACCACATGAGCACAGTGAGAAGGTCCAAACTCCACATTAAGCCAGAACTGAGATTCAAAGACAAAACCTTGTGGTAGTGATGCAGACCTGCAATCTTCATGTTCCTGTCTAATTGGCCCGTAAATTGAAGAAAATAATAAACCTGACTTGGTACAGTGCAGTGTACACTACATAAACTACAAACACACCTTTTAATAAATATGATTGCCTCATATTACATATACACAACAAATTGATGAATAATTAGTTTTGAAATCATAGCCAGTAAAAAGTTTTTGTTCAAATCTTATTACAGTTATTTTAAAAGGGGGGCTTGCTTTAAAAAATTGTTTGCAATATCAACAAGTGAAGACTATTTGCAATGTTGGTGTTTTAGCAAAAAACATGAAGTCGATGCACACAAATTGCTTTCGCAGGCCGCATAAAATGATGTGTGGCCTTATACAATATGATACAACTTCAAATAACGATACGACAATATCAGCGAGCTCAGTATTAATAATGCAATCGATTTTACACCCATTTTGCACAATTCTCATGACAGCAGTAGGCAAGAGACTACTTGTATGATGATATTGTTCTACTTCTTATACAGCATTTTAGGTGCAATATATAGTACAACGACAATATATGGTACAACTGAAATACTATCAGCACTCCTTGTCCTCATTTTATTTTGTTTATATGGGTGACTAATGTATGTAGAAGCTATAATGCATTATGTCCGGCCCAATGCCCTTTTATAATTGAGTGACTAACTCCTACTTCCAGTAGATAGCACACACACGCACACACACAAAGAGGACAACACCACAATAGTCCCTACAGATTGTTGTCATTATAACACACAGTGCTGTAGCCGGGAAGTGGTCGAGTGGCAAAATATCCCAATGAGAGCACAGCTTTGTAACGGCGGTGTTGGTATTCTGCTGAGTCCCGCTTAAAAACAGTGGACTCATCAAATGTACTTCATATGTTTTCCTTACAAATGTAGCTGTAGTTAAATAGAACATTTACAGAACAGTGATGTTATCTCCCAAATCCATTTTGGAGCTTGATGTGAAAAAACTGCAAGATTGTAAACATCCACCCATCCATCCCATTTCTATACCGCTTTGTCCTCATTAGGCTCACGCCTGAGCTGAAGCCGGCCCAAGCTGACTTTGGGCGAGAGGCCTCGTACATGCTGGACTGGTCACCAGCCAATTGCAGGGCACATGTAGACAAACAACTATTCACTCTCACATTTGGAGTCTTCACGCACACAAAAATGCCGGGCTCTTTTCCTAAAATACTCGCTGGGTAGCTGCAGATTTTGAGCAGATTAGGTTACTTTGGTGGCTTTACTGTGGCGTTGGTGATAAAATTAGTATTATTATAACCACAGTTATACATATAACCTGAAAACCTTTCTTGCTACCTTTAACTCATCAGGATTTTGGAGTTTGCCCCTTGTTGGCTAAAAACCAAACTGCTGGGTCAAATCCTCAACCCAGTGCGCTTGGTATAAATAACCCAGCACTGGCAGAGGTCAAACGCAAGAGCTGTAAAAAACAATTTAAGGCAGAGTTTCTCACAGAGTACAACTCTTTGTTCTGTAAGAAAGTGGAGTGTCAGGTTATCGTGGAGGAGGACCCAAGTGCAGGAGGCAAAATCAGACTGCAATATAAGTATTTAATTCAAGAAAAAAATAAAAAGGCTAGCAAGGCACTGTGACAACAAAACACAAGGAAAAGCATGAAACTAAAGTCAAAGACCAAACTCAAAACACAGACCATGACATGGAGCTTATTAACCTCATTCGATTATGAAAGGAGATTTTAATGACATCCTAACAACGCCATGGAATTATAAATGAGAAATTTGACATACCAGTGTCAATGCTACAATATTTACCATAATGTATAATAATAATTGATGTTATACTGGGCTTCAAATATATGCATGAGATGTATGTCCCCATGAATGAATTACACTAAAATTTCAATCATTTTAATTCTTGTGCATAGTCTCCGACTGTAGCTGGCTAAATCATCGTTTGTGTATCGTGTTCACTTTTAGGTGTGTACGGATCACAGACACAGGCTTGGGCTATTTGTCCACAATGTCATCATTGCGGAGCCTCTATCTGCGCTGGTGTTGTCAGGTAACAAAATATACACAGCTTGTTTATGAAAGCGTTTAAGTGTGTGGCCCCAACAAACTTGGAGTTATTGTTTTTTTTTGTTACATGCAAGTTTTGTTTGTGACATACTCAGGTGCAGGATTTTGGACTGCAGCATTTGTTTGGAATGAGGAGCCTTCGTCTACTCTCTCTAGCAGGTACTGATCGCATCATTTGGATGGCGTATAAAATACATGTGGGGGGAGGGGGTCGTCGTCATTAGTCTACAGCGGTCCCATATGACATTTTGAATTTATGAATGGCATGCAATGATGTAGTTTATGCAGTACAGTAGTGATCAAGAATTCAATTCTGCTCAAGGACCCCAAAAAGCTTGAGCTGACAGCGCCTTTATGTAATAAATGTTAAAAACTCTAACCCAACCATTATGTTTTTGAGCCAAAATAAGATCTTAACCAGTGATTCACAACCGGTTCACTTCATGTAACCGTCTAATATCCTTGGATTGTTGGTCCCAAGGGAAGGTGAGACCAAAGAAAACAATACCGTAAAATAGTTGAGAAGGGCCTGTTTATCCTTAATCCCACACCGCCATCTAGCGGTTATTCTAGGAGGAAAAAAAATCTTGCTGTACATTAAATTTTACTCACACATTATGTATTTTAATCGAACATGTTATTTAACTTGGCCAAAAGACAACAACGCATTCAGAAATATTAAATTTAAACTGAAATTTATCCAGCAAATTTTTCCGCAGTCGGAAAATCGGTGCACTGGCGAATATTGAACTCAGAATAGGCGTTTCATTTGAAGTTGCACTCCCAGACATGTGTAAACAGGTGCGTGTCCCTCCTTCAGGTTGCCCGCTGATTACCACCACCGGCCTTTCAGGCCTCATTCAGCTGCAGGATCTGGAGGAGCTGGAGCTGACCAACTGCCCGGGAGCCACCGCCGAGCTGTTCAAATACTACTCGCAACACCTGCCGCGCTGCATGGTCATCGAATAAGACCGCCATCCCACCCTCGGCAACCGACCGCAATACTCCAACCTTCCTCCTCTTTGCTCTTCCTCACCCTCGTCAAATGCCAGCCAGGGTATAGAACACCATTCCTCATCTCCT
Source organism: Filicampus tigris (assembly GCF_054856515.1). NCBI lineage: Eukaryota > Metazoa > Chordata > Actinopteri > Syngnathiformes > Syngnathidae > Filicampus > Filicampus tigris. The sequence goes on along the minus strand of NC_141232.1, from coordinate 12,561,969 downwards.
GGCCCCTCACCCCACCGCCCGTCTTCCTCCACACCCCATTGAGTAGGCTGACCAGCAGAAGGACTGAGAGGAGCGAAGACAACGGGTGCTACATGAGCGGATGGTGTTGAGCGAAGAAGATGCGGCGAAAGGCTTGGTATGACGTCTTGTCTGGCCACAAATTTCTTTTTGGAAGGGAGCAGGAGCTTTCAGACAATAAACTCGGGTGATTTCCCACAGCAGATTGCAGCTGCGACTAAGTGGTATTAGGAAAAACACAAATACTGACTTTTGTGTTCCTGTTCTGGTGGAACTCACACATGTGCTTATACACTTTAACCACCACTCACACACATAGTGTATGTGGGCAGTGAAACGAGACCATAAGTACTAACGGTTCTTTTTCATCACTCTGTGTAATATACTCGCCTGTTTTTCCTCCAAGCTTCAGTGTTCTCTTGTTCAGACACAAACCAGCCGGTAATGAAATCCGATAAATTCTCGGAAGGAACTTCTCTTTCTCTTTTTCTCCCTCTTTGTGCGTGTGTTGTGTGTGTCATGAACTCATAGGTTCCAGTCTTTTGGAGGGTGGGGGTTGCGCCACCACCTTTTTTTTTTTTTTTTTTTCCATTTCCGCATCTTATAAGAGGTAAAAAAAAAAAAAAAACATGACGAGACATTTGCAAAACAACTGTTTACATTGTTTGTCCTTTTTGTTGGACTTGCACGCTTGGCTGACTTATTGTTTCACATTTCCTCACTTCTCTTTTTCTTTTTCGCAAGACGGTGAAATTCTAGCTAAGACGCTGTTGTACACTATCGCTTTTTGTGTCTTTCAAGGTTAGTCAGAGAAGCAGTGGAAGAGTGTGAAGAAAGAGTTCTACTTTTTTGCTGGAGAAATTTTACTGACGGTTAAGTGCTTTTGCCTTGAGAGGTTTCATGCTTGCAAGGCTTTACCCTGCCTTGAGATGTTTAAGTCAGACGACAAAGTGTCAATTTGAAGTATTTCTAGAGTGAAGGGATGGTGAATTTTGGAACTTTATTTAAAATTGTGGTGGAAACACACCGATGGTTTAGTGTTTCTATTTTCACGTGTGCGTTTCTGGAGATGAACATGAAGTGTGGACCCCGCAGGGTCAGATTACTTTATGAAAAGTCAGGAGATTTCAGTTCAGTATTTATTGACTCCTCCTCGGAGAATTTGTTTGTTTTTGGTTCTGTTGTTCTGTCAGCGGCTTCGCTCACAAATTACCCGGCAAATTTGAAGGCAACATGCTTTGAAGGCACATCAAAGTATCACATTATAGTCAGCGGAAGCCTGTACTCTCCCAGTAGTTACAATACCATATCCACTCAAGGTCAAGATCATAAAAGAACTTTGAAACTTTGTAGTAGAAATGCCAATAAATTAGCATATCCCAGAGTTAGCGACAAATTTGCAGATGCCTTTTATGTTTTACTTTGGAGTCAGAGGACATGCGTGGCTGAATTCAGATAAACCACAACCAAAGAGTGAAAACACAATTAAGCCCAAATTGTAAAAATCTTTCGTAACTTTATTTTATTTTATTGAACAGGTGTAAAAAAAAAAATAAAAAATTGTAAGAAGTCTAAAGGAATCTTGCTAACTTTTTGAGAAGAGCTTTCCAAGTGTGAGGCGGACTTCACGGGAGGGGCAGTAGCTTGAAAAAGAAAGAAGAAGAAAATATTTTTGAAACGTGCCACAATTTCATAAATGTGATTGACATGAGCAGATTTCTAGTAACGACGTCTTTACAGTTTGTTGTGGAAATGTTACATGCAAACTGAAAGTTATGTACTTACTGTTAAGACAAAAATTGATTGTTTTCAGTTCATACAACAAGAGAAGAGACAACACGTTACCGTATAGTACTGTTTGGCTCATATGCAAAAGGTTTACATACTCGACAATGTTGATACTGTTTTAAATGTTTATTGGAGGATTATTTTAGAAGGCCTGCATGTATTGCAAAGCATTAGGGATTTGTTTTGGGAGTGGAGCTTTTTGTTAGAATGATAACAAAAAAAAAACGGGGGCAGTTAAAATTGTTTCTATTATCTATTAATAATATCCAAAAATATTCCAAACACAACTTCTTGTCTCTGCCACTTCATGTCATTTTCAACTCAAGGATACTCATTCACCGAATAAAAATTCACTTTTTCACTGACTCAAAATAAAATCAGGGTATTTGAATATTAGACCAAAATAAAATCATATTAGCAGTATACAGTGGTGCCTTGAGATATGAGTTTAATTCGTTCTGTGACCATGCTAGTAACTGAAACTCTTAAGTGACTCTGCAATAATAGTCCTTTTTTCGCAGAGGATAAAGAATATATGCCTGTAAGTATTGTTCTATTGTCTATGTACATGTGTTGTTGCACCAATTGTGTTTAAATATCCATTGCTTAAAGCAACACTGCCACATAGATGCTATTCGTTAGTCCATCTATGACATTTCCCATTATGTGTTAGCATTAGACTTGCGGACTTATGTGGTTGTTTGTAATGTACAAGGTGTAATTCTCTTGGTTTTATATTAAGTTTGACAGTAAACTTCAACTGAGAGTGGTATTAAATAGCTTGTAGTCTCGTTTTTGAAGAATTTTGTCAAACTGCGCTTGTTGTGCTGGGAGTTCAAATTTTTGCTCCCATTCCAAGCAAAAAAATCTACGAAAAGACGACGCTTATCTTGAACAGCTTATTGAGCCCGTAGTATCTCAAGGCACAACTGTACGTGAATGAGAGAAAAAATTTGCAAGTGTTAAAATACAAGCAAAATATTGGTAGATTTTCAATCAAATATAAATGTTGCAAATGAGCCTCATGATTACAAAGAAAAGCTAAGGTAGTTGTAACAAGTTTGCAATGCAGAACAAACACAAAAAGGCATCTTATAATTTGCGTGGCTCTGAAAATTGCTGTCCTTAAAAACAAAACATTTCAAAGCGAAATATTTATTTTTATAGCATTGGTTTGATATTAAAGGGAGATTAAGATGCCTGACAGTGGCCAGCCACACTGCTACTTTTTTTTGGGTGTGTTTTTTTGCCTCTAATGTGTCGTCAGACGTGCTTACTGCCAACTGAAAGGACTGACTCAGTGACGGCCAGTGTTAGGTTGTGCCAAATAAATCTGCAGCACCACGCGTTGCTGCTTTGCCTCGTACGCCGACTGGACAGGTGCGGACGGTGCATGTTTTTAGTTGCTCTGCTTCTTTATTTCAACAAGGCTGTCCATCTGATCATTGTACATATTTATTTATCTATTTATTTAAATTAATTTGGGTCTCACCTATATGGTTTATTTATTGAGAGACATTGCTTCAAATTTGCAATGATTGCTGTTTCAGATTTCTTTTCCCACCCAACATTTCAACCCCTAAAATAAATATTTGACCTAATTCTGACATGATATATTCACTGTCATCGTCTTGAATGTGGCAGAAAAATATTATGTCTGAGATTTACCTTTGTCATGGCTAACAAATGTTTACACTATACTGCTACTAAAATGACTAAGGGCGAGATTTATAATTTGGTCGAGCAAAATGAAATCTATGGAAGCTTATTAATGACAAAAAAAAAATGATTTAACCTTGACCAGAACTAGGCTGTGGTGTATGTTTATCATGCCAACATTAGTATAACAGAACATTTATTAAAGGATTTTATTAACTATTATCTATTTGGTGTTTTGATTTTCATTTCATGTTAATGTGTCCATCATATTAATACACATGAACAAAAAGCTTTAGTCATCAGATTGATAGAGGTCATTTTTCGATGTCTTGGAATTGAAAGTGACAATTTGGTGGGGGGGGCAGTATTCAAATATAATATTGTAAGTAATATCCACGCAGAAATTAATGAAACTGTTAAACATTTATTGTATATATAATATAGCCTTTGTTTTTATATATATAAAAAAAAGACAAGCAAATGTACGTAGTTAGTATCAGTCCATCAGTAGCATTAATGGAGAACTAAAAATTCTGACTTTAATTATTCCTGAATTTGATGACTGAACACAACATTGTCTGTAATGAGCTTCCATAGGTTCAAGTGCAAGTTTACATCTCATAAAAGGACATGTACAGTCAGGCATTTCAAATCGAAGTCCACGGTACATTAGCTAAGGAACATTTTCAAAGAGAAAATTGTACCTGTCATTTCTACTGCTGTCTGCAGTCTTTGTATACATCTGTCACCATTTTGTTACAACCCTTGTACAGCACAACTTTCAACAATCAAATAAATATAGACCGTTTACTGATAATGAAAATAATGACCCAGTGTGTGTACATTCCAATTATGTTGTATTTGTGTTTTGCTTATTTGTATCTTAGCAACGATAGACAAGTTAGTTATTTTAATTCCCTGCAAAAGACGGTGATACTGTGTTGACCCACGTAATACGTTATACAATATATGATAGATACGATGTACGTTATATCACATCAACGTACGTTTTTTAAATATGTAATCGTGGCCTAATAATATTATGAATTATATTATATCGGGCAATCTTTGTTTGTCTCTGTGTGCCCTGCGATTGTCTGGCAACCTGTTCAGGGTGTATCCCGCCTACTGCCCGACGACAGCTGGGATAGGCTCCAGCACGCCCGCGACCCATATGAGGATAAGCAGATTGGATAATGGACGGATTACAAATGGCGCGCTTCCCCTACAGACGGCTGCCATGTTTTGCCGCCATTTTTCTGCTACAGATAACCGAAGGAGACAAACTTAGCAAAGGTAGTTCCTCAGCATCATGACTCCAGCAAATGTAACAAATGCAATGCACTTATTTCATCAATTGAATACTAGAAGTCATTTGTGTTGACATTTTGCTGCACCCCTGCTGAAGAAATTGGTGATAGGTGTAACAACTAGAGGGCACCAGAGAACAGTTTTAAAATCTCTCTTTCTCTCTCTCTCTCTCTCTCTCTCTCTCTCTCTCTCTCTCTCTCTCTCTCTGTGTATATATATGTGTATAAAAAATTGACTTGTATATATATATATACATATATACATATATATACATATATATATATATACATATATATACATATATAGATACATATATACATATATATATACATATATATATATATATATATATATATATATATATATATATATATATATATATATATATATATATATATATATATATATAAGGTAAAAATGGAAAAAAAATGAATCGGCCAGTAGAATTATTTTTATTCTTCTGTAATTGTGTGTTTCGGTAGTGACGGATTTTAGGGACAGGCAAGATATCAGGGAAAAGCTAGAAAATACTATTTGAACATTGACTATACTTTTACTATATTTGTGCCCTTTAGATATGGGGCAACATGAATACAATAAAAGTTTTTCAGAAACAAAATACAAATTTCACACATTTCCCAACTCTGAATTTGAACCAATTCAAGTAGAATGGCCCATATATGTATATGATATATATATATATATATATATATATATATATATATATATATATATATATATATATATATATATATATATATATATATATATATATATATATATATATATATATATATATATATGTATATATGTGTGTGTGTGTGTGTGTGTGTGTGTGTGTCTCTGTTTGTGTGCACGCATGTATGTGTGAGAGCGTGAGTGTGGTGTGAGCAAGACAAGTCTTGTGTCTTCTTTTTGTCACTTAAATTTCATGACCAAAACCGTTTGGTGAGCAGGAGTCCCAAACCAGATGGCTTGTCAGGGCCGCCAGGATTGAAGCACTCATCAAGAGACATGCTTGTCTGCACTCTGAGTGATCGTGACAGCTCAGTGAGCCTCATAGCGTGAGAAGGTTGAGGAAGTGGCTGGTGTGAGAACCCTGCCACCGCAGTCCTGTGGCAATGCTTACACACAAGCCTGCGGTGTCGGCCCCCTTCGCCTCTCATTTACGACCTGCAGTCAACTTCCACTGCCCTTTCATCACTCTCGGGTAGTGGATCTCAATCTTTTTTCAGTGACATACCCCCTGTGAAATATTTTTTCAGCCAAGCAGCCTACCACCTAACCAGCATAAAACATTTTGGTTCGAAAAAAAGACTTGAAACAGAATTGTCGTTGTCTGATTTATTAGTTTGAGTACTGATTACTGAGTACTGAGCACTGATTTATTAGTTTAGAACTCCGTCTAAACTCATGGTGTTTAGAATGCAGACATCAAATCATTTTCTTTAATAAAACAAGACCATGGATGGGAATATTTTGCTTCTCCAAATTTGTTGCCGTCATTAATGCTCCCCTGTTCACATTCCCCCTTGTCACTATTGTCCTTGTTTTTCCACCTTATAAGACCACAAGATCAATAACAATCAAGATTGACTTCAGATCTCTCTGTTTACTTTTTGGCAATTTGTAACAAGTCAATTTTGACAAAATAAGGTGTAGAAAAACACAGACGTCACATCCCTACTCAAATGTAGAAGTAAAACGTTGACAGAACAATACAACAAAACAGTAACATTTTACTTCCCGCCACTGATGTAAAAAAAGAATAGTAAGATAACAAAGCATTTATTATTGTAGCTGTACTTTTGAGGATGTAGAAGGGCCAACATTTGGACTCTTGTGTGGCTGAAAAAACAAAATATTCACCACAGCTCTCAGTCAGATGCAACCCAGTCCTCCATCACCTTAAATTTATACAGACATGGCAGTGCCAATCAAAACTGACATTTTGAACGTATGGATGTCTTTGTAAATGAAGGCAACGAGTCTTGGAACAAGTCAAGTTGCATACTGGTGGGTTGTGGCATAAAGTAATACTTGATCACCACTTTGAACAGCTTGTAGCTGTAACCGAGTCCAAAGTTGTGTTTGTTGAGCTACCATTAGGAATGGGCATCTGACAACATTTTCTTGACCGACAGTGGGGGACATTATGTTTAAATGATTCAATTAATTAATCCTAATCTTTTTTGAAAAGGATGACTGTCAGAGTGCTTTATTTCCATCCTGCAGTCCAATTGAGATTAGGTCACTGTAAGTAAATTACCCATAGCGGAAATTGTGTTGTACATATTTAGACAGGAAACTAGTTGAGAGTGAACCAACATGCTATTTGGTCAATTAATACCCTCAACCAGCATTCCTTCAATGGCACAAGTCTTCTTCAAACTGCCTTTTGTTTTTGATACGCCCACAATTTAGCCAAACGTAACTGCAGTTCTTGTGAGATGCATCCGCCATGACACCTGCGCTTTCTTTCAGTTCACAGTTGCACTCAATTTGCATGAGCCTTGATGTGGCAGCTATCGACACAAATGATTTTAGATGCAGCAAAGGACAAAAAAATATATCAAATTAACTGAATGGATACTGTGATAAAGTGGGAGTGTCTTTAATGTCAATTAAACATCATCAATTGTTTTTTTTGTTTTTTTTACTGATTTTAGTTCATTTATTGAACCTTTATTTATCCAGCTGAAGTGACTGAGAACACATTCTCATTTGCAATGCCAATGAGGTTGCAGGCAGCAAAGTAAAACACAAGAAAAGAAAATACAATTACAACAAACTGTACAATGTGATGTGACATATTTACATAATACATGACAGTACATCCCTGCACATGGTGAATAAAAGGTTCATAAAAGGCTACAAACAGGTGTCATGATCAGTCATACACACCATCCCTCACTACATTTTTAAACAATGATATAGAGGTGAATGAGGTGAGTTTTATTATTTGTTACCGTGTTCCAGTTGTTTGGTGCAGAAAATTGAAAAGAAGGTGGACCAAAGGTAATGTGAACTTTGTAATGATGAATAATGAGGAATGGTGCACAGGTGATGCATCTCATTTTAATATGCACAACGCAGTTTTGTCATATTTACCCTCGCAACATCCTAAGCATGAAGAAATGTTTGTGATACAGTTATGTTATGTAGGTAGTTTTTGTTTTTTACCCATCTGTTGTGTATGTGCAAAGTTTGATTAACTTGAATTCATTCTGTATGGCAAATACAAAATTTAAGTTTGTGCACATTTCAACCTCAAAATCCTTTAACGCATCTGAAGACATGTCACAAAAAGAGGCTAGGCCCAAACTCAACAACCGTTTACTTCCAAAGATAGGCTACAGATGCGGGATACGCTCCTCCTGCAAAGGTTACTGTGGGTCATGCGTGAGCAGCGGAACTGCAAAACAAGAACAAATTAAAGTGCGAGGATGGCAGCAACATGTGCCGAGTGTGTACGTGTGCATGCGAGTGTGTCCGTGGTCCAATGAGCGAAGCGGGACTGCAGAGAGCAATTGCTTAAACACACATTGTAAAGTCTCGCAAGGTGTGTAAATGTCAGTGGCCCATGTAATTAACACAGCAACATCGACATTAATGAAAGACACAAAGTCTGTTAATATACAGCATGGAGACCTTGTTCCACAACACACACACAGTGCCCAGCAACTGAATGTAATCCGGACTGACAGCTAGCCTTCACGCTTGAACACACCTCGCCTCTCAAAATGGATGCAGAAGGAGCGTTTTACAAGCACACATGTCCGCACACACCAACTAAATGGACTCTCTGTCTAGTGCAGCTGAGAAGCCCAAATGTGAATCGGGGAATTAGGAGGTGGGTGAGTAGTTGCATGTGGATTAGGAGGACAGATGGACAACCAAACGCACAAGTAGAGTAAGTTGGACCAAACTAAATGGTGGTCCAGAGAAAATGAGGGTCTTACCCCCCTGGTGTGAACTGTGAAGTAGCATGCTGAGCATGCCCTCAGCAACTGGTGGTCACATGCCAGTAATGTGGTACATAGGATTAGGAAATTCTGAGAAACAACCGTGGTTCAGGTACTGTGGGCTTTTTTTTATCTTATTATTCCAAGAATCAAGCAGAGTGAAGGAAGAGTGAATTACAGCTTTTTAATCACAGCTAAAATAGTACTAATGATTATACCACAAAAAGATGTGAAAGACAGAAAACAATGGTCTTCCGAGTATGCTTAGTCTGAGTATTTTTGGAAGTTTCAGGTTTATTGTTTATCGAATACAAAATGGGCATCCGTCATAGTCGGATAGGCGGAGCGGTCCGTTACATAGGCGGAATGCCTACCTATTCTGGTGTAACTGGTGTAACAGGATTTTGGTGAATTTCATCGGGGCACACAGACACGCCAAGGTTGTTATAGTTAATGAAAACAAAAAACAAAAAAACTAAAACTACATTTTTTTTTAAATTTGGTTGGAGAATAAAATAAAAACGAAAAATGTGTCCATTTTGCCTGTCTTGTCTTACTCATTAGGTTTTTTTTCGTCAGCCCAGCCCCTCTGTCTACCAATCAGCTCCCTCAACAATCCAATAAAACCAAGAGCTATGGAAGAAAAATATTATCACAGTAATTGAAACCTTAAACCATGCTAATTAAAAAACAATGATGGAATTTTCTTCTTTTTTTTTTTCTTCTTTTTTTTTTATTGCGTCATGTAGGTGGTGTCGTCCTGTATGAATGCATTAAAAAATGCAATTTTTTTAGGGTCACCTTGTAATTAGCTGCTGCGCTCTTTGAGCAACTTTGTCTGTTCATTGTTGATTATGTTGTCGCTGTTGCTGTCAGTCATGTTTTGCCTTGAACACCCCCCCCCCCTTCCTTTTAGTTTGCCCGACTTTTAGTTTTTTCATTTAGTATTTTGATATTCCGTGCACCTTATTTTGGCTTGTTTTTTCCCATCTTAACTTCTTTTTGGGAAATTACTCCTGCTCCCCGGTCTTCCCTGAACTTCGGTCCACGTTTTGCATCCAACACCTCAAAAACCTTCAGTGCATTACAATACCAAATACATCTAAGAAAAGTGTGATACTGTTGACGTCCCCATGTAGCAATACATCTTTTATGTATCACCACAGTTCTTTTTATTGACGAACACGTTTATGAAACATAGCATTCATCATTTCACCCAAAGATCTGATAACCGTACCTCACTGTGAATCCCCCGCTCATTATGCATGACAACCGAATTCCCATATCAGAGTTTTTACAACCCACAGCAAAATGTTTCAAATCTTCTCCTCGCTTTATTGTTGTTATTTTCGAACACAAAGTACGACATGACAAAATAGGATGCAGCGGGGCCAGGCAGATAAGACAGAGGCAGAAATGATTTAGAGCGCAGTTGAGTTACGATCAGCGACGTTGAGGTGTGATGTAGTGTTCGGGGGGGGGCGAATGGAGGAATTGAGGTGCCTTTTTAGCAAAGATTGAGTGTCGTTTAATGCAGGCGTGAGTGGAGAAATTATGGCGTGGCTGCTACATGGCAGACTATATATGTGACGCATAGCTCATAAGGATGCTATCCCTGCTGAATGACAAGTATCGCATTCGTGCGAAGTGAATACAAACGGCCACTGACAGCAAAGAGCTGAGCCAGCTAATGACTGTATGTCACTGTAATGGTGTGTCTCAATCGAGTTACTCTGCCTCTGCGGGACACTTAACTCTTCATCGCTCCAGCTCTTCTTCCTCTTGCCACTGCGTGACTTTCCTGCAGATCGAGGCTCTAGGTGCAAAAATGGTTGAACTAATTGTGTTCTTCTTTCCGGCTTTTGATGTAACCTTGAAGTTGTGCGATATGTTGACAGATTGTGCCATTTTTAAATCCAAAAAAGATGCATATTATCTCAATTACAAGAGATGGGAGCAAGTAGCTCAACCGATCAAGGTGCTTAACATCTGAAGGCAATGATCCTTGAGTGGAATTGACAGTGGGCTGTGACTGAATGAACAAATAGATGTTCATATCCGTTGGAACTCTGGAGATAAATCGTCCTTCAGAGTACAGAATTTGATCCATTTCTATGGGCTGATCATGCTTGTCCCCAGAAACAAACAAGAATGCATCGGGTCTATCGGTCAAGCCTGGGAATTATCATCTATGTTTGGCCAACAAAAACAATCGTGTCACAATATTTTGATGGATTACAATACAGAACTGTCAAACTTGATGAAAGGTCAACATTTTCATACGCCTCAGGTCACACAACTTGAATCCCAATTTCTGTGCGCGGGCCGTATACCTTTTACTTATCCTGACTAATTTTTTTGTATTCCCAAAAGCAACACAAACAGCCATGATATTCATGGCTTTATGTGTTTTTTTTTGTTCTTCTTCTTCTTTCATTGACATTAATATTTCGACCTCTTTGAAAAAGGCTACACAGGAAAATTTATCCATCCTTTTTCTACCGTTTATCGGTTTGTGGGGGCACCAGTTTTGGAAGGGAAGCCCAGACTTCCCTTTGCCCAGGAACATCTTCCAACTCCCAAGGCATTCCCAGGTCAGCTGGGAGACATAGTCTCTCCAGCGAGTCTTAGGGCCTCCTCCACCTGCGGCATACCCGGAACATCTCAGCAGGGAGGCGTCCAGGAGGCATCCTAACCCGATGCCCGAGCCACCTCAACTGCCACACATGACTAATAAAGCACCAATAATTCTCCGTTTGCAAAATATAGACCGGGAGGCTAGTCAGCAACACCAGCTTGAGACACTTTAGCACTCTGGCCAAGTTTGATTTTTCCAGACATTTTCCCGGCCGGGCTGCTGTTGTGTGAACTGCACTGCAATGGAATGGGGAACAAAGTCAGCCAGCCAATTTCCTTGCTTCTTAGGTAGTACTAAGGGCAGGACGGCGCCTGTGTAAACACCCTAGACTTTTCCTGCCCTATTGTGTTGAAATTAATTGTAAAAAGTATTTTATACGTCTTCATTTGCCTGACTTCCGTGTAGGCAGTGAGGGTTCAGTTTCCACTCAGTGACTGTGTGAAAGTGAGTGTGAATGATTCTTTGTATATGTGCCCTGTGATTTACTTCCAACCATTCCAGGGTGCAGTCTGCCTTTCGCCTTACAGGGGAAGTCAACCCAAACATTTTGTTTGCTTATCTTGATTAATTTTGCGTTTGTGGAATATGAGTTAAGTCAAGTCAAATTTATTTATATAGCCCTTAATCACAGGAAAGTCTCAAAGGGCTTCACATATGCACCAGATCATATACATGACATCCCCTGATTTTAACCCCCAGGAGGGCAAGGAAAAACTCAAAAAAAACCATCTGGGGAAAAGTGAGTAACCTTGAGAAGGGACCACAGATGGGGGAAATCCCCCCTTCCAGGATGATCAGGCTGCAATGGATGCCGAGTGGGCAACATTGAACACACGGTTAAGCAGTAAAATCCACCCATTTTTTTCCATCTCAGGGTGCGGCCATTTTGACACTTGTTGTTGACTGAAAACGATTTAGCTTCAGTAAACAGATGAGCTGTGATTGGTCGTTACGGTGTTACCTGAGCCCTGAGCAATTGTGATGTCATTTTCAGTTGACAGAAGTGACAAAATGGCCGCCCCCTGAGGTGGCTGAAAATGGGTGGATTGTGCTGCTTAACCTACTAAAGCTGGGAGAGCTGTTACGTTTTTCTACACTTATAGCGTGTATGTCATTTTCTTTTCTTTCTTAACCAATGAAAGGCATCAGAATATACACGTGATGGTGTCGTGAGCACTCAGAGATGTCAGTAATTTTTTCGTGCCGTAATGGCGGACACAGACGATCGCGGGAGCGCTGAAAGAAGTGACGGCAGTGAAAAAGAGGAGGCACTTGTGGACACTGAACCATTGGAACCCATTGAATGTGTTATATGGTGAAGATATATATATGTTTGTAGACAATGACGATATCGACGGTGTTGTAACAGTAGAGTAGGGTAATAACCACTCGATTTTAAAAAAAATTAAAAATAGTGCTTGTCTTGCACCGACATTTTATTTTTTCATTTTTTATTGAAACAGTACATCTGTGTGAAAGCCACTTGTCTAAGATCTTAAATTATTTTGGAATGATGTTTGTGATCTGCTACAGGTGCTGAGATTAATTATTTTGAAGGTATTGAATTTTGAAAACCTCTGGTTTTAGAGGGTGATTACAAAGACGACCTTAGGCTTTAGAGAGACGTTTAGCCGGGCGCCTTAGACCTTAATGGGTTAACTCATATTCCATAACCGCAATATTAATCAGAATGTCATGTTTGGACTAGTGAAGGCTCACAGAACATATTATTGCAAAGAATTTTGGGGGGTTGATGACTTCCCTTTAAATTAGCTGGGATAGGCTCCAGCTCTCCATGACCGGGTGGATGGATGGATGCAAGATTACATGGGTACATGGATGCGGTTGACATATAATGCATCAAATGGCTTTGTAAAAGTCCATATCCACTTTTGCTGCTTTCTGTACAGTATTTAACAGCATTAACAAAATAAACAATATTTTACTTTAAAAAGTATGCCAACCTTTAATTTTAAATTTCAACAACATCTGTCATCTATTTGCTCTAAAGATACACAGTTTTCCCTTCTTGTGCTGAATATACAAAGTCAACCAGACCATGACTTTAAAGCCAAAATAAGTAGAGAACAGTGATTTTTGGCGTACTTTATGTGGTTTCACAGTCACCCCCTGAGGAAATCCATAGCTAAGATGCAGCCCACAATGAAAACAAGTTTGACATCCCTGGACCGCTTTGAGGTTTGAGTGTCTATTGTACATTCACTTGAGCTGCAATTGTGTGTCCGCCTTTAGGGTGCACTCAGACTGAGCCAGTTGTTCCGTATCATTCGAAAGCATCTCACTCTCACCTGCCTGCCCTTTGGCCACTCACACCGTGCTGCTCTCATCTGTGCGCAAACATGTTTAAAGCGGAAATCAACCCAAACATATTTTTTTCAAGAATATGTTCCCAGCAGGCCCACTAGTTGAAACACGGCATTGTGATTAATTTTGAGTTTGTGGAATATAAGTTAAGCAGCAAAATGCACTCGTTTTGAGCCATCTCTGGGGAAGGCCATTTTGTCTTCTGTCGACTGATGATGACATCACAACTGCCCACAACGACCAATCACGGCTGACCTGTTTTTTGAATCTGAGCCGTGATTGGTCGTTGTGAGCAGTTGTGATGTCATTATCAGTCGACAGAAGACAAAATGGCTGCCCCCAGAAATGGCTAAAAACTAGTGGATTAACATTTTTTCCACAAATGCAATATTTATCAGAATGCCCTGTTTCAACTAGTGGGCTTGCATAGAACATATTCTTGAAAGAAAAATGTTTGCGTTGACTTCCCTTAAAGTATGTCCTTACTTAATGTCATTACTTAATGTGGCTTTATTGACTTTGAAGCTTATTTTGGTCATTTCAGTTATACAGGGAGGTCATTGCCATAATTGTTGTCAATCACGATACACATGCATAAACAAGCATAAGAGGGCCCAAGTCCCCTTATCCTAACAGTGGTGTGAGTGCACCCTCAAATGCCGTACGTGTCAACCTTTTTCGATAGTCACAAAGCTTACATTTCCTCTGCTGATATCACATTAATCCTTAAATCAAACCACAATCGGGATATTCTGTGGCTAGGACTGCAATTTTCAAGCAGTATGGACCGCTGTTCTTCTAAGATCTTTTCTTGATCCACAACACAAGTGTGATAGCAGTAAGCTATCCGTCATTTATGCGGCTATTTCATGGTTATCATCAGCAGCGGCGAAGGCCATTAGCCCAAAGACATTAGCTGCAGCCATCATCAAAGCTATTAACTTCTCTTTCTGCTAAAAGGCTACTGTCCCTCGCAAAGACTCATTAAGGTGAGGTATGGAAAGACGCAGCGACAGCCGGGAAATGAAGAAAGAGGGAGGGGAGCAGAGATGGTTGAGAGAAATACAGAAAGACCGACAGAGAACATGCAGTAAAGACTGGGTGGGGGTGTTCCATCATTCTAATTGTTCATGGTGTCGTTTCCCTCCACTTGCAATCTGAAGTTGGAAGTAGGACATATAAGCCTCTCTCTGGGAAGCACCTCTTAATGTTAATTAGATGACGATTCAATGCATCTCCTGCAGATAGAAATGATGTCTTCATGAATGGAAGTGGATCCCTAAAATGGATGATACTTTGCTGAGCTTTGTGTTTTACAAGGCTTCTCCACAAAGTAATGTTTCAGTGAATTTGATTTAGACTTATACTAATTGAATTAAATGAGAAAAGAAAAGTCCATGGTATTTGTTGAAGAGGACATATAAGGCATATAAGGGACATAAGAGGAAAATTGACTTTTGAATTGCTTGTTAGGTCTCTGGACTGCCTAGCCACCCATCAAGTGAAAATTGAAACAACCCAAATAAAGTTTTGGTTTCTGCCGACTTCCGAAAATGTGTCTGGGGGTGAGACATTCTGAAATTTGCCAACTTGTGACATCACAATGTACACACACTGACGAGACAGCGAGAAACACCTGGACAAGAGACACAAGGTAGGAGGGAGCTGATTGGCCAACACTAGGGAGTGGAAGGCACACAGGTGGACACAATAATCATGACGAGACAGACACAGAACACTGAGCAAAACATGAAACTAAAGACGGCCCAAAACAAAACAAACATGATGATAATAGAATATATAGAATAATCAAAAGCATAACTCCTCACATGGGGAAGGATGGGGCAATATTTTACTCTCCATAAAAATACATTATTGCTCCAATACTGTGTATTTAATTTCTACATTTGAATCAGGAGTCTGCTTCTAAAATCAAAGCTTTCATGCAGAAGTATGGAATAATTAGCACAACAATCTGTGTGTGTCTGTTCATACTTTGACTAATTTATATTCTCTTTTACCCCCAAGTGAGCGACAGAATGACATTCACACATAAACTCCCACAAAACGCATACACACTGAGCTGGATGTCAACAGGATTATTTGGGAGCCTGCATCGGGTGTTCGCTATGTAGGCCAGGGAAAGAAAAAAAAAAAAAGGCAGCGAGCGAGGCATGTGCCTGTATTGTTAATAATTCATCGGCTTTTTTCTTTCTCTGCCTCCATCTTGCATGGATGACACAGACTTGAACATAAAGAGGGAAGAAAACACCACACTCCCCTCGTGTATGTTTTTCTCACCTCGGATAACCTCTCACTTTTACGTGGAAAATTGACTGCGGTAAAAAGAGTATTTTCAGTGAGGAATATAATGCCGACACTATCACAGTTACGTTTGAGGAACAAAATGAAAAGAGGAACCGTCTATGACATTTTGGAGAAGGATGGTCATTCTTAATGACTGCTACCCATACACATGGTGAACACTTGCACAACCTCACACGAGTGTGTATGAGTGCGTGTCATTAGTTCTCTTTCCAAATATGTATGCTTCTCTCCCTCCCAATTTCAATTACACACTCACACAAACGCATGCATACTCACAGGCTGGTGACACAGGATTTCCTGCTGTAGGCATCAGAAAAGGAAAGAAGAGGAAGTATACAACCTGCAGAGGCTCATGGGAATTTTTAGTTTGATTTTCTTCACTTAAGGCAAAAATATAATCCGGACACTTCATTCTTCACTGTCTATAACTGGAACTCTGAACAGTAAATGCATCCTTTTTGCATGTAAGGTATGTACAACATCCTCATTTTTGGGATGCATGGTAAATGCACTAATGCACTATTATTAACATTTGAGACAATGAATTGCAATTTGTTCATACTACACACAATGGGAGAAAGAAGCGATAAACAGAATGTAGATCCTCCATCGGTCCATTTTCTATATTACTTATCCTGTTCAGGGTCACACAGACTATTTGTTCATGTCCTCAGTTTGTCCATTAATTGAACCGCCTTAAAAAGCTTCACTGTCGGAGGTTGAGGCAAGCATGGTGCTATTTATGTTGCACCAGCTAGCTAGGAATGAGCTGAAACCACGTTAAAGCAGAACAAATTAAAGTTTGAACAGGAAAAAATAGCAGGCAAAAAGTGTATGGACTCTGGGGGAAAAAAAAACATACTCGCTAACCAGATGTGGAAACGGGAAATTGTTTAATTTCTATTATGGAGTATGTCAGACAGGAGGAGTCACCTATAAGCTTAAAGAGAAAAAAGTCACCTAAAATTTTTCTTGTGCCCCCACTAGTCCAAACACAGCATTGTGATTAATATTGCGTTTGTGGAATATGAATTAAGCAGCAAAATCCACCGTCTCAGGGGGCGGCCATTTTGCCACTTGCTGTCGACTGAAAATGACATCACAGTTGCGCGGGGCTCAGGTAACGACCAATCAGGGTTCACCAGTTTTCTGAAACTGAGATTATTGAAAAATATGAAAAAGGTGCTTGATATTCTGATGACTATACACTGTTTCACTTCTGTATGATGTTTGACTTCATTGTTCTGAATGGGTTGATCAGGTAAAAAGTGTAGGTGAAAATAAGAGCGAGCTTCTGCCTTTGTCTTTTCAATCTGTATGTCTCATCATAATGAATTGTTTTCCATTCATTCATTCATTCATTCATTCAACATACAGTTTTCTGCTATACACAATTTGAATTTAAGAAATAAAAACAATTGGAGTTTTTTTCTATGTACGAACAATTATTCAACTGTAGCTCTGGAGAAATTGCACCAGGTAGGAGAAAAGAGGAAGGAGGGGCATAGGAAAGGATGTGGGGATAAAGAGGGAGGCAAAGCTGTACATCTTAAAACAATGGTGTAGCTGTTACATATTGGGATTCCCCTACATTTCCCAGTTCAGTGAAGGACTGAGGTCTGCGGTGACAAAAGCAACATTGCTTGTTATGTACAGCAACCATGAGGCACTCGAGCTCTTGTCCGTGTCTACAGGGTTTATTCTAACTAACCATCACTGGAATGTCGTGACGAATAGAGAAAATAATCATCACGTTGTCAACTTTTTAAGCCGCACAGAGGATCAGTGTTAAAACAACCACTGATGAGACCCTTGATTCTCCCTGTGGACACATTTTCTATCAAGTTATGCAGTGCGGGGTCGTTTGACCTTACACAATAGGCCAAAGTGTTTCACCACAGTCGCACACTGACACACATGCGCATGCACAATAACTGTGTCATGTTTTTTACCACATTATTGCCAGTGCACATCACTGCCACTGCAATAATGGGGTCACAGACTGCTTGCTGCGAGCTTTGTCTTTTGGCCTGCAGACCCAAATTCTCTGCCCTCATTTTTGTACAGCATAGCCTCTGTTTGCCAGTGATTATTTTGTATTTATTTATTTAGAAGAAGCTGTGTATGTGGTTTTAAGTAGTTTCGCACAGCGTGTTTTTTTTTTTTTTTTACATGCCCTCGGTGCACCTGACAATTTCATGAAAAAAAAGTAGCAAAGCTGTGGCGCAGGTGGTGTAATGCGATTTTGGTGGATTTGATCAAAAAGCAGGCAGACTGTGCTCTGATTCTGTGCTCGGCTAACATGTGTGGTGGATGTATTTCATTCATAAATAAGACAACAGCATGCACAGAAACCTCCGAATCCTAAATTCATTGAATGCATTATTGTTATCATCTTTATTATGTTTTTTAAAACATCTCCCTGGGCCGATAATGTTGATCCTTACTAACATTACCCCTGCAGAGGGCTTGGTCTCTGTTAATTATATGATTGTACGAATTATATATTGTGGCGCTTTTTTTTCCATAGTGACAATTAGTGCAGTACACACTAACAACCGTTATGCCTGTAAGATATGCTCAGGATATTAAAAAAAAAAAAAAACATAGGTGAAATTGCTCAAACAGGTTGAAAATGAAAACAAATATTTTGCCAACAACTTGTGTGTGTGTGTGTGTGTGTGTGTGTGCATGTGTATGCATGCATGCGCTGTGTGCATGTGTGTGTGGTTGTGAAAAATGTTACACAATTAAATCTTAACTGTAGATTAAGAAATGTTGTGAAATGATGTGTCGTAAATGTATCGCAAATACATGGCCCCGAAATGAACTGTTATGTAATCCTGATTATTCACTTGTGTTTACCAGTTTAAACGGTTAGGACTCAATATTTTGTTCATAATATGATCAACTTGACTTCCGCAAATAACTATCCCCTAAAAGTGTTTATATTTGTCTATGTTATTAGTTTAAACTATAAATATACCACAAACTATTATAACAAAGCACTTTAATAGCTATTCACAAACATCATCAACATTGCTCTACTTAAAAATACAGTACATAGATAAACAGCTTACATTTACAATTAAAGGGACAATACAATACAATGAATGGCACAAATACTGTAAACCAGGGGGTCTGCAACCTGTGGCTCTAAAGCCGCAAGTGGCTCTTTCATTCATCTGCTGTGGCCCTCTTTGACGTTGGAAAATAAATAATTCATTTTAAATTACTTTGTTCATTTTTGAAATACCATTCTGAATTTAATAATCACAGTGCTTCAGTAACATGATAATAAAATGTTGTTGTTTTCCAGTGCATTGCATATGTTGTTGTTTAAGACGTATGTCAAGCGCTGATGTGCGACACCTGACACCAAGATTTATTGAGCTATTCGACCCCTGTTAGGCATACCGTGGATGAATCCAAGAAAAGTGTTTGAATAAAACACAATGCTTAATGCTACGTTCTACATGAACTATATTGTATACAAACATCACTCACCCCTCACAGTTGACAGCTTACAATTGTGTGTGAAAATGGTGCCTGATGTGCAGATGCTGTTTACTGAAGTTCGGGAGCAAAAATCCCATTAATCTGGTAAAATAGTAAGATTCAACCGAGCGAAATGATATATTATGATACCTGTAGCAGTTCAGTGATTTCATAAAAGCAGCACACTATATACATATTTCTTTTTTATACATGCAGGTAAAAAAGATATATGAATAAGATACGATTTTGATGTAATAAGGGTTTTGTATTTAATATTGCCGACCTCTTTTGTAGATAGTATTTTGCCACAAAAATAAAATATATAATTTTGTCATGTTTTTTTTTCTTTACCAGATTACAAGCAAAAAAGGAAAGCCAGAAAAATAATGGGGAATAGGTTCCCAAAAAATTGTTGCATTTGTGAAAGCCAAGCCATGAATATGCAAGGGTCCACTCCCGATCTAACAAATACCTTTAGTAGACAAACACATTGTATTTTGCATGATTTTAAATCTTAGTTGTGTATTTTATAAAATATCCATCCATCAGTTTTCCATACCGTGTATCCTTTCCAGTGTGACAGTGGAGCTGTTGCCTATCCCAGCTGATTTCGGGCAAACAATGGACGACACCCTACACTGGTCGTCAACAAGAGTGTTTATTAATTGAAAATAAATAAAACAATCTAAAGTAAGTGAACGAAAAATACTGTATGTGCACATTAATTTTCTATTTATGTAAGTCTGGTTCAGGGTAAAAGCTCAGATGTGGCCTTGAGTTGCACTTTTTGCATCTGGGATTTGCCAATTACTGACCTATAAATAACATTAACATGGGAATACCCACCAGTAGGTCAGAATCACACAAACGCACGCATACATGTACAAATGTACTGTACACGCCCCAGAGGAACATCAAGTGCTATATATAAATAGACTCAAACACACAATCCACATGATCGCTCTGAGCATGACAGGCAATGCATTGCACGCAAAGTTGTACTGTATGTACTGTACATTTACTGCAACTTTGTGCATATTAACACCCGCTGTCAGCAGCGCGGCGCGGCTACTGCTCATCATCCGTTCACACTTTGCATGCATCCACTAAGTATGTACAGTGGAGATGAATTTTGCAAATGTGTCACCATCATATCATGCTTTGCATTTTTCATCAGTAAGGATGACGTGTACCCTCCATCACGTGGTCTTTACGTTTGCACAATCAGTTTGGGACCTGATTCCCCTTTGCCTAACTCTAAATTGTACCATATTCCTTCCATTACCTGAGCAGGAGACACTTAAACCCAAATATATTTTTTTCAAGAATATGTTCCCAGCTTGCCCACTAGTTGAGACACGGCATTCTGATCCGTTTGTGGGGTGTGAGTTAAGCAGCAAAATCCACCCCTTTTTAGCCATCTCAGGGGGCGGCCATTTTGTCACTTCAGTCGACTAAAAATTACATCACAACTGCTCAATGCGCAGGTAACGACCAATCATGGGTCAGCTTCAGAAAATAGGTGAGCAGTGATTGGTCGTTACCTGAGCCCTGAGCAACTGTGGTGTCATTTTCAGTCGACAGAAGTGACAAAATGGCCTCCCCCAGAGATGACTAAAAACGGGTGGATTAACCATAATTCCACAAATGCAATATTTATCAGAATGCCTTGTTTCAACTAGTGGATAGAACATATTGCATAGAACATATTCTTGAAAAAATATGTTTGGGTTGACTTTCACTTTAAGAAATACCTTCTTCACTAGCTTCCGGTCTCATTCGTCCTTTTTGAAGGAATCCTGACAAACCCTGATGAGAACACACAAGCACTCGGAAATGTTCGCCGCTCAGTGGGATAAGGGCTTTAAGGCTCAGCCTTCTTTACATATAAGACATACTGTATTAAATGTATGTATAAAATAAAGAAGAATTTAAAAAATGTATTTTTTTCCCAGTCCAGGCTATAGCCTCCTGTGACCATGCTCATGGTTGCTCCATACGCAGTGACTGACAATTTCCTCTTAATGAATAAAGTGATACAAGACAACAAGGCAGGAATTTATTTGCACACACCTCAACTGATTGTCCTCCCTCTCAAGTCCACAAGCACTTTTTTTTATTATAATTTAGAATTTAGGTTAGCAACGTGCATCTCCTGGTCACAGTAAGTGTACAAATGGGTCAAGAGATCACAGTCATTTTCAATTAGGTATGACTTCCTGTAATCTATATAATTTTAGCATTCGTTGTACTCATGTTGGATAATGCAATGAGTTTAACTGCTTTAGCTTCATGAAATGTGAAAGGAATACTAAAAAGAAAGAGCATGCGATACCAACATTATTATGTACTGTCTGTTTGTAACTTGGTTTCAGGGATATGTGGAGATTTTCCCATTTCTGGACGCCATATTACATACACATATACACATTTCTTGATAAAGTCGATAATCTCTCATTGCAACGGAATTCTGCAATTACCGTACCGTCCTCAAGTACAAATTATTTCAAATGACTTCCAGTGCAGTGCATATGTTGTCACTGTAAATATAAGATGCCCTCTTGACATTGCGTGAGACTGCTTATGATGTAGATGATGTGTGAAGTCAACCATAGAAGATTCTACACATTAATGTCAATGTGCATGAATGCTGTACATTTTTCTTTTCACCTTAGGCACACACTGTCACAATGTTTGTTTCTCTCCCATTAGTTTCTGTTGACAATCGCTATGCAAACCTTACTGTAACTCCCATTTTCCCATTTTTCTCTTCCTTGTCCCTGTTGCCCAGCCCTCTTCTCCTTGCTGTCTTCTTCGAAAAGTTTAACCTACTTGCAGCCCAGCTGTCTGATGAATAATGGAGGAGAGACTATCAGCGTCTCCATCAGCAGCAAGATGCCTTTATCTTCTTCTCTCATATTCCCTCAAGCCTTAGCTTAATGTTATTATATTGTGTTTCTTCCTTATTTCAGCTGAACTCTCCTGTTTCTATGTGTCCTTTGGAAGTGTATTAGGTCATCCAAACCTAACTCAATAATGTCAGTTGGGAACATGAGTGGGGGGGGGGGGGGCGTAAGGGGTCTTATTCAACGAGGGGGCTGGGGGCGCAGACGCCGGCCGATTACCACCACAGGTTCTGGTGTCTATAAGTTTCTGTGCTTTTAGATTTAATTGCTACATTTGACACAGTGGACTATGATATTCTGATCTTCAACAGTAGTGGTTGGGCAATACAGGCAAAACATTGGAGTGGTGCAGTCATACTTGTCAGACAGGTCGTTCAATGTAAGTCTTGGCAACTCTGTTTCCTCCACAGCACCCTTCACATGTGGGGTTCCACAGAGCTCAGTTCTAGGTACTATTTTTTCCCCTGGGAAAAAACGGCAAATGACGGATGACGAAAGGGTACCCACGCTGCAGGCGGATGACGAATGACGGACGCTCAATTTATAGTAAAATGCCCAACTCTGAATTGGCCTGTCCTTCCTCCTAGCAGAGACTCTTCTGTCACATAACACCCCTGACACATTCCTCCACTTTTCAACTTTCTTGGATCTGTTTCTTCACCTCCTTACTACAGTCACCATTGCTCTGGATTGTTGACCCCAAGTATTTAAAGTCCTCCACCATCGCAATCTTTTCTCCTTGTAGCCTCACTCTCCCTTCTCCGGCTCTCTCGCACATATATTCCGTCTTACCTCAGCTATTGTTCATTCCTCTCCTTTCCAGCACATGCCCCCACCTTTCTAAATGTTCCTCCACCTGCTTCCAGCTTTCACTGCAGATGTCATCTTTAAACATCATGGTCCACGGGGATTCCAGTCTAACCTCATCTGTCAGCCTATCCAAAGAGGAAGGGGTTTAGAGATGATCCATGATGCAGCCTAACCTCCAACTGCAACTCCTCAGCCACACATAAAGAACACCTTATTACTGTTCTGCTAGGAAAACTGTCACACATCCGGAGACCTGCTCAGCTGTTTTATAATCTGTATAGATGGATAGATGGATAGATGGATGGATGGATGGATAGATAGATAGATAGATAGATAGATAGATAGATAGATAGATAGATAGATAGATAGATAGATAGATAGATAGATAGATAGATAGATAGATAGATGGATTAGATTTTTATGCTGCCCCTAACCCTCCACTCTCCCTCTCACCCATAAAAAATAATGTGAATGACTGCTTTCTGTGCCGGCATGCTTTCAACTGTTTGTGAACTGATCACATTTTCTGGTTTGTCTGTGTGCACCGCTGTTGCTTTCTGCCCCGATCCACTCCTTCATCTTTATGCTCATTGTTTCCAGTCCTTTTGCTCATTTTCACCGCACGCCTTCCCCAGCGGTTTCCATAGATTTAATGTCCACATCGATTAACAGGCATAGATGAATGTGATGTGTTTCCCCTTTTGCTGTTCATATTTTAACCAGCAGCTAATCAATAAAGGGAGGCCTTGAAGCAAGAGCATTGATTTTTTTTTCATTTGAAAAAGATTTGAGCCTGTATGTTTTTGTGTGTGTGTGTGCGTGTGTGCTCGACACAAGACATGAGAAACAGCCGTGGTTGCTCAAGTACTCATTTGAACAGTTCATGTAAATCACCAGTACAGTAGCATGAGTAGTTTTACAGTAGTTTGTATGTGTAATCATCAGATCAAGAGATACTGTATACAGACTGAATCAATACACTTTTGCGTGTGTCTGCATGTGGGGGTGTACGTGTCTGTGTGTACCTCAGTACATTAGAATATCAAGGAAAAATGTATTTTGATTTTCAGTTCAATTCAAAAATGTCATAAAAAGTCGATACTGAAATAATGCTGACCTCTTCTCGATTTCCTTGCCAATTTACTCACTCAATGTGAAATATGTGCCTGTTTAGTTGAACAAAAGGTATTATTCTGTTGTATGAATGGAAACACAGGTTAATTGTACCTTTTGCCATCTAGTGGAGGAGCATTTAATTATTCTGCCTGACACTATACGTTGCTGGCATAGGTGGATGAACAGTGATATATTATTATGAGTAAATTATATTAAGTTATGTACAATAAAAGTACAATTGGATAATTTCCAGTGTCACAACTGATGACCTCTCACCGCAGAGTAATTGTTGGGAATCAAACATAGTACAGTATAGAGCTTTTTTGTATCATCTCAAAAGGTTTGCATTCTTCCTAAGAAAAAAATGTTGATTTTGAAATATGCAAATGAAATATAAGAAATGGTCATTTAACTTGTGAAAAAAAAAAAAAAAGAAGACTGGTAAAAGTACTGACTCCAATGCAATTTAATTTAAGTAAAATTGTAAATAAGTATTTATTTATTTATTTATTATGTGATTTAGATACAGCACTGACCCGTTTTGATTGCTTCACACAATAGGGGTAGACTTGATGCTATCAAAACTTGTTGCCATTTTGTTAATGTTGTTAACTAATCTGGGTGTGTTTTTTTCAGGTAAGACACAGAATCTTTGAATTTCAGAAGCTAGTGGTTTTATCCTGGCACAAAGCACTACGTATTTGCCCATGAATAAATCTTGAAGCTGACAACGTCAAACAATTATCTGGAACAAGGCCAGAGATGGGGTATATCTTGCCTTTCCAAATCAGTGACGACGTACTCAATTGTTAATAGCCCCTGGTTCATATTTTGCAAGTCCACAACATATCTAACAATTAATCAGTCAAATCTCAACTGTGGTTGACTTCACTTCTATTCATGTATTTTTCACATCAAGCAAAGGAAGAATACAGTAACTTGACAAAGTAATGAGTGGAAAGTAAAGATATGTTTAATGTAAGGAGTAAAAGTAGAACGTCATAAAGATACACAAAAAATACTACTAAAATACAGTCAGAAACATGTGTTGCATTGTTGCCTCGCACCACTGCTAATGTGTCAGTAAACTCTCCATTACTATGAGAAATCCACTAATACAGTATTTAACTGTATTGTACTAAATTTAGTTGTTGACAGTGGGCGCAGGCAGATGGGTGGCGCTCGTGTTCAGCCGATGCAGAGAGAGAGAGAGAGAGAGAGAGAGAGAGAGAGAGAGAGAGAGAGAGAGAGAGAGAGAGAGAGAGAGAGAGAGAGAGAGGGAGAGAGAGAGAGAGAGAGAGAGAGAGAGAGAGAGAGAGAGAGAGAGAGAGAGAGAGAGAGAGAGAGAGAGAGAGAGAGAGAGAAAGAGAGAGAGAGAGAGAGAGAGAACAGGGGGGAGAGGCCAATGGGTACAGGCCGGAGGTTACCACAGGACACAGCCGGAACACAACACAAAAACAAACCGCGCCGACTTGTGTTCCACTCATCAGGCTGCCCGCCATTTCACCGCGGGACCTAGTATCCATAGTTGACACGTAGCGGCAGTTTTAAAGTGCTACGGCCCACGGGGCGTGGGGGGGGTTTATGTCTTGGCCACCGCGTGGACTCGTTGAACTGGAGCGAGACGAGCGGCGCATGTCACCGACAGGAGTGGACCTCTTTACTTTGGAGCGGTCCGTGAGCCACTTTGAGCTCCCGCGGGCGGCCATGGATTGAACCACACGCCGCTGCCTGCCTGGCTCGGCACGTTTAGAAGCCGATTGACACCAAGCTAGCGATGCAAATTAGAAGAATCAACGAAGGGTTTTTTTCTTTATTTATTTATTTTAATTTTAAATCGGAACCAGGTACGTTCGGACTCTATGTAAAGTCAAAACACACCACGTGTGTCGACATTTTAATATAACGCTATCCCGGTCGTGTTTTTTGTGCGTTTATGGACCCGAATTTCCATGCACTTGTAGCACCGTGAATGTAAAACGAGAGAGGGAGAAAAAAATGAGGTATACATCGGTTCCGTGATATTGTGGGGGAGTTTGGCAAAAACGGCGCTTCGTTGAGGGTTGAAAGGTCAAAAGGACCGGTCATCTCGCCCAGTCCCTTCCCCCTTCTCCTTCGCCCATCAGTCCACTATGAAGATGTGAACTCTTGCCTCCCTCCCCCGTCCCTCCTTAACGCCCGTACGCTTTCATTTTGTTTGTTTCTTCTGCTAAATACCGAGAACCCAAAACATCAGCATTCGCGGGAATGTACGAAAGCGTGGATGTTGTGGGTTTGAGCCCCAGCCCCCGCAGCCCAAGCAGCGGCTCTTTCCTGGGCATGGACTACTACCACAGACCACCGGGGTTCGAGCCTGAGAAAGGACTCCTGTCCGGCGTCGGGGGGCTTCAGAGGCCATTCGGAGGGTCCCTAGTGACCGGCAGGCATTGGAGCGGATCTTGCCACTGTGAGTCTCGTTGAAATACTGTGTTTGTGCTTTTTAAAAACATAATAACAAGGAGATGACACTTTCTAGTTATTAATGGATATTTGAGACAGATTAGTCTGAAAAAGTGTTTGAAACCATGATAATTGTTTTTAACTTGTTGTGAATTCTTTCATTTAGTGTCCTTATCCATAATCGAAGTGTACTGTGTTACGTATTACACATTCAAGCAGCTCTTAAATGGTTTGCGTCCTTGAGAGCTATGCTTGATAGTAGTTTTTTTTTTTTTTGCCAATTTCATGAATAAAATCGTATTTGTTAAGAAGCCAAATCACCTGAGCAAAGTGCCACATGTGTGGTCAATGAATTGTAGTTATATAGTGCCTTCTTTTCTCTTGCTTAAGCAGTCTGTGCTGTTTTATCTTTATTATTCTCCTATTAACACGTGACTACAATTTGCAATGAAATTAATTTCCCTTTGTCGACTGGCTGTCTTTCACTGAAGTGGCCTTTAGTAGATCAACAGCTGCCAGCACTCAGTTGCCACCACATCAAGCACCAGCATGAGCTCTAGTTTGAGTGATTTTCCTGCAATGGAACAGAAGTTACACATTGACTGGTAGACACACTTATTTTTAGTTTTAAATAGCTTTCGGATAGGTTCAATTGTGTTATTTTACACTGACCCACAGCACAGCAGCAGCTATAAATGCAGGGTCCGACATTAAGCTTTAGATTGCGTTCATTTAATTAATTTAAGATGAAATTAAACAACGATAGTTGACATTTTATGTAGCAAGTTGTTATATTTTTACAGTTTTAGGTAGCGTTCAAAACAAATTACCGGGATACGTGTGCAGGCACATTAAGTAATATCACCCAGTTGATTAATATCGAGCATGTTTTCAAGCCTCAAAATTATAACCATTCAAAATATAAAACACAAAAGAGAGAAAGACTGTAAGGTATACCTGGTATTGGTAGCAGTTCACACACCGTTTTGTTAACGCTTGCCTTATAGGAAAGATTGTATTTACTGGTGGTGATGTAAGATAAGGCTGCAATTATGATTTCCTAAACTTGTGCATTACATGTTATGCTGCTTATTGTCTATAGATATGTTTTGACCAAGAACTAATGTTTTTTTTTTAGTTGATGGAGTAGGCACGTTGGGGTGGTCGATGGGGGGGGGGGTTGCCTCCAGAGTGTCTTGTGTGTCTTTGTGTGTGACTGGAATGATGAGCATCAAACCGGTTCAAAGGTCAAAGGCCAAATGGACACAGACACACATTCACATTCGACGACCGCTCTAGTGATTTGCAAGCAGTAGCCGTGGGACGGTACTTGGCTTTGTGTGTGTGTGTTTGGGTGTGATCCAGAGCAATGAGTCACTGACAATTGGGAAGTGACCTACATCTCTCCCTCTCTTTATCCACCTTCTATCTGCCTCTTTCTTTCCTGTGTCAGCTGCCCAGTCATCACTTCTCCGCACTGAATGACCCCTCTCTCCCTCCGTCTGCTTGAGGCACACACTCACACACAAAGGGGGCGCATGTACACATCGATACACACACTACATGGATCCTCTCACACTCACAGTTTGCCTGGGAATGTGAGAGTACACTGACTAAGTTTGACCCGAGTGTGCGAAAAGGGAGGGGTAGAATAGTTGTGTGTCGATGTTTAGATCAAATAGACATATTTACAGTATTGTGGAAGTGCATGTGGGTTCACACCGCCATTAGATAAAAGATAAAAGCGTAGAGTAGCAAAGCTGTTTGTTAATTAATTTGTCCTTGACAGAGTCCTCTGCTCTAACTCGCCTCTCTATTCCATGCATTTTTCTCAGAATGGTTTTCATTTCATGTTGAATCTTTTTTATGGATTGGAGATGAAAGTGCATTAATCCACACTGCAGTTTTCCTTCAGGAGTTAACGGCATTTCAAATTCAGCATTAAAGCTGTGCTATTTTCATAAAGTGAACATTACATTATATCTCTGTGTTGTTTGTGTGATATATCCACTTATATCTTAAAGCCCCTGACTTACACTATCCTTACAAAGGTATTAGGGCAGTGTACGCACAAGGAATTACACATAGAAGAAAATGGTTTGCAGTCTAATGAACAACATGGTGGCGGCCATAAGAAGTTAAACATCAACCAAGTCGACTTCCACTATTGCGCAACTCCTCCAGGCAGCATGATACTTACTCAATCTCACACTGGCATGGGAAGGGGTTCAGTTCATTCAGAGTGATTCTCCTACTCCATGGCAATGCACCTGTCGAGAGCTATGCCATAACATATTTTCCACAATAATTCTGGACTGGTATGGTTTTTATTTTCGTTTTTTGTAACACAATAAAAAAAAAAAAAGCACGGGTGACCCATACGTCACCATGCATACTCTCATGAGCACATAATGAACATGTCAGGGAGGTGGGGTGGAGACAGAAAGAGAAACAAACAGCATGTCAGCCTCCGGTCACGACAATAATTCCATAAAGAAAAGTGGAGTGATGGAATTAGTTTAGCTACAAACAGCAGTGATAACGCTCAGATTTCCTGGAAGGGCCTAGAGGGGACAAAAACAGTGCAATTCCCAACATTATGCATGTCTAATATAGCCTTGCCATTTCAAAATAGCAATGCACCCTTAATTATCTGCATGCATCTCCATGTCTTGTCTCGCTGCACATATTGCATATTGCGTGGTACCTTGTATTGTGAATTAGGATGCCTCGCACCGGCCAAATGTGCAAGCACGAGGCACAGATATGAGCTGCTTGTGACATTTGGCTGACAGTTTTGATTGCACTTTGCACTAACAAATACTACAGCCTGTAGATTTCAGTTACTGTGAAAATATCTCACAAAAATATATCCTCTCTATCTGATGATTTCTACATACTGCTGTGGTAACATCTAACGCAAATAAGCATTTACAATGCACTGGTGGAGGAAAAAAACATTGCAAAATTCACTACATTACAATTTACACAAAAACAGTTAATTGTTTTTTTTAAAATTTTAAATCAAGAATTGTCAATATTGACTGATATGAAATACTTTATATTTTCAAACCATTTTTCAGCCGTATTGCCCAGCCCTATTAAGCACACTATGTTTAAAATGACATTTATTTAATCTTTATATTCACCAGTTTATTTGACGTTCATAGTTGCAATGACTTCTTATTATACATTAGTGGTATATGTTAAAATAAAATGACCTAAAATCACCCTTTTTTTCTCCAGGTGTTTATTATGAATATATATAAAAAAAAAAATTAAAAATCAATATACGTATATCGATATCAACTAATATGAAATACTTATATCCTGATATACTTTAAGTCAAATCGCCCAGTCTTAGTTGTTCGTCTTATTTATTATGTCATCAAATTTTGGTCAGAAAATTGAAAAAAAAACCTGTAGGGGCTACTTGGGTATTGGGCAATACCTGAAGTGTAAATGTACAACGTCCATGTCGGTTGTGGAAGACTGATCAGCACTCGCCTCTTTCATACTGCCTTGCAGGATAGCTGACTCGGAAGAGGCATAACAGTCGAGTCAGCATTTATTCACATGGGCCTTTCAGGCACAACCCCCCCAACGAGACATTTTTGTTTTCGAAGTAGGCATTGCGATTTTACGTATTCAAATTTTCACATTGTTTTGCAACAACGGTGTCAGCGGCTGAGACAGTGGCAATTGCCTTGAACACAAAGAGTCACGGGAATTGAATCAGATGTGTTAAACTTCATCCTCTGATCACGTTCTCTTACACACAGGCAGTTTTTATCTCTGGATACTATAAACAAGTGAATTTGTGGGTGGACTGATTTAACCCAAAGCCTCCCTTTCACCAGCCACTCCTCTAATTGACTTTTGGTGTGGTCATTTCAGTGGAAGTAATACTTAATACTGCTGTTACTTACGGTCAAGGAGCTTTTCCCTTGTGGGAGTTCAGACTCATGTTTGATAGTCTTGCGTGCATTTGATTTCATCAGTATTATACAGAAAAATGATGATACAGCTCCTTTGTGATTGTGCAATAGTATTCATTGTGTAATATTGTTCGTTAAGGCTGACCTTTCGCCTTTTCCTTGTGAAAGCGTAGTAAAGAGAAAGAAGTCCTGATAAGCAATGCCGAGGAGGTGGCTACTGATACACAAAACCACAACTCAATATGGTGGCCAGCTTGCTTCTGGTATGACAAAATAAAAACAGGTCAATAAGAGGTGGGTGAGTAACACTACAAGTAGCTACAATAACTTTTAATACGGGGCCTGATCGTACTCGTTATCATTCATTCATTCATTCATTCACCCTGTGGTTTGATTGACCTTCTTGGCCCTTTAATTTTAATTCCTCTCTCTCACTGCCCTATAACTATGTCAGCTTAACCTTCTCGGCTAATCGCCTGATCATCCCGCTTTACTTGCACACACCTGCTCACCTTCCCGAGCACACCACACTGACCCATTATCTTTTCCTCCGTGTCAGATCGTCTCGCCCACTGTTTTAGCATTAGCACGGTTCTCCTGGAAACAAACTTGTTTCAACGTTCTTTCCGCCGGGAAGTCCTGTTTTTGAATAACTCTTCTCAGACATCTCAGAAGTCGCCCATACTTCTGAGTAGAGGTGGGCGATTATATATCGTCATCGATATCATCGTCAATCTTGCTTTCACGACGTGTAGTTTTAAATTATCGAGTATTAATACTGCCTCTGACTCGAGTCAGTCAACGGCCGCAAAGTATGAGGAAATGCTGAAAAATTAGTTGGCATTGACGGCAGAGGAGGAGGAAGTGATAGTCATTCGGCGAATCAGCGGGCAGGACCCGGTCACGTGACTCTGTCCGCAATGCAGCCGCTCTGTTTCAAGTATGGAGGAGTGTCCAGCGGGGAATAATAGCAAGGCGCGGGTCCACTTTTCAGGGAATTGCAGTTTTGTTATTCAACTTTATTTGGAATACGTTGGGCAATGTATGAGAATGGGTGTCATGACGACGGCTTTTTTTTTCCCCCCTCGCTGGGTGACACTTTGTCACACGTCAGGTATCAAATACATTTTTTTTTCTCATTCTGATTGCTCTCGTATCTGGCGGTGGTACGCTAGTACTTACTGCAGCTCAAAATGTCACATCAATATGAAATAACAGCAGAGACATTTAAATGACATAAATATTCCCAAAAATCGATGTAAGTCTATACATAATTTTTTTTTGTTCTTTTTTGTTAAATATTGTCGTAGAATATCATTGTTTTGCAGAAGCTACATTTAGTCATTTAAAAGAGATGTTGTTCACAAACGCTGTCTATCCACAATTGGTCTGTGAAGCAAGTGCAGATTTAAAATATTTATTGTAGAATATCGGCGGCACGGTGGTCGACTGGTTAGCACGTCCGCCTCACAGTTCAGAGGTCGTGGGTTCGATCCCGGCTCCGGCCTCCCTGTGTGGAGTTTGCATGTTCTCCCCGTGCCTGCCTGGGTTTCCTCCGGGCACTCCGGTTTCCTCCCACATTCCAAAAACATGCATGGTAAGTTGATTGGACTGTCTAAATTGCCCCTAGGTGTGATTGTGAGTGCGGATGTATGTCTCTGTGTGCCCTGCGATTGGCTGGCAACCAATTCAGGGTGTCCCCCGCCTACTGCCTGAAGACAGCTGGGATAGGCTCCAGCACGCCCCGCGACCCTTGTGAGGAGAAGCGGTACAGATAATGGATGGATGGATGAATTGTAGAATATCGTCAAATTATCGTTATTGAGTTTTTGGAAAAAATATCAAGATATATATATTTTTTTTATCGCCCACCCCTACTTCTGAGTGCAGGTTACACATGCCATGGATGCTTGTTTTGTGTTCTTTAGGCCATAAACGCAATATAAGTGTCACACATTTGTACAGTTGAAAAGACTTCTGGAAAAACATTTTGCATTAGTCTACTCTTCGGTATCGTTTAAAGACGAAGTCAACCCCCCCCAAATTCTTTACAATTATATGTTCTATGCAGCCCCACTAGTCTAAACTTGATATTCTGTTTAATATTGTGTTTGTGGAATACAAATGAAAGCAGCTAAATCCACCTGTTTTTATCCATCTCAGGGGGCGGCCATTTTGTCTTTTGCTGTCGACTGAAAATGACATCACAGTTGCTCAGGACATTAGGTCCTGCACACGAAGAACAGGATGTTTTTTTGTTTTTTGGTATTTTTAT
This sequence comes from Filicampus tigris, assembly GCF_054856515.1. Taxonomy (NCBI): domain Eukaryota; kingdom Metazoa; phylum Chordata; class Actinopteri; order Syngnathiformes; family Syngnathidae; genus Filicampus; species Filicampus tigris. The sequence continues at coordinate 12,528,955 of NC_141232.1, read as the reverse complement.
AAAGTCCAAGATGTGGAATAATATCAGCCGACGCCATTTGCACATTCGCTAATATATGATTGGCCTTATGTCTCACTAAAGTGAATATCGTTTTTCATGCTCCAAAACATTGTTCTCGTGTAAAGGATTTGGCGCTGCTTTTACGGGTTTGAGTTGAAAATTTTACAATGGAAACAGCTCGTAAATTGCCATTATAAGGGAACGCTTTTTTAAATTTGTTTTTACTACAAAGCTGGTATCGGCACTTCCGCTACATGTTTGCACCTCAGCAGGTTTTGGCAGCATGGCGGCGCAACTGCTTCATCATAACATTCCCCTCTTAAAGCAGCTGTTGAATCGTGTGCCAGAAGAACACAATCACAAACATGAATGAAGTGTCAGTTGGGCAGACAGTGGAATATTAGGATGGGGGGGGGGGAAATGGCCGAGCCCCAATTCCCTGTCTCTTTCGTTAGAAGAGAGTAGATCAAGGGAGGGAAGCTCAACCTCTCTATAGTGGAATGTCTGGTATGGTTACCAAGGTAGGGGGAGGGGACAAGAGTCAGTGTGTGTGTGCGTGGAAGTGTGTTAGGTTAGAGGTTAGTAGAGGCAGAAGGAAAGGGGGAGAAGCAAAGGGATTGTGTTTTTAATCTGCAGGGTCATGACCTTAGAATGTGTCACACTCTATCATTGCCATGTCTCTGAACAAAAGCAAAAGGGCAGAGAGGGTGGAGACAAATTGGTGTGAAGGGAAAGTTGTAATCTATATTGAAGGTTATGATGTCAATCAGAAAGGTAATGCTTTCTTTGGCACTGCATGTTGAAGAAATTGAGAGTGGCAAAGTGTGCAAAATGACTCAGTTGGGCTTAGAACAATGCCAGATATTCCCAGCTCTTCACACTTGTTCCTTTAGTAAATCTAGTAGTAGTTCAAACAAAAATCAAAGAAAGTGGCTCAGTCTTACTTGCGCTTACTTTTGAACCCTACATATGCCTACTTTATGGTCTATCGTTGTGTCTCTCTGCCCGCGTGAAAATTAGTCAAGGCAGTGGCCCGCCTTAAAAAAAATAAATAAATAAAAAAGAAACTACCCATCTTATATAGCTCTTGTAGAGAAATGTGAGCTGGTCAATATGACTATAGACCTACTGACAGTCAGGCCAAAAAAAAAAAATCTCAGTTGAATGACTGTGGATATGCCGACATGGTAATTTTGCAAGCCTTTGTGCTTCATTGGTCGCCTTGGTGAACTTGCTCATTTTCTGTCAGAATGGACAGTTGCATTTGATATCATGTCTTTCTCTCTTTCTCTCTCTCTCCCAGCGGGGTTGCTTGTTCCTCCAATGTGCATATTGCTGACTTGTTGTTTTTACCATAAATAGTTTGAGACTAAATCGACAAGTGCCACTGCTGATCGCAGCCAAGTATGGCACTCAGTTTTTGTCTCACTTTTTTTCAAGATATGTCTCTTCCCACCAAATTACAGTTGCAATCAAGTGGCTCATAAAGTGCTTGATTGTACTTGAAATAAGATAAGTAGCCCTACAGGTATCATACTTTCTCCAGCCATTTTTTTGACTGTATCCTTTTCTATGAAACGCACACATCAGCTCTTTTTGTTTTACAGTCAACAACTGCTTTTCTCAACCCTCTGCCAAAGTCACACACTTGATCCTTCCCCTTAACCCACCCAGCTAACATATTAACTGATAGCTTTAATAGGGCCAACATTTTATGAGGTGTGATATCAAAGATTTATGGCAGTCTCTCATTTGGGTCGCTTCAATGACATGATTGAGGGGCACTTGGAATGCGGAAGCGAGTGAGCAGATCAATGATTACACATTGGAGAGATGACAGGACAAGATATCTTTATCGTCCTTCGGTGCCAAACACCTTTAATGCAGTTGAGACCTGTTCGCTGGCTGCATTGATCGTATGCCAGAATGAGTCATTATTAGAATTTCTTTGGATATATTTGGCGCTGCTAGAGATGGGCATAAAAATAGATTAGGCACTTTTATATAGGTACTATATCTTGAAGCAATGGAGGGAAAATACTGTGCACTGTTTGGCAGTAACTTAAGTAAGTATTATATATGGGTACCAAGTCCCAGTGCTAAACTACCCCCAGGTCTGAATTTTTAAAAACCGGAGTATCAGTAAGCTTCCACCCTTAACAGTTCTGTTACCCGTTTTGGAGAAATTACTCAAATTTCCGGATTATGAACGGTTACTTTTTTGCCACACTTTGAACCCTGCGACTTTAAATGTAATGCGGTTTATTTATGACGTTTTACTGACGAGCTCGTCAGTAAATCGCCATGCCGCCAATAGATTTACACAAAGTCTCGTCACGTCTGACCAGTGAAGTTACCGTCACGTCACAGTAGACCAGTGGATCTGTCTGAGTCTGCCCTCACCTTGAATGTTCATATCAGCCATTTGCGGAGTTCGGTGGGAGGCTTGGATGGCGAAAATGTTGATCTCTGCAAAAGCAAATGTTCTATTTTGATTCAACACGTGGAGGACAGCAAAAATATCTACTCTTGAGAAGCTGAAATTCTGAGGAAAGGGTTCCGAAACAATCGATTATCAAAAACATAGATCAATTAATTTGATGATCGATTAGTTGACGATTAATCCACAGAGCCACGATTAATCCACAAAATCATTTGGAGGTTGAATAAAAATCGTACCTTCGCGCCTGCTCTTCTTTGACAGCTATCTTATTGCGATGTTGGTCAAATGGCAGTTTCCGTGATTTCAGAGGCTACGGAGCCGGAATCAGCCTGTAATACGGCGAGTTGCTCAATTTGAATAAATAACATAATTGGGCAATCAAGCACATTTTGCTATTCCACTCCGCTCTGTTTTCTGCAAGATATGTCCAGTCGAAGGTCACTTTTTGGTTGAGAGACAGGATTTGTGGCAGAGGAGCAAGGAAGATCAGATGTTCACTCAGCCTTTAGAAGGCCTTGGCTATTTTGTTGTTCAGGATTTTGTGTAAGACAAGATGGGGAAAGAAGACGGCAAGGAAGGTCACCTCCCACACTCGACGACTGTAACACACAGACGTCATAATAAAAAAGAGCTTGTGAACCTTATGTGGAAACCGTTGTTTTACAGAATAGTACATTTGATGTTGATGGGGGCAGTCTCTCAAAGGTGAGGAGTTTAGGTACAATTGTCTTGTCACCATCTGAACTACGTTTACTGTATGTACAACATGGTAGGATTGGATGACTTGGATTGGGCTTTATAACTGTCAAAATTTTTCACTACGGCTGTCACGGCGCAGATGAGGAAACTAGTCGGCTGTAGTCCAACTGGATACATGCGAATGAACCTTACTGGACGTGGTTGGGCGTAGCATTTTTTGGAAGTGGTCAGTAGTGTGACGGGAAGCAGATGAAGCCTTTCATTTTTGGAGGCTTCATGTGCAGTTACTCCCCACTTCTGGCCCAAAACATTGATTGCCATTTCAACAACAGCCGGGCACGGCACCAGGATTTTTTTCTCTCCGGGGCTTAGGGGGGCTTGACCGATATGTTGGGTACATCTGCAGCAGGAACACAGAAACAGGAATTGTATTGGAGCAGAATTGTTTACTTTTTTTTTTTCAAATGTTTTTATTTATTTGCTGGGAGGCGTTGAAGGGAGGCTAGACAAATTTCTGACAAGGCTGCGTAGACGTAGCCAACCAATGGCGCTGTCGCTGCAAAACAAATGTGTCCAAATTGTAACCGAGTTAAATTTTAAGTAAGTTACGAAGCAAAAGGTGAATCATCTGCTCGCAGAATGGTAATTGAATTGGTGTCACACTCAATTTTTGTTCACGTCTTGCAGCAATAGAAACGGAAAGCACGAGTTCTGGAGAAGACTTGCTGGTCACAAGCCCCCCATCTCCGCCACCTCCGCCGCGCATCTACAAGCCTTGCTTTGTATGTCAGGACAAATCTTCAGGATACCACTATGGAGTCAGTGCATGCGAGGGCTGCAAGGTACACAAACTCACACAATCACAACATGTAGACAACAACTGTAGCGCAGTTAGATGTTCCGCGCCAAGTCTTTTACACAGAGGTTGAGGCCTTGTTTACACGTAGCTGGGGTTTTTTAACAACCGTATATCCCCCCGCGCCCGCCTGCGTTGGAATACACATTAAAAAAAACGCATCCGCACGAAACCGCGGAAGTGCGTTTTCAAAGTCAAGCCTCTAGGCGGCAGTAGTTAGCCAAATACTGTCCATTCAGAAGGAACTTCCGTCCTTTGACGTCACTTCTACGAAACCAAAAACACGGCGGCAAACTCGTTCGGTAGAACCGACGAGGTCAGAATTGCTTTGAAACCTTTCAGCGAGAAGCAGTGGTTGGTTGCGGACAAATAAGTAAGCAAAAAGCGCATCGAGAATGGCTATAACCAACGCAGCGCCGCGAGAATCCATGTTGTCTCGCATGAAAACACAAGTCGCGCAATGACGGCAAAGCGTTGTTGTCGCACGGCGACGACGTAAATCTCCGGGAGTAACCGTCCACAGCAAAACGCGTATTCGGAGATATCCAGCGATATCCGCAAATCTCCACTGCGGCCGGAATTTTGTGTTTTCACTGAAAAAACTCCGGGGACTTGTGGATGATAGGGCTAACCGCAGGCTTATATCCGGCGTTTTCAAAAACCTCAGCTACGTATAGGGTGTTTGCATAATGTGTCAGGGTGGAGGCCATGACCTTTACACCTCCCCTAGGATCACTAATCCTCTTAGCTGTATCTAATCCAATAAACAGACACTCTCTCACACACACTCACATACACACACAATCTTTACATGGACTTAGTATTTACTTTGTTAACCATTGTGAGTTTTTGTTGGTCTCAGTTCACACTCGTGTTCCACCTTATCATCCACAGAGTTACGCGCATTCAAAATACAAAACAAAAACAAAAAAACACAGAAAGTTTTTGGTCAATGTTTCCTGCTCCAAAGATATTCCAGGGCTTTAGTATACTACACAAAGCAACAGCTCAAGGTCGCTCTACTTCTCTGAAGGAACTGCTATATTCTGTCATATCTGTTTTAGGGTTTCTTTCGAAGGAGCATCCAGAAAAACATGGCATACACTTGTCATCGAGACAAGGTTTGCGTCATAAACAAAGTTACACGCAACCGGTGTCAGTCCTGTCGACTGCAGAAATGCCTCGATGTTGGAATGTCCAAGGAGTGTGAGTTCATTAGAAATGTGCTTTACATGTCTTGCATTGTTAGTTATGTACATGCTTGAAACAAATGCACTTGGTAAGATGCAAAATTATAACATTTTGAGTTTTTTCACGCTACTGGCAGGATGGTGAATGGTGTGTGTTATGCTCTAAATTAGAGTCGTTGACTCCAAAGCATTTTATTGTTGACTTTTGTCGCCATCTGGTGGCCGTTTTTAGTGAATGCATTCGCCCTCGATGGTACTTGTACAGTGCGGCGGAATGAAACCATACACCAGTCACAGCAGTATGATCACCTGCACAATCTAACGATATGCAAAACAACAGAAAAAATATGAATCTACACAATCAAAGGGTGTTCATGAAAAAAATTGTTTGTTATTTTCAACATCATTTACAATTGTGGAGGATACAACAAGTTATTTATATAATATTTTGACTCTGCCATGCACTTAAATGAGGCCACTAAAGTATGAGAAAGTTCTCTCAGTATAATGCAGTAACTTCTACACCACGTAAGTTAATATGTGGCTTTCTATGCCTATCACAACTGAGCATTATTGTCTTTGTAAAGGCAGAATCATGGATATGATTCCTGTTTTATCGTTACATTGTGCTAGTGGTCATAATGTTGAGATTGAAGTTTTGAGTTAATGGATGGTGCCTAGATTCATTAAACGGGAAGTCAAGCACCACATTTTTTTTTTACAATAATATATACTATGCACCTCCACTAGTCTAAACACGGCATTCTGATTTATATTGTGTTTGTGGAATATCATTTAAGCAGCAAAATAAACTTGTTTTTAGACCTCTCATGGTGCGGCCATTTTGCCATTTTCTGTCGACTGAACATGACTTCACAGTTGCTCAGGGCTCAGGTAACGACCAATCACGGCTCACCTGGTTTTTTTTAGATGAGCCATGATTGGTTGTTACCTGAGCAACTCTGATGTCATTTTCAGTTGACAGCAAGTGACAAAATGGCCGGCCCCTGAGAGACAAAAAACGTGCAGATTTTCCTAATGAAATCATACTCCACAAATGCAATATTAATCTGAATGTCTTGTTTTGACTAGTGGGGCATCAAACAAGATTTTCTTGCAAAGGATAATTCTTGGTTTGACTTCCCATTAAAGTATTGCTACAAGTGAACTATACCGGTAGTTTGAAACAACTCCTATGTACACATATATTTTCAATCAGTTCTCCTTGTGTGTTTTGACCCAAGACAATTCAAATATGTTTTAAAGTTTTCTGTTTTGTGACTTCACCTCTGCGGTCAGTGGTCCGAAATGACCGGACGAAGAAGAAGAAGGAGGAGAAGAGGCAGGTGGAGGTGGAGGTCTACGTCTTGTCGGCAGAAACGGAGCAGATGATTGAGCGAGTTCGCCGTGCACACCAAGACACATTTCCCTCTCTTGGTCAGCTGGGGAAGTACACTACGGTACTCACAAATTCCCCCATAATCCTGTTCCTGAATTTCAGCCCCCAAATTGCTCATTGTTTAAATTTGTAAACGGACAATAAATAAGTAATGATTTTTGGCGTCTCCTTTTCCTGACTGCAGAGTAACAGCGCTGAGCATCGGGTCCCTCTGGATGTCAACCTTTGGGACAAGTTTAGTGAACTGTCCACCAAATGCATTATAAAGACAGTGGAGTTCGCCAAGCAGCTGCCCGGCTTCACAACATTAACCATTGCCGATCAGATCACTCTTCTCAAAGCTGCCTGCCTCGACATACTGGTCTGTTTGTCACTTTTGAGCCGCACAAAAATGTAAACAGGGGAAATCAAATTCAAAGGCTGTCTTACTAATTGATCTCCTTTTATCTCAGATTCTGAGGATCTGCACGCGCTACACCCCAGACCAGGACACCATGACCTTCTCAGATGGTCTGACTCTCAACCGCACGCAGATGCACAACGCCGGCTTCGGGCCACTCACGGACCTGGTGTTCTCCTTCGCCAGCCAGCTGCTCCCACTGGAGATGGACGATGCAGAAACTGGGTTACTCAGTGCCATCTGCCTGCTCTGTGGAGGTACTGCAGCTGTTTGAGACTTTTAAGGCCTTGCGAAATGAAAATACATTTGCCTTAATCAATTTGGCACACCACTGAGAAACAAGATTAAAATGAAATGGAAAAACCCTGCAAATTTTGAATCCTTCAAAATTGTGAAAAATCGAGCCTTTGTTTCCGCTCACAAGCACTGTGGGTGTGTCCACTGAATGTGGGACTGACAAATGGATGCTACTTTGTCAAGCAAATTTCTTGCTTACAAATTCTTACATGTTCAAGGCGCGAAGATATATCCACTTAAAGTTTCCGTTGGCTGGAATAAAAACACCGCGACGACCAGCTAGCTTGCAAGCTAACAGGCTTCCGGGCCTCCTCTTGGTCGCATCCTCGCGTGGGAATTTAAATAACACCAAAAAGTTGTGTATATTGTGGCATCTAGGGAAGGTGCGTTTTTGGGGTGTAGTCATAGTTGGCAAACTGTGCAACTAACTGAAGAGGTTGAAATGGGTCTAAGTAACTCGCAATTGCACTGGATAACCACTGATGCGTTTGAGGGTGCTCATTTTGTGTGTTTGTCACACAGACCGTCAGGATCTGGAGGAGTCAGACAAAGTCGATGTTCTTCAGGAGCCAATGCTGGAAGCTCTGAAGGTTTGACGTCTAATTTGGGATATAGTATAGGCACATGTTTTTTATCCGGTAATGGTAAACGGGACTTGTTATATTCCATCCATCCATTATGTACACCGCTTATCCTCACAAGGGTCGCGGGCATGCTGGTGCCTATCCCAGCTGTCTTCAGGCAGAAGGCGGGGGACACCCTGAATTGGTTGCCAGCCAATCGCAGGGCACACTGAGACAAACAAACATCCGCACTCACAATCACACCTAAGGGCAATTTAGAGTGTCCGATTAACCAAACAAGCATGTTTTTGGAATGTGGGAGAAAACCCACACAGGCACGGGGAGAACATGCAAACTCTACACAGGGAGGCCGGGGCCGGGATCGAACCCACGACCTCTGAACTGTGAGGCGGACGTGCCGCCCTGTTATATTCCTTTCCTGATATATATGCACACAGTCAAGTCAAGTGTGGAACACTGTTCACTGGTCAAGCTCTAATCTGTTCATATTTCAAAACGTAACATAATGGTAAAATACATCATTTATGCCAGGCTCAAAATGAAGTATGTTGTTCAACATTCTATAACTTGTTTGACCAAAAGACCGCAATGACAAATTCAAAACTCTGTATGCTATTTTTGTAGCTCTATGTCCGGAGGAGGAGGCCTGACAAACCTTGTATGTTCCCCAAGATCCTGATGAAGATTACGGACCTCAGGAGCATCAGCGTGAAGGGTAAGTTCCATGGTAGCGAGCGAAGGTCATTTGTAAAACACATTTTGATGTCAAACCTAAATGTTTTCAGTCTGCCGAAAAAATAAAGGAATTTGCCACACTGTTCCAATGCAATGGGCGAGGATTGTAAATTCATCTGTGTGGCTTGTTTGTTGTTTGTTTGTATGCAACCTGTTTGCCGGGAGGCTCCCGTAAAAATATGTGCAACACCTGACAATGCGGTCAACAAATGGAGCCTTCAGATATACTACTAATAAAGTACCATTTATGTATTCATAAAAGTCCTTGACTTTTTTTTTTTTTATGCCACATCAAATGCGTAGATTTCATGACATATTTTATGATGTTCACATAAGTGAGTGTTTTGGTTGCATTTGTCAGAAACTATGCCTGACTTGCCTACGCTGAGAGTATGGTCTTTATTAAACAAAGCAATAAAAATAAAGAAATGGCTCAAAATGTAAAACGTATGTCATGGCCTCACAGTTTTGCCACAAGCCACCCCACCCCCATTTGTGTGCCTTTTTTTTTTTTTTTTTTTTTTTTTTTAACGCTTTCTCCACACTTGTTGACACCTAGGTGCAGAACGAGTGATCACACTCAAAATGGAGATACCCGGCTCCATGCCTCCACTCATTCAGGAAATGCTGGAGAACTCTGAGGGACTCGAGGGCCAAGGTGCCGGAAAAGGGAAGGAAAGAGACAGAGGAGGCAGAGAACGCGAGGAAACAAAGCGCCAAAATTCGACTAGTCCGTCCCCGATGTCAGTTCCCTCTCCCAGCCGGAGCCCCCCAGCTGGATCCCCCTCCCCATGAACTTCCACTCCTCGTACCGCTGCATTGCACAGCACCACCGTTTTGGCAGTATGTGGCACTGCGAGAGCACCATCCACGCAACAAGACTGATGTGGATCAACTGTACATTTCATCAATGGAGTCTGAATGTCTGAGCCCATCAGTGGTGACGCGGATATGCACAGTGTCTTTTAAACTGCGCTGAATTATGGGCTGCGGATCGGATGCGTGACACTTTTTGCCTGCCTAAATTATGCTGTCAGAATGACAGTATTGTCACCTTGTCAAGACATGATGGTTTGATGCATTTAATGTAAAATATCGCTTCACTTTTAAAGAAAATCTTTTTGTAAAGATCGCGTAGATTGTTTTTGTTGTTTGTTTGTTTATGGACAAAAAGAGTAGCGCTATATAGCTGCACCTGTCTGACTTCCTCAGTAACAGGACATTGTCAGATATAAACAGATTTGATGAAGGATTATGGGGTTAGTCTATATATAGACGATAACCCTCTTATGCATTTTTCTCTCGTGAAAAGCCATGCGTGTTATGCAAAATCAGTGTGTGTATTTGTATGTAAATGATGCTGTGACCGACTGACAAAACATATTTTCGTAAATTCACTTGTGTATATACATTATATATTTTATCTCCCCAAAGCGGCTGACACTGTCGAGTTCTTCCTTCATCCCCGTCAGTATTCCCCCTCAACCTGCCCGTCTCCCACAACCCACCTAACACACATCAGGGAAAAACAAAATTTAAAAAAAATCACGCGTGGATCAATTTTACAGCCTCACTAAAATGATTATTGCAGCTGAAAGCAAATATAGTTTGTAGCATCTGTGAGAAAAGTCATCCAAGGGTTGTTTTAAACTGGTCAACCTGGAGGTGGGCACTTTAATCGACTGTGATATTATCATGAGTGCATGTCTAGCATATCTGAATATGTCTGTACTTGTACCACTGTGTATCACTCTGTACCAGTTCACACTGCCACTGGCTCACTTTGTATGCATTGCTACTGCCGGGTACAAATCGTTTCACAATTCCAGTGTTTACCTTATTAAAGGGGACCTATTATTTGTGTTTATAGCTCTGTTATCTGCTGGAGTAGTAATGCATGGTTTACTTTTTGGAAACGTTTTTTTTTTTTTTTTTTAATCATGCTGGCTTTCTGTCATCCTCTCTTTTCAGCTTCTGTCTCTTTTAGCCCCCTTAAAAGCATCCCCACCCCTTAAAAGCGCAGTCTCCTCCGATGGGCTCCTTTATGGAAGGCTGCCAAGGGGCACAATCCTTGTATTAATGGGTGAGCTGTGCCCAGAGTAAATGACCATAAAAAGAGTATAATATCAAGAGTTGGCTGATTAAATTCACCTTGACATGAAATTGGGAGGGAAAAAATGGCTGACTTTTATTTTAGAACACCATGATGTTTGGGGTTTTCACTTTGACCTCATTTGAAACTTTGGTCGTTTTCAATGTGGACATGAATCATTGTAAAATTATATACAGAATAACCAACAGCATTGTAATAATAGGTTCTCTTTAATATGTGCTGTAGTTAAAGTCAAAAGACAGAGGATAAACACAGGGAGTCAATAAAAGACAATGATTTTCTCCTTAAATCCTGAGATGTGTCTGTGTGCACGTTATATTCTGCTTTTGTTACCTCGCACCATTTTAATATACTGTAGTAATTCACAAATGTTACATATCTCTAATCTTCCACCCCTTGCGATTTGTTTATGCATGTGCTGTCGCCTTCAGTACCAAAAAATACAGATGATTAAAAATGTCAGTCCGAACAAGCTCATACAGTGCACGAGACAATGAGCAAAGTGGGTGCAGTTGGGTCCAGAAGTACAGTATTTGGTTCGATGTGATTTTGCCTTTATGCATCACCTCAATGGATTTCAAATTAATATTTCTGGTTGGGGTAGACTTTCACCTATAAGAGTTTTTCCCCAAAATATATTTACAATTGTATGTAGGGATCAGGGTAGGCAGCTTAGTGGACTAGTGGGTAACATCTTCCCTAGAAGTTCAGTGTTCGATACTCATACCTGGCAATGTGTGGCGTTTGCATGTTCTCCATGTGCTTTTGTGGCATTCTTCAGTTAATCCGTTTTACTCACGTATCCCCAAAACATGCATGGAAGATTAAAGAATCTAAAATAATCAAGAGTCTTTAATTAACCTACCAGGGATGGGCAAAGTTGACCCACATCCTACACTTAGAGTGACCCTTGATTAATTTTTGAAACGTACAAATGTTTGTAATCAAACTGTTTACCACTAGATGGCAGACATTGCTTAAAAGCTCAACTCCAAGAAGGTACTTCTGGTTCTGTATCAAAGAAGAAGGGTCCTGGGATGGCCATATTAGGTAAAGAAATGTGTCACTCAGGTAAAATAGGATGCAGACGATATATTCACCGAAATAAAAGGGAAAAAAAGAGATATTCACCGAATTTAAACACAAAGCGATATGTTTGCTTGGACGCTATCAGCCATGAAACATTTCAACCTAAGTTGCCCCTACAACACAGATCTCAAAAGTACAATAGTTTCTTTCTTTTTCTTTACAAGAACTGTTGAAATTTTAAAATGAGTTACTTAATTTGTGTCCTCCAAAAACGTGGCTATTTGGGACCAAGGAGTGGGGCTGGGGATCCCCCTTTGTAAACTTGAAATAAATTAGAACACAAGGTATGTCTGGTTAAAAAAATGAACTAAAAGAGGAGTAGAGGCAAGGAACACGACAAACTCTCAACACCAATAAAATATTCCCATCTTTTGAGTCAAAACCACGAGGTCAGGAATACTCTGAAGAAGGAAGAACAAACCTACAACCAAAAGACAGTATGAATGGAATTACAGACGGTACAGATAGGTGGGTAAGGTAATATTCAGGAACACAAAACACAGATTCGAATTCCCCATAAAAAAAAAGGAAAGGGACAGTTTATGAGGCAAACCATTCCACATCATCTGTCAATATGGTTGAGGCACTGTTCTGACGAATAATTGTGATGTTTCACATTTAAACCAAAAATGAGTCAAAATACAGTGAAGGCATATCAACGCATCTTTGAGAAGGAAAATAGTCATGTCCATGCCTCTAGAGTTCAGTATGACAAACCATGGTTATGCATACAATTTTTCCCAATAGCAAAACTTAAAATGTTGCCTATTCCCCCCTGCATCTAATTGTACTATTTTTTTTTTTTTTTATCTAAAGACAGCATAGTTAGTAGACCCACTTGTCTTGATATGTCATCTAATGCGACATCAACCTTTAGGATCTTGAAATGCTCAATGATGTACAGTATAGTAATGAAAAGCAGCAGCCCAGGAAAAAAAATGACAGGCTCAGACTGTGGAGTTCAAGCTAAGCATACAATGAGAAACTGCAGGGAGACTCCCGAGTAAAAATAGTGCACAGCAGGACAAAAGCAAGGGGAACGTGAGAGGAATGTGACAGGTGTGGGAAAAGAGTTGAGTAAGATAATAATGATCAACTTTAGCTAACTAAAGTTAGTATTGTTTGCCTTGCAATTAATGGAACTGGTAACACAACTTCTACTGTCTTGTCATTTCAAAGTATGCCTCTCCATCATATCCCAGTTAGCATTACCGAGTAGTCTCCCTGAACAAATATTTGATGATTGCTGTCTGTGACCATTTGACCCAGTTTACTTTTCAGCTGAATCAACACCAGTTGAAATGCGCACATTTAGTTTGGATTACGATTCGGGGATTTTTTTTGGTGTTGTTGACCTGTCTGAATATAAGAGAGGAACATATATGCATAACTCCATTCGTGGTTATGATTTGTGCTTCTGTACCAGGAAGTGTGACTCCATCATGAGCCTGCCATGATGCCCATCAGCAATTAATCAATTACTCCACCAACACTTACTTTTGAGGTGCTTCATTGTGTCTCTAATATGTGCAGTCACTGAAATGTAAATGTCACGTTTCATGCAACAGGCTTCATCAGTGATGGGCCAGCTTGCCAAAAGCTTGGGGGAAAAAAGTTTTGGTCTTTTTTTTTTTTTTTCAAACAAACCCAAACAATTCACACACACATATACACAGGATGGGCATTCCATCAGTACTGACGATCCCACGGTGCCCGCACACAAGTCAATGTGATAATACAAACATACATTCGTAAACATAACCGCAGAAGCAAACAGTTGATAGGTGTATGATCAAATAATATTATCGGCAGAAATAGGGGGCCCAAAATCATAGTTTCCTGAGGGCACGCGTGGGCAAGCTGCCTCTGATCATGAGACCCAAGAGGGAACACTCAGTTCATTTTTATCGCTCTCTACAAGTGTTTTCGGACAATTATTAACTCTGATTATGACTTTACGACTGCGTTGGCGTAGTTTGGTGATCGACTACGGCGCGTTCCTTCTTACATTCAAGTTACGTCGCCACCGTCGTAAACCGAGAACAGCCTGTATTGAAACGAATCCGAGGTTATGTTCCAAGTTGACCACAAGGGGTCCCCCTGACAGCTGCTGCTGAAGACCACCGAATGTTGTTGGGGCTCGGGAGTAGCGTAGTGTAGTGAACCGATAGGCGCGTGCGCGCGCTCACGCACGATCGCCGAACGTACTGGCCACACCCCTCTCATGAATAATTCATCACCCTCCCCGAGACCGGAGGAGACGAGTGCCAGAAAGGCTTCCCAGACGTCAAGCTGTAGCCTTTGCCGGGAGGGAGACATTCGGGCTCGTACTTTCGCCACTCCTTTATTGACAAGGACATGAAAATACCCGGCCATGACCGGGGCGTGGGAGTCTTGCTCCGGTACAACGGCTACGCGGGCTTCTGCTGCTTTATTTACAGGCGGAGAGCACACATCGAGGGCTTGATATCGCCCCGACCGTGACCGACCTATTATCTGACATTAATGACGCCATTTATACCTCCGTTCAATTGAAGACAAATACGCAGGTGACACACTCGTGGTAGGTTTATTGTCTTATTTTTCTAATTGTGTGCGTACGTGTGCGTGTGATTGTGTGCGTGTTTGTGTGCGTGTTTGTGTGCGCGAGTGTGCGTGCGTGAGCGCGTGCGTGTTGTATTGCCTCACATCCTTTTTTTTCCAGTACAGTACAGTAGTGCCATAAAAAAAACAATACCCCTATGGATATGTTGTACTTGAAGTCATATTTGTTGCTATTATTATCGTATTATCGTTTATATTTGATTTCACAGATAAAGAAAATACATGAATACATTGTCCACTGTTAATACTGAATTATTTTGGTGTTTTATATCTTTATGTCATACGGTTAACCTGACACAGTTACTCACGTGTGAATGAAAACCAGCACAGCTTTTTTGAGTAGACAGACAGTACAATTGATGACAATAGTAATTTCCAAATTAATGTTTGGGACTGGTTACTAATTTTGCATTAAGAGAGCACTAAGGATTTAACTTTTCCCATTGGAGATGGCTGGTGGTTACCAGTTGTTTTGACAGGAAACAAATCCTTTGTGAAGAAATGACGGGATTATCGGACACATTACAACATAACGCACCCCCTTCCTTCATCTCTATCACAATAGTTGCTCTGTATGTTTGTGCATGTTCTCTATCGAGCTGTCCATCCATCCATCAGTAGTTTTATACTCTATATCCATCTTCACATTCATCTAACATCCATCACCAACCATTCATTCATTATCCGTTTTTCTTTCCATCTATCCGAACCCACATCATCCACCCATCCTTTCATCATCAAATGTCCATCCAACCATCTACAGCGGGACTCGCAAACATAGATTCTGACCATAAATACCGGAACCTGGTGGATTCTACCACCCAAGAAAATACAATTTCAAAGAGCTACAACAAAATTAAAGCAAAATAACCAATTCTTTATTGCTGACTGAAATGAGGACTAGTGAAGTTTTCACAAAACATTTGGTTTGCATGGTTGAGTGCGGAGGCAAAAGGTGGACCCAAGTGCAGGGAAGCATGAAGGCAGGACCGGTGAGCTGGGGTAATTTTAAAAAAATATTTTCAAAAGAACAAAAATGGCAAACGTGGTCTGGGGAATTAACTGTACTAAATTTAAAAAGTCTAAAAGGCATGGTTCAAAGCAACAAAGAAACACGAGGAGTCACTGAATTCACAACAAAGGAAAACACACTGCGCCATGACGTGTTACTTGACAACCAAAATAAATCTATAAAGACTTAGAAGAGGAACTCAAGTCAGACATTTTCAGTAATATGTTCTATGCGGCGCCTACTAGTCTAAACATGGCATTCTGAGTCATATTACGTTTGTGGAATATAAGTTAAGCAGTAAAATCTACAGGCTTTTATCCAACTCAAGGGCTTTCATTTTGCTACTTGTTGTCAACTGAAAATGACATCACAGTGCCAAAAGGGCTCAAGTAACGACTGTCACGACTCATGTGTTTTCTGGGTTTGGTCAGGTGACATTTGCAAGATGAGCCCTAAGACACTGTGTGTTGTCATTTTCAGTCACCAGAAAGTGACAAAATGGCCACTCCCAGAGATGGATAAAAACAGGTGGCTTTTGCTGCTTGATTCATATTCAACTAATGAAAATATAAAGCAGGGAAATAAATATTGCGAAACCTTGATTTAAATGACTAATAAGAGGAAGGGGTCTTCTCTGTTAAATTGTGTTGAGCCACAGGTGCTTCTAATCAAGTGAGCCCGTTAACCTACCGGTTGAGTAGAAGCACCTGTGGCTGAAGCCAAACTGTCAAATTGAATCCTAAGTCCACTTGGGTCGAATCGAATCCTTCCACGAAATAAAATAAGAAAAATGAAAAAAAATGGACATGCATTAAGTGTTTTTTCACAGGACAGCAACTGATTGATAATGAAGCCAGGCTCCATGTTAAGATTTTGGTTCTCTCTGGAGATGTGGGTTAAGAGGCCACGCACTGTAAAAACAAAACTTGTATTTTTTGGGGGCGAGAACACTCATTTAAGGCGGAATATAAATGATTGACATTTATGACAATGTTAGTACAACAAAGCTCCAAAACAATTTGCTGAGTTGTTACTTTAATCTTTAAATTGGGGAACAATACAGGGGATAATTAGTTGGAAAGTCTTATTTCTTTTTTTACAATGCAGGAAAGCCAATTTTCACATTAGCAAAACTTAAAAAAATATTGGTTGTATAGCCCAAGTTGAAATGTTATCGACATTTGTTGCCTTGAAATTTTGAGTTTCCTTTTTTTTTTTTACAGTGCACTATAAAAGGTGGTCTCTGTGAGTTGAATTGGAAGTTATGCTGGTGTAAAAAGCATTAAAGGGGAAGTCAACCCAAACTTGTATTCTTTAAAGAATATGCTCCCAGCAGGCCCGCTAGTTGAAACACGGCATTCTGATTAATTTTGCGTTTGTGGAATATAAATTAGGCAGCAAAATGCACTAGTTTTTAGCCATATCTGGGGGCGGCCATTTTGTCTTCTGTCGACTGAAAATGACATCACAACTGCTCACAACGACCAATCACAGCTCAGATTCAGAAAACAGGTCAGCAATGATTGGTCGTTGTGATGTCATTTTCAGTCGACAGAAGACAAAGTGGCCGCCCCCACTTTGGGGGATGGCTAAAAACGAGTGCATTTTGCTGCTTAAGTTATCCAGTATTCCACAAACGCAAAATAGTGGGCCTGCTGGGAACATATTCTTGAAAAAAATATTTTGGGTTGACTTCCGTTTTAATGAAAAGTAAAAAAAAAAAAAAAAAAAAGCGGATTACATGTACACATACATGCTAGTTATGTTTGCTCTTATTTGAAAACATTTACTACTTATCACGTTCTAAGAATCGATTATTCTCCCAGCCCTACTGGCAACTGTAAGGATATCTATGCCTGTGTGCTTGTAAGCTCTTCCATCACAGTTTGGACTAAGAGATGTTGTTCTTTGACATATTTTGTCCCCTCCCTCCCCCACTGATTTCTGTTCCTCAACAGTGGTGGTGCAGATGGATGTAATCCCACGCTAATCTGACTAACCTTGTAGTCTGTAGTCTGGGTTTAATGTGACTCTGATTAAAATCCCTCCCACCATGGCAGTCATTAGTTAATTAGATTACTAGCGTGTGCTAATTAAAGTGACAAGGTGGAGCTCTTGAAGTGCGAGGCCTTTGCAATTTCATGATGATTTTATTTTCGATTTATTCTGGTTGTGCATTTCAAGCCCCGCGTTGAGTCAGATGTGTTTGATTTGCAGTAACAGCCTTGATATGAATCAAAGTAAAACAGTGTTGCAAGCAAGGTCTGTTCATTTCTTTGGAACGAAGATGTAGCAGCAACGGTTGGCGTATGATTTAGTGCTGAGGTATGGTTTTCCAGATGGAAAGAGAGTCGAGCGCAGGTTGCTTGACTGTCGTCCTCGATGATCTTTACAGCTTTCCATTTTGTCGGGGCTAAGGTCCCATGACACGCTTGTGTGTGCTGTGCATTTTTAAGACGTCCTTCAACGTGTTTACAGCCCTAAGCCTTAAGGTTGCCTTTGTGGCGGCCACATTTTAAGCACATCTGCAGATATCTCACAACCTCGTAGATAACACAACCATCCCTGTGGGTTCTTCTCGAATCCATAGACGTCCTATTCGTAGAGATAGACCGATATGTTAACTTTGTTGAAACAACTTTAAGCATGAACAATTTATCAGATTTACATAACGTTGATTTTTTTACATTTTTTATCCTTATTATAAAGTTTTGACAATAAACATCTTTGTTGTAAAATTCTAATGAAGTTCAGGGAGCTCCCAGTGCCATCAGCATGTCTTCAAAAGTTACATGAAACTTAAACAATAGCTCCATCTAGTTTTCTACAGTAACAGTACAGTAAAATGACAGAAATGTTAAAATTTCACTTATCTTTTGATTTCAAACAAAAGCAAAAGGTATAGAGTGTTCCCATGGTTAGTAGACACGTACTGTAGTGTACCAGATGACCAGTAGGTGGTGCCCATTCTCCAGTCAGCTGCAACCGCATAACTCAGTTTACCTTGACACGTTTGCCACATTGGGGCAGTTTCCACTTTCCAAGCGTGTCACAATGAAAATATAAACCATCCAGTATAGTGCTCTTATTTAAACATTTGTACAATTAGCTGAATATTATTTGGCAGTCACTTCTTCAGCCATTGCAATAGGTACAACCCAACTCTCCTGTTGCTGCCGGTATTATTTTTCCATCGTGTGTTTCCTGTTGTGATTGCTTGAATGTGGGGGCGGGGGGGGTTAGTCCGGGGGAAGCCCTTGAGGACAGTCCCTAGTGTTAGTGTTTACATTTCAGCAGTATTTGCGACAGATGTCACGGCCGTGGTGCCTCTCAAAATAAATACATTTGGTCGGTGCACAAATGAAAAGAATATTCACATGCGTTTGTTTTGTTTTACACAAATCAACCACAAATTTGTTCATGACATGTTGCGTGCATGCCTATCGCCCATAGATAACATGTTCACATCTTTTTTTTTTCTGCAATGTTTGTATTATTAAAATGCTACATACATTTGTTTATATTTGCATATAATTACATCTGCATCTTATGTCAGATGGTAGCATTAAATCATTGTTCTGCAGTAATTGGGTCATCCATCTGTGCTGTCAAAGGAAGAGGGACCCTTTTTTTGTATAAATTTAGACAATGCAAGACCGTAGAACAAGCTAGTATAGACAGAGGGTGTCGTATAATTAGCGCTGAACAATTATTTGAATTCAAGTCAACATTACACTAGAGTAGAATGCAATTTTCTAATCACAAAGGCTGCAATTTGGAGGAAAAATATCCCCAGTAAAACTGCTTCGTATATTTTATATATTTATGAACAGGGTGTGTAGAAAAATTCAGTGCTTAAGTTGTGTTTAATGTAAGATGAAAAGTTCATGTAATAAAGCCAAAGATTCGTTTGCATTATTGTGTTCAATATCCCCCATGAACCAGGAAGTAGCCTACTAACACATAAACAGAAGGACTAACAAACATTTATTCGTCATTATATTTTTGTAATGTATTGTCTCTACTGTTGATCATTAAAGGGCAATGTTCGAAGTGATTCTTCACATATTTAGCCATTCCTCCTCCTTACAGATTTGTGGAAAAATCATTATATTAAGCTTTTGTAAAAACTAGGGATAGACAGATTATCGGCCAGACCGATTATCGGCTCCGATATTCAGTGTTTTGACGAATATCGGTATCGGCCGTTTTTAAAAATCTGATGGCCGATAATCAATTTAAAATTGTGTTAACTTAAATGCACTATTTATTTCAATTTTTAGTTAACTTTACAAGAGATTCTACTTACCCTGGGAATACTCTGGACCTTTTGTTTTTGTTTGAAATGAAAAAAAGTTAAGTGAAATTGTTAACATTTCAGTCATTTTGAAATTATGGAGGACTTTATTTACTGTACAGAAACCTATATGGCACTATTGTTTAAGTTTTCATTTAACTGCTGATGACCGTGGGGGCTCGCCTTTTCTTTTTTTTTTTTCTTAAGAATTTTACAACAAACATGTAATAATATGCTCGCATTAATAATAATACTCTGCAAATATGAAAAATTGTTCAGTAAAGGTACGCTTAAAGACGTTTCAACAAAGTTAATAGTTTGAATTTTGTTTTAGATTTGGTCGCCAATATTTTCCTTTTAGCTTAAAATTAACATCAGCTCCAAATATCTGTTATTGGCCTTCTTGACTACTAATAATCGGTATCGGCCCTGAAAAAAAAACATAGGGCTAGCTTTAGGAACAGCACAAAGACGAAAAAAAATACCATTCTTTTTTTTTTTTTTTTTTTTTTGTTTTTTTTTTTGCATAATGCATATAGAGCCAAAACAGCGGGTGGGGGAGTCAGCCAAATCTGCCCGAGCCCACCCTTTCTATTGCTAACAAGGACACGGGAGGTCACAGAGAGCAGTAACTGACGACAGATGGCGAGTGTGCGCGTGCGCACGCGCACGCATGCATGTGTGTCCATGCTTGCCCATGTGTGATTCACATGAATGAGCTTGACGCCATGCCAGCACTGAGTCATGTTTGCCTGCCACAGGCTGCCGCGAGTGACTCAGGGATAAGACATGAACTCGGTATCTGTATTTCCCGCATCTCGTTAGCTACCAGAGCCCCAAGAGGACATGACCGGAGGGCGCAGAGATGCTTGCTTTTTATCAAGATGAATGTGCAGTCAGTGCTCATGGTACAGAGCTACAGACCCAGGAAGCAAAGAACAGCCTAGTACCTTTGTAGTACCTTTGGCCAGTAGCTGAAATCCATCTCAATGGAGCAATGCAGTAGTACCTTGAAGAAAGGTTCTGGGGGGAAAAAATCAACAAAATCAAATCAAACATGCTTTAAAAAATAAAGAAACTAACTGACACTACACCTTCCGTTTGTAAAACGAACTAAAACTAACTATAATTATAAAAAGTCCTTCATTTTTGTCTTGTCAATTAATATCATACATGAGCTTTCGAGGTTCATTTTAAAATGTGCTTATTTCGCTATTACTCTATGTCCATAAGAATGAAGGAAAGTCAAACGGTCGTTTGAGAATTGTTGTAGTAGTGAAAACTAACTGAATTTCAGAAACAAAAGTCAACATGAAATAAACACTAATTATGTTGCAAAATCCCAAACAATTCTAACCCTGACTTACACCAGTAAATTCCCCAAGAACAACAATATGTTGTTTTCCTGCTTAATGTGGATCAGATTTGGTCTGTCTTGTGCTATTTTCCAACCGCCGTGCAAATGCATTTCAGTGCATTTCGAGAGCATTTTCTTTCCCGCGCTGGCATATGAATAAATGTGCTAGCCGTTCCAGAATGTGTCTTTTATTATAATGCATATATACTGTATGTGAGGGAGGATGCAGCTTTGGGTTTTAGACTCAGGACTATCTTTTCATTCCTGCTTGTCATTGAGGATTAGCACACTGACACACATTACACACACGCAACGATAGAATAGCTACTGCATGTTATTTCTAAGAAATAAGATGACAACTCATCATTGCAATTAGGATTTTGTGGGACAGCTCTTAGACGGGGATTATGTCTATTCCTAGACTAGCCATGCAGATAGTGGATGGTGTTTTATAGGATTTGGACCTGAGATGCACTGTGATTTCATTTTAGCGCTATACATGTTGAATTATGCGTAATGCAAGACATTAAGATGGAGCCAAAGAAGAAAATCTAGCAGTCCTAAAATAGTGGCGACAAATAACAAAGATATCATAGCAAAAGGATACAAATCAGTTGAGGTAGTGTTAAAAGTAAGGATGTAACGATTAATCGAAAATCGATTTAAACTGCTTGAAATATGCATCGATGTAAAAAATAAAAGGATCGATATTGTAATCTTGATTACAAAATGATTTGTAATTGATAACAGTCAAATCTATTGTACGTTTATTTATTTTCATGTTTAATTCTGGAACTGATAGGACAAAAATGTAGTAAAGTGTTTTTGTAAAGTTACAAAAAGTTGTAGCAAGGACAAAATGCAGATGTTAAATAAAAACATCTTTTGTTTTTAAAATGAGTTCTTCATTTTGTTGAAAAAAATATTTAAAAGAAACGAATCGAAATCACAAACTGAAAATCGAAAAATGAATCAAATCAGGGCTTGAGTGAATCGTTACGTTCCTAGTTAAAAGTGGCCATGGAAACAGGTTTAACGTATGCTAGACTATCAAAATAGTCTAAAGTTGCTTCAAGAAAAGTGGACTGGATTGGATTATCAAGTTTTAGAATAGTAATGAACATTATGCTGTATTATGTAAACAGTAAACTATCAATTGATTATTTACCATATACATTTAGTAATTGATTTTGACAATGTTATTTCATTTGCAAGTAGGTAAACTCAAATATGCAGAAGAAACGCACATTCAGGAAAACAACAGAACATCCGCGTTCTCGGCAGAGTGAAACAACAAAAGAACAACTAGAACAGAGAACAAACTATCAGACTGAAAACAAATGAAGAGATTACAACAGATTTAACAACATCGAGATCATGAGACAGATCAACAGATTCAACTAACGCTCCAGATGGGACTGTGACAGGTTGTGCATTTGTAGTTCAAGACTGTATGTTAATGAAAGTTGCTGAAACAAACCCACAAAAATCTCAGGGGCCCATAAAGCACTGTAAAAGATCTTTTGGGCTGCAGCAGATGGAGACAGAAGCTCCAACAAAAAGAAGGAATAAGCAGATGGCTCTAAAAAAATGCGAAACAACTGCTCAACTGGGAAGGGCCACCTAAAACCCTGTTGACCCAACTCCATCGAGCCAACAGTGCGGTTACAGGACCTCAAACAACTATAATTATCCTAGCGCATTTGCTAACGAAGTACACATTTTGGAATGTTGCTTAATGGGCCATATACCGGGAGGAACAGTTTAATTGGGATGTTTGGGGGTTAATGAAACCACAGATTGGAGGAAGGATGAAAATGGATGGATAGATGCAAATTTTGGACAGATGACAGAGCAGTGCTTTGATAGCAAGGATGCAGTTCAAACTTTAGGACAATGAAGAGTGACCTGGAAAATTAATGTGATACACACATTTGCATACGATAGAATCCACCGCCAAAACCCGGTGATTTCAACCCAGCAAGTGTGACAAGTGGGTATTAACCCATTAAGGCCTCAAGCGCCTGGCTCGACAGCTCCCCAAAACCTAAGGTCGCCTTTGGAATTACCCTTGAAAACCTGAAGTTCTCCCAGAAATTCAACACTTACAAAATGATTAATATCTCAGCCCCTGTAGCAGACAGAAAGATAATTCCAAAACAATTCAAGAGCTTAGACATGTGGCTTTTGCACAGGCAGAATTTATTATTATTTACTGTTTCAATCGAAGATGTAAAAATAACGTGTCAGTGCAAGAGAAGCAGTATTTTAATAAAAAAAATCGAGTGGTAATTACCATCCTCTATTCTGTTACAAAGACGTCAATATCGTAATTGTCTACAAAGCATATCATATCACGTTCGACTGGTTCCACCGGTTGTGCACGTCGTCTATATATCACTGCCGTTACTTACTTTAATCAGTAAGCGATCGACGGCATCCGCCATTAGCCTACCTACGGCTCGAAAAAATTCCACGACATCCTCCGCCGTCCCGCGACACCGTCACATGTAGATTCTGATGCATTAAGTTGGCTAAGAAACGGAGAATTGGATTAAAAAAGGACGGTGACATATCCGCTCTCCCGGTTTGAAAGGTAGAAAGACGCAACAGCTCTGTTCTAGTGGAAGAAACGCGGTTTTGCGGTCCCGTCCTTAATGGGTTAAGTGTGCTGTAATTCTTTTGTCCTTTGCGTATTTTGACGGACGGCTGTCAGAGATCTTTTATTGTTATCTGTTATATCATTATACATCATCGTATTTCCTTTATCTGTGACGGATCAGTAATGAGTAGAAAACAAGTAGAAAACAAGCAGTTTCTCGGTGGCGCTTTAAGATTTGGGCTTTGGGCTTCATCGAGGCGTCAAGGTAAAGAGCTGGTCTTTACAGCGTCAACGCGTCACATATCGTAATCTGCAGTCTCTTCTTGTTATTTGCGCATATCGCAGATGTCTATTGAGATACATCGTTAAACTTTGTGATTCATATGTCGGATGTATTTGGCCTATGCTAAACAATGTTGTCATACATGGACATTTCTTAATAGTTGATGATCTTTTGACAGGAAGTCCATCGTGGGCAGTCATGTTCCGAAACAGCCTGAAGATGTTGCTGGGAAGCAAAAGCCGCAAGAACAATGGTGGTCAGTGTCATCATTTGTCATTATGAATCTTGTGAAACAGCTCTTGTATTGTAGCCCTTTTGACAGAAAGGCAGTGAAATTAGAAGAATACGTCGAGACTTTTTTTCAAGCAATGAACCATGTAGATAAGTGACAGCTTGACGTTTGGGGACCGATCAGTGAAAAAAAGATTGTGAAATAATATTATCCTATATTATCGGGATGTAACGATTCACTCAAGCCCCAATTCGATTCGATTTTCAGTTCCCGATTTTGATTTTTTAATCAATTTTTAATTTAAAAAAAAATTACAAAATGAAGACCAAAATATGTTTTTATTTTAACATCTGACTGTGTTCTTGTTATAAACTGTAACTTTTTGAAACTAGAAAAAAAAAAGAAAATGAATTAATAATTTTGACTGTTTTACAACATTTTGTCTTATCAGTGTTTTGTTAGTGCCAGAACTAGACATTAAACTAATGTACAATAGATTAGACTGTTATCATTACAAATGCTTTTCTGATCAAAATTCCAATATCCATTCTTCTATTTTTTTACAACATTATTTTAAACATATACAGCGTTTAATATATTATATAGTACACTTCTTGAAAATTGCTTCTTGCTGTAGTCATTCAGTATGCCATATGTAAAAAAATAAAATAAAATAAAAAAATAAAAAATAAAAATGTAAATGTAAGCGCCATTTAAAGAGCATCTCCTGGGCTCTGCAAATTGAGGCCAAAAAAATGATTGGAGTTTTTTATTAGTATAATTCACACAGTTTAAACAGTTACTGTTGCAGTATCTTTCATTTCCTAAAAAAGACAGACTATGAATCCGGGGCGGAGGGGGTGGGCCTGGAAAAAACAGGGTGGGCCTGAATATTTCTCTCACTGAGCACAATCCTCCTGTCACGACGCATCGTATATTCAAATACAATGACAAACTCAATCATATGAAGATCAGATCTTCCTTAGACAACCACAATTATGCCATTCTTAATATTCGATAAAATAAAAAACACAAATTCAAAAATAATTTCATAATTTACTAAAAATGCAAAAGTATACATTTTGTCATGAATCTCACTGGTTGGGCAGTCTGTCAATCTGGCTCCGCCCCTGCTATCAATGTCGCACTTTCCTAAAATGATGACATGCAAACTGTTGTTTTATTTTCAATGTCTTTTTGAATCTCTTGACAGGCGGTGGCAATGTTGAGTCCACTAGCTCAGAGATGAGACTGACAGAAGGATTTACTCGTTCCCTTCCTTCCTCTCCTCTTAACATTCGCCAGGCCAAAAGAACAACTGGTAAGTCCTTGTTGTTGTCGAGAGAACGGCCAAGCAGCCAAAAACATTCATGAAAGGGGCCATCTATCAGTCCAGCCATTTTCTATATTGCCCATCATGCTCATGGCCACAGGGGGGCTGTAGCCAATCCCAGATGATTAAGGGTGAGAGGCGGCCTACACACTTGACAGATCACCAGCTCACATTCACGTTGACGCTTAGAATTTAAAGTCTTTAATTCATCTGACATGTTTTGGGACTGTGGGAGGAAGCCTGATTAACACAACTGCCATTGTCTCGCTCTTTGTGATGGGCATGAGAAGAGCCTCCTTTAGTGGACTGTTTGGAAAGAAAGCTTTTTTTTTTTTTTTATCACATAGTCAGCAAACAAAAGTTCAATTTTCTGAATTTTGATGGCTAGGTGCGCCTTATAATTTTGAAATTCATGTTTGCAGCATTGCAACATGAAATGATGCTAATGCAGCAAGAATTTGAAAAAGAATTTTTTTCAGAGTTTGAGATATTCAAAAAAAAAGTGCATTTCAAACAATGATAACCCAAGTAAACATAAAATGCAGTTTTTAAATGGTGATTTTATTTATTAAAGGCCTGCGTGCGCACTGCGCAGAAGAAGAGACGGTCGACGTCACTCCCGACGTTGTGTTTGCGGAAGTAAATGTGGTCCGGCATGTCGGGGCATTTATACAGTGAAGCGATTAGGTAGCAGGTAGAAATAAATACAGTATTTGGGGAAAATCACGAGGCACCGCTTTACCATCTCATTTCATGGAGACATCACTAACGATGACGTCACGTCTTAACCTTGTGTAAAAAATGAATCTATCCGAGCCGTGGCTGAATTGCTACAATCGCCATAAATGTCCACTTAATGCTTCATGTTTCAAGTGGGATTAAATTAAAGTAAAATATAAAGTCAATAATGTTACTCAAAACAACTTTGCAGATTCGATC
Organism: Filicampus tigris; assembly: GCF_054856515.1. Taxonomy (NCBI): domain Eukaryota; kingdom Metazoa; phylum Chordata; class Actinopteri; order Syngnathiformes; family Syngnathidae; genus Filicampus; species Filicampus tigris. Next base: position 12,502,491 of record NC_141232.1, on the reverse strand, counting down.
ACCGGCTGCCAGCACTTTCCCTCCGCATTTGGGGCTCCGGATGACGTCAATGTCGGATATATGCGACCTGGCCGTTCAGACCGCGGACGCATTGAAAAAATTCGCATACGTATCCAATCTAGGACCACATATGAAAGCGGCCCAGGTCAGATTTGAAAAAATCGGAATTGAGCCGTTCAGACTGTCATAAAAACATCCAATATAGGTCGCATAGAGGCAAAAGAAATTCGATCTGGGTCGCATTTGCCTGCGGTGTGAACCTAGCCTCAGAGAACATCTTCTTGTAAAGAACATTTTTGGGTTGACTTCCTCTTTAATTACAGGTCGTTTAACTGCTACCACATTTCCGACCATACTAGTACAACCTAGTTGATGATATTGTCACAACTAGAGTGACTAGTGGGTATTTACGCCTAAACTAGTGTGACTTTTGACCGTTTGGCATTGGCTATTTCTTCGAGTGAAAAGTTAGTGGATTAGACCACTGCAACTAGTGTGTCCCGTTAGTTGGAAGGTGCTTAGATACTGACTAGTGTTACAAGTGATAATTTGTGCATGAATATGTACAACTAATGAGCATGTGACACGAGCTATGACAAGTGTATCACTTAGCATTAGTTGCCACCTAATGTTGACGAGTGGAGGAAATAATGTCTGATATTTCATATCAGACTAAATAAAATGTGTTTTGTTTGCCATCCAAACTTCCATGATAGTGCAAGCACAGCTGTCTTTAGATGAGGTTGCACTTTCCAGGGCACCTTCCCCTTTCTATCGGTGTCTGTCTTGACTCACTTACAGCTGTGTGCCTGATATATTGTGTCTAGTAAAAAGGGGGTGGTTTGAACTTTGACCCCTCATTTTCCTTAGTGAGAGATAAAACGCAGAAATGTGAGCCACCCCGTGTCACCCTCTCCTCCTCGTGCTCCCCCTCCTCCTCAGTAGGGTTGATTTGACACACTTCCACTAAACATTCCCATGTGCTGTACCAGCCGTGGTCAAAAGAGGAACGTCAGAAAAGCACTTATACTGAGTGCCCGGTGTTCATTCCTCTAGATGTTCTTTACTCAACTCACCAAACCTTTCACCTAGCAACCGAGAGCACCAACTGATTCGGGGTGTGAAATTGAAAATGATTTTTGTTCAAGTCCCTGAAAAGTAGGTGGACCCTAAACGCACTCTAGTGCTTTGTATTGCTGGCAGTTCTCCGGTTGGAGAATCTGTGGACCGTAGAAGCTGCTGTCGGCTGTCGGCTGTTTTTTTGTTTTTTTCTGGATGTGTTAAAGCCTTTATGTGGGAGTCTAATGGCAATATATTTCCAATTTTAGAGAAATCACTTCAGTCTCCGTAGACTCATAATGAAAACTGATATCAATACAATTGTATTGCATTGCAGCCCGTGTGGAGGTTGGCCAGACATTAACTTGCCATTCAATCAAAAAAAACGACTTCATAATAAACAAACTAGTTAGGATAAGAAGACAAATAGAGTACATACATGCATTTTATTTTGTAGCTATTAAGATTAAGATTCTATGACCTACATTCTTGTGTAGGCAGTAATATTATCCTGTCATTATTTGAAACATATGTAAAACATGGCCAACAAGTACTTTATACCTTTATTCCAGAAACTGACTAAATGTAGCTTTTTTTTTTTAGGGGGCACGATCCGGTTTTGTAGGCGTACAAAAGTTTCTCTGGAATAAAATGGATTCGCGGTTGGATGTTCTCTATATCATTGTTCAGTCCAATTCAGCCGTTCCCCTAGTTTGTAGCCTTCTAAAAGAGAAAAAACTTTTCTCAAGAACTACATTGCCGCGTGTTGAGCTCCCCGTGCTATCCCGTCCCTCTTTCGCCTTCGTGTGTGTGTGTTTTGGTTGGAGGAGGGGAGTTGTGATTTGCGCTGCAGTCAGACGAGAGAGATCGTCTTTCAGAACAGATATGGAGGCTCTGCCTTGGAAAAGAGAAAAAAATTGAAGACTTGAAGCCATTACTTATTTACCTGCAGAAGAAGATCGTCATACGAACTTCAGCCTTGCTTATTGTTTTCTTTTTGACAAAGTCTTCGGCAGATCTCCCTGTGAATGAAAATGCTTTGCACTTTTAGACTAAAAGGAGCAGTGGACACCCCCTGGTCTGGTCGGATGTGAGTTGCGGTCAACGTTAAAAGCTCTCTATTCATGAGTGCGTGGACATTCGATTATCCGACCACTAACTCTGTTTTTGTGTTGTACTCTCCTGCTTACGGACTGGTTTTATTGTGCCGCTGAGGAGTTGAAGCTTAAGTATCCTGAGTGCTTTTCTATTCCTGGAGAGTGTCGTTCTCCTGTCTTCTCATTCCCAGCGTCTGTCTCTGCTTTCTCCTTTGTGTTCTCTGGAGAAGGTGGAGCTGGAAACTCAACGGCGGTGATGATACATTTTCGGTGGCCGACAATTGTGAAATGATCGCAGCTGAAAGGCAACAAACGGTGACGCATCGAAGGACCTTTTTCATTGTTCATCCCGCTAACAGAAAGCTCTTTTTCTGGGGAGACGACATCCCTTTGATGTTTTGACGCCACCCTCCACATGGAAACACTCTGAACCAATTACAACCTGGCTCGTAGCTAGTTATGGACTGCACGGCGGCTATTTTGAAAGCATGTGCCCGTTCAAGGACCGTGTGGTGTAGGCATGAGCGGGCCTCCGTGCACCTCCCATGGAGGTTTGCGGAGAACTGCCGTTGTGGGACCGTTGGCGGCACCTTCGGCCATGCCTCCTCGCTTTTGCGAAGCTTGCTGTTTTACGTGTGCTGCTGTCTGACTCATGAGGAAAACTCGGATCTGTGTCGGGATTGGGTTGATCTTCCCATCAATGGAGAAAGGAGGAACCGGAGAGGGAGAAGATCTGAGGAAGGTGAGAGTCCAAATGCAAAATTAGTAAGTTCTCTATGAAAGATTGTGTACCATCTACGTAGTTTATTTTTACATACGATAACTTATAGAACATCAGAACTATTTTCCGGTGCAGCTCTATATGGGTCACATAGGTTTAAAGAGTCTCACTAGCTTATTTTCTCTGTGTATGGGTTAATTTCGTTCATTGGAAGTCATACTTGTGTATCAAGACAATCTTATATTGCACATCAGCAAGTTACTAATACACTTTCATTAAAGTAAGGAGTTGGAATTGATGTCTTTTGTGAACAAATCAGAAATATTTACGAGAGAGAAAAAAAAATTCTAGGCTGAGACACAAATTATATTATTGTAGTAATGGTAGTAGTCATGGAATCAATAGTAAGACGTAGCTACATGACTTATCTATGAATAACGGGATCTAGTTGACCTCATTTTTTCAAATGTGGTGAAACAAATGCTTTTGGTCCAAGGTCAGTCTTATGCCAACACTCATTGGCTTGATGACAAGTGATGACCCATATCGTAAGGCTGCTTCTTGCTGATTCTATTGATTACCCTTTTGATAGATAACTTCTATCCACCAATCCATTTTCTATAGCGCTTGTAGTCTTTCAGGTCCTCATTGGTCTGGAGCCTATGCTAAATTTCACCATGGACTGGTCACTAACCAATGCCAGAGACCATATAGACAAACTACTATTCACACATATGGACACTTTAAAATCTTCATTTAACCAAACATGGATTTTTTGGGGGGATGTGGGAGGAAATATCCCCCTCAAAAACATGGAAGCACAGGGAGAACATGCTAACGCCACACAAAAAGACCAGGGCTGAGATGCTAACTGCGAGACAGTCATGCTAACCGCTCGGCTGCTATGCTACCAACACGTAACTTATCTTTCGTATAGACACCTTCATAAAGGAGGAGTTTTCTGTGTTAAAATTGCTTGCAAGATTTGAATTTAGCCTCACTTCACCAATCACCAAGCCATGATGGAAAGTTGGAGGGGGAGATCACAGATCTTTGAAGTGACCGCCTTCCATCCCGATCGTTCGTATCTGCATGTGAACACGGTTGCCTCAGGTCCCTTCGGTCTGCTTCTTATTCTGAAATTCTGAATTCCGAAAAACAACTTTGGTGCTCCCTGAACTGGGCTCTGTGAAACACACTGATGTATTGTGTGATTTCAGACACGAGGTTTTCGTGCGATTTTAGAAAAAAGTAAGTTGTCCGAGGCATGGAAACGGCGTGGAAAACCTGTCACAAAGAGCAGCTAGATATCATGTTGAAAATGATACACATTCTTTCTCCAACTGTGATGTTGTTTTTGATTCCATCTTACAGTACTTCTTAGCTTCTGGGTAGTGGTTTTGGGTACTCCTTCCTACAGCTTAGTAAGTTATATTCAGTATATTTTTAGACAGGGTTTCCAAATCACATCTTTGGAAAAGTTTGAGACAAAAAGTTCAGACAAGTCAAACCTCAGGACTCCTGGTCAGACGTTGTACGTTGAGGTGCTAGTTTCATTCTTCTTCCCTTCTCTCATTTTTATCAGCCAAGTTAGAAAAAGAACAAAATGCAACAGCCTTTATAAAATGAATAAAAAAATCAATAAAAAGCTACAAAAAAGCTGAAGAAAGGAAAAGGAATAGAGTAGTTCTAGCAACTCAGGAGAATGAGATGGAAAGACTTAACTGCTTGTGTCTTTCCATTTTATTTTTGTTCTGCGACTTACACACTCTGTCATTGACTGACCACACATGACTCTGTGGTCGCATGCACAATGTGTTTCTATTATTTAGTCCACCAGTCATCAATTTATAGCTGTAATTATAGACTGTCAAGAGACGGTATGATTTTTCATGCTGTGGTTTCCACACGCACGTACACGCACACACGGACAGGAATGTGGTTGTGCGCGTGCGTGTGTGTGTGGGTGTGTGTGCGTGTGTGGGTGTGTGTGTGTTGTGGGAACATAATGATGAAGGCTTACCAAGTGGCATAAATGTTTTCATTTCGCGATAAAGATGTTGTGGGGTTCGGTTGATAAAAATTTTATTTTCATTTTATGAGATTGAAGTGTACAAATGAAACCAATGCAACATGGCCAGAAACGCCCAGAGACAAAAGGAGCTGTGATAATCACTCTTAAACATAACAGCAAGAAGAATTCATTGGGCTCTTGTCTTCAAAAGGCCCGAAAAACATGTTCCACTTTGCTCATACTTGACTGGGGATATACAGTAATAGAATTGGGCCTTTTTTCCTACCGATCAATGATGAATAATCATTATAATATATCATTTGTCATTTACACAAAACCAATTTTATCTCAACATGGAAAATACCTGAAATTTAAGAAAAGAAAATAAATCAACTGTGTTTTGGAGAGTAAAAATGCAAACGACCACATAGAAAAAGCTCATCTTTAACAAAAACAGAGGGGCATGCTTGTCATCACGAGTCGTTCACTTTCAAAACGCACTGTAAATGGAAGGACACAGGGCTTTTTGTTTTTCGTCCTCTTCTAGATGATTTTCCCGAAAAGCTGACATTTGCTGTGACAAGAAGACACATCACTTTTATAACTTTAAGTTCTCAATCCAAGTGGTACCTCGAAAAGCAAGCAACTCGACTTGACTCAGTTTGGCACATAGTTCTTCAAATGAGTGGCTTCAAGCTGTTTTTTTTTTGCCTTTATCTTGTGTGAAAATGAAAGGCGTAACGGCATTTCCATTGATTTGAATCCAAAATTGCTTACCGACTGAAAATGACACAATCACAATCACAGCTGCTCAGGGCTCAGGTAACCACCAATCATGACTCAGCTTCAGAAAACAGGTGAGCCGCGATTGGTCGTTATCTAAGTCCTGGGTCACTGTGATGTCATTTTCAGTCACCAGCAAGTGGCAAAATAATCGCTCCGTAAGATGGCTAAAGACAGGTGGATTTTGCTGCTTATCCCATAGTCCACAAATGCAATATCAATCAGAATAACATGTCTAGACTAGTGGAGGTGCATAGAACATATTATTGTAAAAAAAAGATTTGGTGCTTGACTTCCTCTTTAAAGACAAATGTTACTGTGCAATTTTCATAGTAACAGACACATTTGAAGGCACTGTATATATAGTACTGCTATTACTATACTCTATATTTACTACAAAATAGTTTCTTCCAAGTGGGCGTGGACGTCCCTAACCTCATTGCCAATTTCGTTCAGATGCAGTTAATTGGTGTCATGTTCACAGTCCCTTCAATTTTCTGTTCATGCGGTTGGAAAGTGGTAAAATTGCAGTGAAAACAGATGGATGCTTCTAGGTACAGGATAAAAAAGATTACTTACCAGAAAGAGCCAAAATAGTAAAACCAATCTTGAGCTAATCTTGTTCATGTGAATGCTTGTAAGATGGTGTCTGGAAAAAAACGGATCTAGTATACTGTATACTGGAGTAGCACTCCGATTAGTTAGTACAGGCTTGGCTGTACTAACGAGGGGGCTGTCAGTTTTGACTCACAACTGTGAAGACTGCCAACAAATAAACAGGTGTGTTTTAGGTTTGGTATCATGAAGAAAGGTTAAATATTTGTTTGCACAAACCATAGTGGCAATCTTAGAGCATTTAAAATCTTACAGCAATAATTTGAATATTCTCCCTGCCAAACATTGCTATAATGATGTGATTCGTAATTACCCACTTCCAGTGGGACCTCAACGCCTTAGAGTTTAATGTTTGTCTGAAGCTATCGATTATTTTGGTATTCGGATATCCTGCTAAAAATTCTATTGGATAATGGGATATTCGGATAAAAAAAAAAAAAAATTAACTTAATAATGAACAACCAGCTGGTTTTCATTTGTAGATCAACACAATTTTCCTGTCTAGAAACATTAGTGACATTTCAGGCAAATCTCTCACCACAGATTTTTGTCTATGAAACAAAGTGGTGTAAGAAGCACAGTAGAAATGTTTCCGGTTAAAACAATGCAGTTCAGCAAGCCTCATGTGTTCAAAAGTGATCAGTAGAAACGGCAAAGTTAGACTTAAGTCGCCTTATTTGGCTTACACAGTTTCGTTTGACTTTACTTCTCAGTTCAATAATAGTGTGCGATGAAATGAGCTTTTCACATGTAATACCCGTAAGCCTATTTATATTCTACAAATTGGTTAGAGACTACATATATTTTACAGAGGGATGAGATTGGTTCATGATGCATTTGTCCAAAGAGAAACTTTCCTTCATATATTCTGCATGCTCTGTGAGTCACAGACACATTATTTACCAATATGGACTCTGCCGTACTTCTCATCAGCAGAAAGATCCTTTTTTTTTACTCATTATGCTTGCTTAATAATGCGTAACGAAACTAATTAGCAAACCTTTGTGAGATTTTTATCGGTGATAAATTATCAGAGACAATTTCTTCCTCTCGCGATCTGCAGGTGAAGAGGAGGAGTTAGGACCACCTCCCTCAGTGGATGAGGCAGCTGATGCGTTGATGACCAGGCTGGGCTTTTTATTGGGAGAGAAGATAATTAATGAAGAACCTGGGTCACCTCACCATGCCCAAGTGGATGGACAGGTAATCGCAAACGCAGATGCAGATACACTATGTCAGCAAAATACCTTTCCCAAACGAGTTGATAAGAGCAGAGTCGCCGATGACTCACTCATCTGACGTCTGTGCGGCCAGCGTGCATCCACTTCCCACTTGATGATGGTGTGAATGATGTCTCGCTATGTGACCTGTGAGTCAGTGGCAACCAGTCCAATGTCTAGTCAGTGTGGATAGACACCAGTTGACCCCCATGACCCTAAGCAGTGTAAAAAATGGACGAATAGATAGAAATTAAAGGCTATATTCTATTACAAAAATGACCCTGACCTGTGACAAGTTATACAGAAAAGAAGCATCAATTTATCAAGAATGTTCAATTACATCCATCCATTATCTATACCGTTTATCCTCACAAGGGTCGCGGGGAGTGCTTGAGCCTATCCCAGCTGTCTTCGGGCAGTAGGCGGGGGACACCCTGAATTGGTTGCCAGCCAATCGCAGGGCACGCAGAGACAAACAAACATTCGCACTCACAATCACACCAAGGGGCAATTTAGAGTGTTCAATTAACCTGCCATGCATGTTTTGGGAATGTGGGAGGAAACCGGAGTACCCGGAGAAAACCCACGCAGGCACGGTTAGAACATGCAAACTCCACACAGGGAGGCCGGGGCCGGGATCGAACCCATGACCTCTGTACTGTGAGGCGGACGTGCTAACCAGTTGACCACCGTGCCGCCTGTTCAATTACATGACACCATTAAATTCTCAATTAACAGCATCTCCACAAAAGTGATGCCAAGAGAATCTACACTGTTGTTTCTTAATCTCCTCTCTCTCCCACAGAGGATCTCGCCTTCCTCCAGCTTGGACAGTAGCAACACCTCGCCTTCATCCACATTACAGCCCCCTGCTGGCGTGGAGGGTAACAACAACAACAAACCATCCATCCATGCCTCTGTTACCTCCCCCACATCAACACTGGAGAGCAGAGATAGTGGGATCATAGGTATGGATGAAACTGTACATTCATTTTAAGGTTGTTCTATTCATTTATAAAACATACATTGATTTCTGGACAATTCAAGTCAATTTAAGATGATTCATGACATAAAATGTCTAAATTCCATAACTTACTCTTACAAAATATTTTATCCGTGCCGCAAACCTCAATACATTGATATACTCTATTTTGATATATAGGTGGTTTGACTTATTTTGTAACATCTCTATATCGTGTAACTTATGATCTCAGGTTTTGGACAGGTGTGATACTGGTTTGGCCGCCGTGTGCATATCTGGTGTTGCTCACCGTCGTCTAAGGAATGCTCAGTGAGCTTGTGTGAAAGCTCAGACGTGGAAAATTAGCGGGAACATTATTCTTACCTAGTTGTATTTGTTGTTGTCTTTTTTGTCCCATTTTAACCCTTGCAGACTCTCAGGTTCTACGGTACCTGCCTTTTACTAAACACCCATAGTAAGAATGAAGACTAAGAAGCTGTGTTGTCTTTGTGAAGTCAAGATGCTGTATAAATGAAGTATTGATTGAATGAATATGGACATATATGCAATTTAGTATGAGAACCATAAAATGATTGATCACAGAATAAATCATCTTTCAGCTACATTGACCAGCTATTCGGCCGAATCAGCAGCAGCGCGGGAAGACAACGCCAAGCACCCCAGCGACGGTTACCAAGACAGCAGCCTTAGCAGCCTCCAACTATGGCGGCAGGGAGGGCGGCCAGTGGTGGCATCGACTTCCTCTTCCTGTATGATAGGAACAGGAAGCTCGAACGATGACTTCCTCTACAGGGCGGAGGACAACGTAGCTTCCACATACAGCCTTAACAAACTCCACCCAGATTGGGGTCAAGACTCGAACCACTTGTCTGGATCCACCCACTCCATCCCGCTCTACCTTATGCCTCGCCCCAATTCGGTTGCTGGTAAGATGAATGGCCTGTGTGTGTGCATGTGTGTATCAGACCCCGCTGCCCTTCCTGTTAGGAAGGAAATCTATCTCTCCTCCAGTTTTGTAAACTTGTGAGACAGGAAAGTTCTAGAGCTTGCTTAGATTTCATGACAAAATTGAGATGTAAACACATACATAGCGGTCGGTATATGCAAATTTTCTAGCTGGGCTTTTTGCAAACGTGAGCTCAAGATGCCTGCAATGTGAGGTGATACCTGAAAGCCAAATGTGTCAATAGTGGATCTTGGCTCTTGTTATTAACTCATTCACTGCCACTGACATATTTATTTGTCTTTTCACAGTCCAGCAATTCAATCCCAGGAATTTCTTCTTTCTTTTTCAAATTTTTTTCAAACATTAGGGTTAAAGAGGTTCTGAACATTTCTGGCAGCGAATGAGTTAAACAGTCCAATATCCTCCATTTGATATTCACAGAAAGATACATAAATCTGCATATTCAAGATATGAAGTCCATCAATGATATTTTCCATAAAATTAAGAAAAAAATCCTGCTAAATAACAAGATGAGGTGGTTTCGAGGAATTAGGGTATGAATCACAGTTTCTGCTTTTACTCCTACTTCTTAGGAAAAGAAACTCTCAAGAATCCTAATCATCCATCCATTCTCTCTGTACTGCTTGTGCTCACTTAGGCCGCAAATGTGCTGTAGCCTATCCAGCTGCCTTTAGGAAATCAACTTGGAAATCAGGAATATACCTCAAACATTTTAAAAATCAAAATTAAAACAAAATCTGGAACTGCATGCATTTTAGTGGCTATGCATGTTGCTTTACAAAAAGTAACCGGAACACTCTAATGAACAGCTCAAACTTGTATTTAAGATGACAATCTGGATCTGTATGATCCTTTGAACCACCTGAATGCTGTGGACCTGCCAGTACAGAGAAACCAGTTTCAAAGCATAAAGAGTGAGATGGTTTTATCTCATCCTCCCTTCCCCTTTCTCCATGGTCACTGACTCATGAACACTCGAGAAGTGCACTTGGGAAAGGAAGGAAGTAACATGTATGACGTCTCATAACACACACACACAGGATATGAAGCAGAGTTAGCGCTAACATTCTCTGTGGTGTTGGTTGTGACTGGATTGACTCTTTTCACACATTTGGTGAGTTTTCTCTTCTTGTACACAACATAACTGAGTCTTTCCAGCATTTTGCAAAGTAAGTGACATTTTCTTTTGAATGAACTTGTGAGCGCAAATTGTAGCTGTGCTTAGGTTTGCACTTAAAAGTTTGCAATGGTGTTGATCTATTGTTGCATTGCCTTGTACACGTGTTCCTGGTGGTGTACGTGTAATGCAGAGAAGAAGCAAACCAATTAATCTGTATCTTAGTCACATTTTTTTGCCATTGACCGTCTTCTGTGATGGCATGATCAAAATAGAGGAGCTCCATAATGAATACAAACCCAATACTACTGATCATGGATAGCAAAGCTCCTGTACATTCTGCATTTCTGCTATGCTTTCTATTAAACAAATGGGCTAATCTACTGCATATTGAAAGTCATTCAAGGAATTCAAATATGGAGACATATCACTATAATTTGCATTGTGGAGGTTGCACGTGTTTGTTTTAAACCTCAATGTGTTTCCTTCTGTATATGACAAGTATACTGCTTGGATACTGCTATTGTTAGCACAGTTTAAAGTGGAGGTCAACCCCCAAATTTTCTTGACAATAATATGTTCTATGTGCCTCCACTAGTGTAAACACAGCATTCTGGTTAATATTGTGTTTGTGGAATAAGCAGCAAAATCCACCTTAGGGGGGCGGCCATTTTGTCACTTTCTGTGAACTGAAAATGACATCACAGTTGCTCAGGGCTCAGGTAACGACCAATGACGGCTCACCTGTTTTCTGAAGCTGAGCTGTGATTGGTTGTTATGTGATCCCTGAGCAACTGCGGAGTCATTTTCAGTAAGCAAAAAGTGGCAAAATGGCCGTCCCCTGAGATGGACAAAAACAGGTGGATTTTACTGCTTAACTCATATTCCATAAATGTAATATTAATAAGAATATCGTGTTTAGACTAGTGAGGCTACGTGAAACATAATATTGTAAAGGACATTTTGGGGTTGACTTCCCATTTAAAGGCAACCGTGTTACTTTAGTTCTGTCAAATTGTCTTTGTTCAGCCACTAGTTCCGCACAACTTGAAGATCTGGCCTACCTTGATGAACAGCAAAGGCCATCTCCTTCCAGGGCATCCCTCAGAATGCCCAGACAGAATTCTGGAAGTCGAAGTCAACAGGAAAAGCGAGGTAAAGACATGAAACCCAATTTTGCAAGTAGCACAAAATGTGTACACAACACTTTCTTTCTCTCTCTGCAGTTCAGTTGACTCCATATCTTAGCCTGAAGCCCCTCCATTTTGAAATTCCCGGGCTGCTGTCTGATTGGAGGTTTACTGGAAGGGAGTGGCTTTTTCAGGAAGTCGACACCTGTCTCTCCAGCGATGACCCCTTAATCAATCGAGGGGTGGTGATTGTCGGAAACATGGGTTTCGGCAAGACAGCCATCATTGCCCGGCTGGTGGCACTGAGTTGTCATGGGAACCGGATGTGGCCAACATCATCTGGCATCCAGACGCTGCCCAAATGTAAGCAGAAGCAAAGTATTTAAAATAACCTATGGTGTGCCATTAAAATTTAAATACAATGGAATTTCCAAAATCAAACCCATCTATTCTGTGACATGAGTTGGCTGTGTTAAGAAAATGGTGTTAGCTGTTAAATTTGTAAATCTAATCCAACCACTGCTGGTAATTAGTCGTCAACCACATATTTGATTCTTAAAAGTTGAGACTCATCCTTTTGCCTTTGCCGCTTTAGGGGTGGTTGGTTTACCAATTCAAAAGAGTATCCCAGGAAACTGAAATCCAAATGAGTCAGAACGACACCAGTTGAACAGCATCAATGACAAATACTCTTCAATCTCCCAATTTCCAAATTGTATAACCTTTACGACATTTCACGTTGGTGGTTAAACTGGTCAAATCTAGCTTTCCGTCATTCACAAAATAGAATATTTGCTGGTATAAATAAAACATTTGGGGTTTGAGAGAGTATAGAATGTACTGTATCTGCTGTAGACATCTTAGACAAAAAGCAACTTGGATTTTAGACTAAAGACCCCCAATGCGCTATTCCACCCGCAAAGACAACCTCATATTCCAGACAGCTGAGTCATCATGCAGAAGGAACGGAATCAGCCAGCTCCGTAACCAACAACTAAACGCACTGCCAAACCAATCGCCAGAAAGGCCCATGATATAGCGGAAAATAAAACACCAAAGCAGTGAGATACTGTATGGTTATTGTTAAGTAGAGGCCACGGTTGCGGAGATGTTTTTGCATGTGTGCTTAGCATAAAGTCGACTTCTATTTCAGACGCAGAATCTTTCCCCCATGATTCATTGGGACGAGGAGGAGCGGATGAAGGAGGAGGGGGTAGCTGTCCAGGGACACCGGAGATCAAGAGGAGACAGCAGGAGGCGATGTTGAGGCTTGCAGGACAGGTAGTGACCCTGCTTTAGAGAATATACACAGACTGTGTCATCAAAAAAAAAAAAAATAAATAAATAACATGCTGCCACTCACTCAAAAACTATACCAATGTATTCCTTAGGCTTTATTTTAGAAACTGTACATTTTTCACTGTTTACATCTATTGTACAAAAAATTGAGGGCATGAATTCAGTTTTTATCTGCTATCTTGATGTCACTGAAACAATTGCTGAGCAGACAGTTTTAAAACAAACTGCAGCCTTTATGGAAAGCTGATTTTAAAACATTCCTGCGCTGTTCTGGACGGTTTTCCTGCCATGATTTCCTAACTGCCTTTGAGACTGCAGACGCTTCAAATCGGAGCAGCTGTCAACCGTGACGTTCAAGTCAAGACTCCCTTATTATAGCATCACACTCCTGAAACATCTATCGGACATGCGGCCTGAGACCCATTCAGTAACTATGAGGGTTGCGATTTATGACCTGGAGATTTGCTGCTGACAGCCAAATCTCTTGGCGAGCTTTGGGCAAGCAATAACATCATCTGCAGAATGTTGACAAATGTCTGTCATCCGTATAACCCATTTCCACAAAAAGACAAACGATATTTATATTAACACCTCTGCTACATGGACGAAATAACAACCGGCCTATTACAGAGCATATACTGTACTTTCTATACATGGGTCGATAATGGCAAATGATGTCCCTGTCTGTCGTTGCAGGTCGTTTCTTATCATTTCTGTCAGGCTGATAACTGTCACACCTGTTTGGTGCCGGAGTTCGTCCACAACATGGCGGCAACGTTAACCGAAGCCCCTCAGCTGTCAGCATATCGAGAGCTGCTGCATCGATCGCAACAACTTCAGAGCTCGCTCAGTCTGCGATCCTGCATTCAAGACCCAAGCTCGGCACTCCAGAAAGGAATTCTAGAACCACTGGATTCTCTTTACAAGGGTGAAATATGACTCCGCTGAATGTTTTAATTTTTTTTCTGTGCAACAAATTGAGGCAAATACTGCAAATGGTGTGATTCTGCTTTGTTTTTCTCCAGAGAGGAGGTTGCACGTGGAGGGGGCGGGGATCATTTTACTGATTGATGGTCTAAATGAGGCAGAGTTCCATCGACCGGACTACGGCGACACACTAACGTCCTTTTTGTCTCGGAACATTCACAAATTTCCTTCATGGTTAAAGATCATTGCCACTGTCAGGACCAATCAGCAGGTAGCTCACTTCATCTCTCCACATGGATGAATATGAGACTCATCCTGTTCACCAAATGTAACCATGAACTGTTTTTCTTATTCTCAATCAGGACATCACTCGGTCTTTACCGTTTCACCGCATCTCTTTAGACAGGATGGAAGAAAACATTGCCATAGATCAAGACCTGCAGGTAACACGCAGGTTAACTGACTGTATTTGTGCTCTTGATATCTTCAATCCTCATATATTGTCCAACCAACGGTCCTTTTTTAGGGTTACCTGATGCAACGTATCCACAGCAGCCCTGAGATTCAGAGCAATGTGGCGCTTAGCAATGGTCGCCTCGACAACACGGCACTAACCAAGCTAATAAGCCATCTGAAGGCCTTAAGCAAAGGCTCATACCTCTACTTGAAACTCACCCTGGACTTGATAGAGGGCGGATACCTGGTTCTTAAAAGTTCCAGCTTCAAGGTGTGCATGGGGGTGGGGAAAAAAAGACAGTAATGGCAAATAAAGCCTGCTTCATTTGAGTTATTTATCTTTCTATATACTGTTTTTTTTTTTCATTTTTAGGTGGTTCCAGTAAGCCTGGCAGAAGTCTACCTGCTACAACTAAACATGCGGTTTCCCACTCAGTCATCGTTCCTGAGAGTTCTACCACTGCTTAACGTAACTGTGGCTACACTGCACCCGTTGACCGACCAACAGGTACACACAAACAGTAGCTGAAATCTCATTTTTGTTCTGCATTCTGCCGCAATACCAACTGGGTAAACATACATTTGTTAAAATATAGGCCAAGACTAAGGTAGGCTGTGGATGTGCAAGCACCATGAAAACATCAACAGACTCACTCACATAAATTCTTTTTGTGGGTCATTTTTAGTATTAGACAACATCTGTACAAGCTTAGCGAGTAACTGAACAGTCTGACATTTTCATCAAAATTGAGTCTTACTGAGAGGCTTTGTGGATGGATCAGCATGATTTCTTTTCATTCTTAAAGTGGAAGTCAACCCAAACATTTTCTTGACAAGAATATGTTCAATGCAGGCCCACTTTGTCGAAACATGGCATTGTGATTAATATTGTGTTTGTGGAATATGAGTTCAACAGTAAAGTCCACCTGTTTTTGTCCATCTCAGGGGTCGGGCATTTTGCCATTTGCTGTCAACTGAAAATGACATCACAGTCGGTCAGGGGTCAGACAACGACCGAGCCGTGATTGGTTGTTACCTGAGCCCTGAGAATCAGAATGCCATGTTTAGATGAGCGAAGGCGCATGGAACATATTATTGCAAATAATTTTTGGGGATTGAATTCCACTTTAAAGTAGCTGCAAATTAAATATAAACCCTTGTTGGCTGTGATTGCATGTGTTTGCATCGCACTATGGCTATGACTTTTATAAACCCCAGTTGGAACGTTGTAAAATGTAAGTAAAAAAAATAAAAAAATTGTGAATCATTTTCAACCTATTTTAAATTCACAACAGAGCTTTCATGTACAAACTAATAAACTTGTTTTTTGGGTGTGTGTGCAAATATTCACTCATTTTAAATTTGATACTGCAATACGTGCCAAAAAAGCTGGGATGGGCATGCATACCACTAGGGATGTCCCCATCTGAAAAAAGATCATATGTCACTAAGTAAACAAATAATCCCAAACTATAATAAACCTAATTATATTACACAATATTACATTTTGTTTATTTTAATGGGTAGCGATCATGACGTCCATGAATTGAAAATGGGAAGTCGTCAGACCACAGCACACTTTTCCACTTTGCATCAGTTCACCTCAGGCAAGCTGGGACCCAGAAAAGCTGGCAGTGTTTCTGGGTGTTGTTGATATGTGGCGTTTTGCTTGACATGGTGGAGTTTTAACTTGCCTTTGTAGCTGTAGCGACAAAATGCTAACTGACAACGGCAACGGCTTTGAAGTGTTCCTGAGACCACATAGCAATATCATTTACACATGAATGCCAGCTTTTGATGCTGTGCCGCCTGCAGGATCGAAAGGCACAGACATCCTGTATTGGTTTTCATCCGTGCCGCTTACGTGCAGAGATTTCTCCCGTCTCTATGAATCTTCTTCCCATTCTTCCCGTTCAGCTTTTTGAAGTCATAAATGCTGGCACGCTGACTGGCGGGGCGATGCAGTGGGCCGAGTTCGTGCAGCGTCTGGAGCAGCTGTTGCCTTTCCTCCTGCAGCGGACCGATGGTAGTAGGATGCTAAACCACACCTCATTCAGAGAATGGCTGGTGTGGCGGGATGAAGGGCAGGACGACAGGTTCCTCTGTGATCCCAGGTACTTTGATCAATAGTGACAAGGATCATCCAAAATAACAGAGAATGCTAAAGACAGCGTTGATTGTTGTCCTGCAGGAGCGGTCACACACTGCTGGCTTTCTGGCTCTGCAGACAGGGAGGGAAGCTGAACCGACAGCAGACCCTTGAGTTGGGACATCACATCTTAAAGGCGCACATCTACAAGGTAAGTCTCCTGTAGTCATGAAGTTGCTTGCTATGTGTGTTTTTGGTGATCTATTCCCCATTAAGGAAAACTTTTAAAGTCACATGTTTAGCTCACTGCATATTTAATAAGTAGTCCACTGCATGGTACCAGTGGATATTTGGTACTGGGGTGCACAAATAGACTGAAAAAAATATACATCAGCAACACCCCCAACACCCCCCCCCCAGTATTTCCCGCGATGTCGATAAAGGTATTGATGTACTATTCCATAATAGCAAAAGCTGAAGACTAACAAGTTTTAGTTGCAACATTATAAACACCAATATTACAGTTCTAGAAACTTTATATTAAAATTTACCCTGCATAATAAATGTCACCATCCTGCTGTGATCCATAGTTGTGTGTTCACCGTGTCTTAATATTGTTACATGGCACTTTCTCTCATGTTACAGGGCTTAAGCAAGAAGCTTGGGATTCCCTCCTCTGTTCTGCAGGGCCTGTGGATGTCTTACAGTACAGAGAGTTTGAACCATGCACTCTCATCGTTGCGAAACCTTTATACCCCCAACATCAAGGTAACATATTGCACATACACTACTGTATATCAGTGTTTCTTGAAATGTATTGAGCCTGACAAGAGAATTGAATTGATTCAGTTTGAAATTGCGCTAGTGACATCTACAGGATTTAAGTGGGACAACAACAACTTTTCTTTTGAGTTTACGCAGAGCATACGTGTCAAACTCGTGGCTGGGGGCCAGATCAGTCCCACCACATATATTCATGCGGCCCACTTAAGAAAATACAGTGTGTCTGTTGGGGATATCGTTAGTCTGCATCCTTGGGGTTGTGCAACCCATCACACTGATGTTTTTCCTTTCATGCCTGCATATGCGTAGTGTACAGCAAAGTTTAAATTGATTTTCACCCTCGAGGATGTCACAGTCTTTTGCATACAGTATATTGTACCTAAAACAGGCAGACTGAAATTTACCTCCCTTCCAATCCAGGTGAGCAGATTGCTGATTATGAGCGGGGCTGATGTGGATTATCGGAGCGGTGTCCTCAGCAATGCCCCCCTGCTATGTGTCCATGCTCATTTGGGCCATGGTGATTCTGTAGCCCTTTTACTTGACCATGGGGCTCAGGTATTTAAAGAAAAAAAACACAAATTGCAAATGCTGATCGAACACGGAGTTTTACCGGGTTAAATCTAAAGTCTTGTAACAATTTGTACAGGTCGATATTCAGTCACAAGATGGCTTGACTGCTCTAGGGTTTGCTGCTTCTGCTGGACATCTGGATGTTATTACCCTGCTTAGTCAGCATAAAGCCAAGGTAAAGCCTGCCTTACAGTTGATCAACATCTCAACTAACAAAATCACAGGTTGTGATTTTAGCATGATGTGGACATGTATCTGTAATATGAGTTTTAATGTGCGAAGTTTAGTGCATCACAGGATCTATGTTTTGGAGTCACATGTGATAGGTGCAAATTTGCAATACAGAGATGCTTTGAAAATTATGTTTTATATAGTTTTACCCCTTCCGCACATTTTCAACACATTTAACTTGTTAAAGCATACTTTGAAGTCGACCTCAGCACATTGTGTCACCCTCTTATTGCCAGAAAAGGGAGACCATAGTAAAACATCATTTCAGGAAGCAAAAACAAGACTCGCTCGCACAGTTCTCCAAATAAGAAGCAATGCATGCTCACACCTAGCTTTTTAGTGTTCACTCCCAGTTTAAGTTTACTATAAAACTGATCCATAAAACAAAATATAACATTGAATATTTAAAGACAAAAACGTTCAACCAAACCATGTCATTTCATGTAACAAAATTACACTCCGTTATTGGTATTGTGAAATGTGCTATATTACACTGAAGGGGCATCCTCTTCTTCTCACTAGTCAGGACACTGCATCCCTTCCAGTAGACCTCAGTATTGCCTGATGTGCACAAGGTACTGAATGGACTTAAGTCTAAATTTGGACTTGTATGTATACTGTAAAAATAAAGCCAAAACAGTCACTTGAAAATCTGTGATCTAGCGAGTGCGCAAATGATATACAGCAATATATAGCACTGTAATGATCAACTGTATTGTTTCTAGAAATATTGGCCAATATTGTCACTGTCAATAACCCGGTGTGTGTCTGTGCATTCTCAGGTTGGTCACGTTGACAGCTCAGGTCGGTGTGTCGGTGTGCATGCAGCTCAGCGGGGCCACCTGCACGTGCTGCGTTTCCTTCTGAAGCAGGCTGACTGGAGCTGCACCTCCTGCTGTGGCCAGAGGGGGGTGAGCAGGAGCCAGGCGCTGCAGCAAGCGCTGACTGCAGCAGCCAGCATGGGCCACACGGAGGTACACGCATTCAGATGTTTATCCGTTCGTTGCCACTCAATCGAGTAGAGGATGAGCTTGTACGGTGGTTCGCAAACATTTTACACAAAGGTACCACCTAAACAAAATATTCAGCTCTCGTTATCAACAGCTGTAAGAAAAGCGCAGTAGGCCTAAGTGTTCATCAAAAAGTACCCAGAGGTTTTATTCCCAAAAAGTATTTTTATTACAGTCGCCACTGCAACATTATGCTCAGCTTGAACATTAACACTGTGCTTAGATATAGGAAAACTAAAAAAACAAAACAAAAACACTTAATGATTCGATTAAAATGTGTCGCACAGAAAAGTTCAATAGAACTGAACTTAAAACAAATACTGTACTGTACATGGAAAATTTAAAAAAAAAATGCTTTACCGGATTAAAAAAATGTTTAAACCACTGTTACATCATGCACAGTTTTGAACATTAAAATTGCGCTTAAATATGGGCCTTAATATAGTCAAATAAAAAAACTATATGAAGCTTCCCATGCTTTGGCTGTTGGTTAATGCATTCATTGCTACTAATTTTGCCACCAATCACACACTGCGTCTATGGATTTTTCTCTCTCCCAAACTAATAAAAAACAAAGTTGATGGAGTTCAAGTCATATTTCCTCTCTGGTTTATGCGGTTTGCTGCTGCTACCAAAGTAACACTTCAGTTAAACCAGCCTCCACTTGTCACCGTTGGCACCAGTGCTCAGCTCAAGTCTCACCCTCTTCCATTTGCGCGCCTAAATCACTCTACTGATCCACACTGACGGCTGTCACAGCCTATGACCGACCGTGTCTAACGTTTTTTTAAAGTTACTCATGGCTACCCAGACGCAATTGCAACCTTCTTAAAAATCTTCATTTGAGCCTCCCTTAATTTTCTTTACATTGGATGATTTTTTTTGCATACCACTAATGGGATGCATACCAAACTTTGGGAATCAGTGAGTTAGAGCCTATCCCAGCTGGTTTTGGGCGAGAGGTGTGGTACACCTTGGCCTGCTCGTCAGCCAATTGCAGGGCAAATATTATATTGATGCTATTATATTAATGTTGACCATTATGGTTATTTATTTTGTATATTTTTGTTGTGTAAAACTGCCATTCCATGCATTCCTAAATGTGTGAATCTTACTAAAGGGAAGAAGAGACTTACACATACACTACAAGTATGTTGCGAATAATATGTTTAGTTGCATAAACATCCTCTGTGTGTTTTGTTTGTAGATTGTGTCTTATCTCCTGGATCCTCCAGAGGAAGATCATAAAGAGGAGGAGAGACCTGAGATCAACACACCTGATAGTCTGTGGGGAGAGACAGGTACAATACAATCCATCCAGCCATACTTTATCTATGCCGCTTCTCCTTACAAGGGTGTGCTGGAGCCTATCCCAGCAGTCTTCGGGCAGTGGGCGGGGGACACCCTGAATTGGTTGCCAGCCAATCGCAGGGCACACAGAGACAAACATCCGCACTCACAATCACACCTAGGGGCAATTTAGAGTGTCCAATCAACTTACCATGCATGTTTTTGGAATGTGGGAGGAAACCGGAGTACCCGGAGAAAGCCCACGCAGGCACGGGGAGAACATGCAAACTCCGCACAGGGAGGCCGGAGCCGGGATCGAACCCACGACCTCTGAACTGTGAGGCGGACCTGCTAACCATTCGATCACCGTGCCGCCCACAATCCAATCCATCATCTAATATTGCAATATTTTTTTCTGTTACTTATAAAATGATCATGTGATAGTGTAGTGCATCAAAAATGATGATGTTGCAAAAATAGAATTACCGGTAGCCAAATCTCACATGATTATCAATCATATCGTACCGCAGCTTGGCTCGGTGACCTGGCAGTTTTCTGCCGTAGCTCCACAAGGAAGTATGATTTAGTTCGACATTTTACTTTTATCAAGTTCCAAAATAATGTGACCTCTTTTTGGCACCCTTCTCTAAACGATTTTGTTTCTTGTTCGTGGTAACTGTAGCTCATCTTGATGTGAGCCGACACATAACTTAAACACATTTAACTGCATTATAAAATGCACCATCTTTACTTTAAGAATCACAGCCAAGATTCATTATGCAAATTAGGTTGGTTTAGTTTAATCCGTGCAGTTTGTATTGCTTAATCCTTTGCACACAATCCATTTGTTTTCATTTCACTACCCTTTTATTGGAAGCATACACCTCTGTGGAGATGTTGGTGGGTTTTTTTTTTTTTTTTTTTTACAAAATGAAAAGAGCCCACTGGAGTGAAACAAAGTTCATTATTAGATGCTGTAGTTTATTCCTGCAATTTCCTGCTAATTTATAGCCTGACGACATAGTTAGGCATTACATATTTTATAATCCTACTATTAATAGCATTGTTTCTGATGCCATTGAGTAATCCTTCTCTGCAAGATCACAGATTATTGTGAATCATACAAGGAAGGAGATGTTGGAAAACTGAGGTGAAACAGCACTGAATATATTGTTGCATACACTATTAATGTGTTATTGTGTGCATTAACTAGCACTCACAAAAAACAGTGGAAGAGAGTTACATTGGCATTTTTAATTAGAAAACTTCCTAAAATATGTTTAGCACAATAAAATAATGATCATTATTTATCATCCATCATTTATTATGCTTTTTTTGTCATAGTACTTTATATTTATACACACTTTTGGGAAACGTGAATACCCACAAACATTTTAGATCTTGGAATACAGTGCAGGTTTAGGGACCTTCATTCTTCCAAATATCAAGCACTTAATCTGATACATTTGAAATCAATTGTTCCTTGTAATATTATGCTCATCTATAACTAAATAAATAGTAGATGTAACCAAGGTCAAATGGTGTGGAAAATGTCTAATCCAGTTCTATAGACTTTCCTTAAGTAGTTTACTAAAGGAATTTACAAAATATTCAGTTGGATAACGTGGGCACCTTTGATGGGAATGAAATGAAAATGCGCCATGTGTGCCAATACACAATCAGTGACAGCATGTCAACAAAATATGTAAAGAAAGATATACCGGTATCTCGTTTATTGGGTGAGATCAGTATGTTAGAATATTCATCAAATTTCCTGTTCATTCCTGTAAATTCATCTTTGTTAATTCCCGACTTGGAATAATTTGATCTACGTCACCTGATTGGATGTTGACAAAGGAATGCTAACGTCTCCTTTTTCTTCTTCTTGTCTCCATAGCTCTGACGGCAGCAGCAGGAGGTGGCAGGTTGTCAGTCTGCAAGCTGTTGTTGGATCAAGGTGCTGCTCTGGAGCAAGGCAGCAGACGAAGTGTCTTACCGCTGTTCTGTGCGGTCAGACGGGGCCATTGGCAGGTAGAAGCAACACAACACACACACACACACACAATCGGAGGAGTGTGGACTGCGGATGTTATTTCTGTTTTCCTTCCTCTTATTCTGTCCGCCTTTCTGTGTCAGGTTGTGGAGTTGTTACTGAATCACGGGGCGCAGGTCAACACGGTGGACCAACAGGGCCGCACGGCTTTGATGACAGCAGCCTCGGAAGGTCACGTGACCACCGCCAAATTGCTGTTGGATCACGGTAAAGAAAAAAACTCCCCTCATTAGAGCAGAGAAGAAAATAACAATAGACTCGAAATGAACGCGCACAGTAGCGCTTCGGCTCGTCACCGGTTCCATCACGCTGGTCCAACTTCAATTTGACCCATATCCCGTAAATACTCCTGATGCTTTCAGGTGCGTCTCTGGATCAGGCTGACAAAGAGGGCTTAACGGCGCTGAGCTGGGCATGTCTGAAAGGCCAGCTCCCGTTGGTCAGAGAGCTGGTGGCGAGAGGCGCCGCCACCACTCATAGCGACCGCAGCGGTCGCACGCCTTTGGATCTGGCTGCGTTCCGCGGTGATCCTGAAGTGGTGAGCGAAATAGAGGCTGTTTTGAAATCCACATATTCAAAACAGCACGGCATACTCACGTTTGCCTGCGCTTTGTGCCACCCGTCCGTCAGGTGAAGCATCTGGTGGATCACGGTGCATCGGTAGAACATGTGGATTCCAGCGGGATGCGACCGCTGGACCGAGCCGTAGGATGCAGGAACACTTCGGCCGTCATTGCTCTGCTCAAAAAGGGAGCCAAAATAGGTAAGAGTCATATTTGTGGGTTTTTCTATTTGATAGGATTACAACTCAAAATTTAGCCGATTTGTGTCCAAACAGCAGCAATTGTAGGTTCATTAAGAAATTTGTCCCAATACATTTTTGTTATCTCGCTGATAACAAAAGTTTCCATTGCTTGACATTTGACTTTTTGTTTGTGTCCGTAGGACCAGCAACCTGGGCCATGGCTACATCCAAACCGGACATTTTAATGGTTCTTATCAGTAAACTAGTCCAAGAGGGGGACAAACTGTACAAGGTAAGGCACCAACTTGATAAAACCAAATGGTGTGCTGTAAATAGATGTGAAAAAAAATATTGAGTGTGTTGATGTGTGTGTGTAGCAAGGTAAAGTGAGAGAAGCAGCGCATTCCTATCAGTCGGCACTGCAGAAGTTTCCTGTGGACGAGCAGAAGACGTTCAGACAGCTGAGAGTGTGTGTGCTCCTCAACCTGTCACGTTGTCGCCGCAAGATGAATGTGAGGCATAAAGGGCACGCAGACACACGTTTGCAATGTCTCGCCTTTCACTTTGATCTCAGACGTGTATTTTCACCTGCAGGATTTTGCCCTTGCCGAGGAGTTTGCTACCAGGGCTTTGGAGCTAAAAGCCAAATCTTACGAGGCCTTCTACGCCAGAGCGCGTGCCAAACGCAGTCGAAGGTAAGGTAACCGTAACCCCTTGGAACATGGAAGAAATGCTGAAAAAGAAAGCTGTGAATATGCGAATGTATGAGTGCCGAATTGCGAATATGCAAGGGTTGACTGTGTTTCTAAGTTGTACTATCGCCAATCACCACTAGATGGCAGCCATATCTTAGTTGTGCGCACACTGGGTCTGATACTGCCCTGTATTAAATGTGAGTAGGCCTGATAATTTTTTGGGCGGATTTGGAAGAATATGCAGGACAAACATAGTACTTCAAAAATAGAAACATTTTGAGTGAGTTTATTTTTGTGAAAAAATATACAAAATGAGTTCTTGCACTTAATGTTGGTTTCTTGTTCAGCAGTTTTGTGCTGTCCTTGTATGCAAATTTTTATGCAACAGAGCAATTTGCACTGGGGGAAAAAAAAGATACATTTTGTGCTTATTTTGTTGTTTGCATCAAACATTTTTTTTTGTTTTTGGATTAGTGGATCTTTTATACGTATGCTTTGAAAAATCAATGATCAAAAATGAAATATCACTGGTGAAAAATTGCAGCCCCCTCCAGCATTTTAGGTCCCCATCCCTGATTTCCAGTATGTCTCATATGAGCGATACTTCCAAATCACTTGTTCACCATTTCTCCAAATGTAGACAGTTCCACACAGCACTGGAAGATCTGCTGGAAGCCAGCCGCCTGTGTCCTTCCAACCGGGAGATTCAACGGCTGCTATCTCGGGTCAAGGAAGAGTGCCGACAGCATGCGCAACAGCAAGACTCTTCCGCTCCGGCGACGCAGAATGTTTGTCAAGGAAACTTCTCTAACAGCGATGCAAGGTCCAGAGATTCGGATTACCTGCAGGTTCACGCCAATGAGGCGTTTGCCAAAGATGAGGAGATTGAAGAGGACAGAAATCAGTGGAAAGCGGATTCTACCGCTCATAATATCTACGGCCGTCCAGGGGTGCAGTTGCCTCCTTCCCTCTCCCCGACTCATCATGTGCATCGGCCCAAGACGAGTCCCACCCATTCGCCTACGTCCTCCCCTTCTCACGCGGCACCCTCTTCGTCTTCCTACCACATTTTCAGCCCTCCGACCTCTCCGCGGCAGAATCTGCAGCCCACCAGCCCCATGTTGGAGCGCAGGTTGTTATCCGCTCACCTTGCAGACCAGAACCAGGCCATACAACAGCATCACCATCAGCCGAGATCATTTCCCAACCAAAGCCAGTGGCTGCAACCAGCCAAAGTCCAGCTTGTCAGAACGGGTCAGCCCAGTTCGGCAGTTCACTCTAGCGTGCTTTTGGGTAGCTCCACCTACTCCCCGTTTGCCCAACTGCCACAAGAACTTGCTGAACTCGGGGAGGGTATTTGCCCAAACCCTTTTGATATGAAGCCCAGCCAGCAGGCGCTTGCAGGTGTGGGTTGCGGGGCTTCATATCATCAAGAGAGTGCGGACGTTGACCCGGTTTACCAGTCGAAAGCCACACCCGCCTACGGGACGGGGATGACGCGCTTTGGCCAGCCCCGTCAGTACAGCCGCAACCAATCCAAAGCCGCCTATTACCCCATGGAAGTGACTGAAATGGCAAAAGCTCCACCTGATGATCATCAGTACCTACGACACCCGCTTAACGCTCACTCGACCTCCCCCGCTCTTCCCCACAGACCTGTCATCCACTCCCAGAGCACCAACGTCTGCTTCTCCACCAGCAGCGGCAGCCTGGCCGGCGGGCAGCAGGCCGGCCGGGGCCCGAGTTTCAGGACGTCGGCCTCCGCGCAGCACGTTGACTTGCCTTCGCATGCTTTCAAAGGAGAGCCGATGGGTCACCGCGATGATCTCGCGCTCAACTCCCCACCCCAGGCGGAGGGCGTGGTCGGAGGCGGGACTTATCCCGGAGAGGCCGGTCGTGCGTCAAGGAACACGCCCTACATGGGTCTTAATGACAAGTCTGTAAGAGTTCACCAACAATATCAGCAACAAGCTCCGCCCGCTTCCTCGTGCAGCCTCAGCCCCTCTCGATCGTGGGCCGTGTCTTCGGTGGACACCATCGTCACGTCGCCCGGCAAACAGGCCAGCGAGCCGGGCCAATCGCAGCAGGCCTTCTCCATCGCCTTTCACAACCGCAGCAACAACAACGGCCACTATGAAAAGCAGCTGCCCTACTACGACGTCAAGCCCGGCAACGGTCCTCACGTTGCCGCTCAGAAGCTGCCTTACATTGACGTGAAGCTCGCACGAACACTGCCAGTCAATAGAAAGATGTGTCCCACCTCCCCCGTCAAAGCCAAAAGACCCTTTGTGGAGTCTAATGTATAGAGAAGGCTGAGACGACAAACAATTATCCCTATTTATACAACGCGTAGCCCAACGTAAGAGAAGGCTATGGCGATAACCGTTGAATGGTATCCAGGGTGCTTCATCGCTGATGTAGTTGAGAACCGCACATTCCAAGATCTCTGTCCAAAATTATACCTCTATGGTGCGATAGTGGGATGTCGTTCGAGCACATGGAGGAGCAGGAACGTCTGAGGTGGACTTATTTTCCTCCTCCGAGACTCCCTCCGGACACAGTAGCAACTTGACGCCTTCACCGAAGAGCCGCACAAGCACTTAACCCCCGCCCCCCTGGAAATCTGGATGAAAAACAACTACAGGATAGTATGGCAAGCCGTTCGAACATTGTTTGATATCCTACCAGTGCGCTGAATTGTCCACACACCTGTGTGACAATTTGGCGTGCTAGTAGAACGCCTAGCAAATGTTCATTTAGCTTGTTGCCGTACTAACACGCCTTTATGATTTGTGCCAGTCAGAGTGAGCCACAATTTGAGAGACTGTCTTCACATGACTCTGACTTGCCGTGCAAAACAAAAACAATGGTATTTATCTTTTTGTTTTCTTTTTCTTTTCTTTTTTTTTTTTTTTTAAATAAGTTGTCCGTCTTGAAATGTGTACATTTGTCTGTCCGTCTTTTTACTTTTGAAAAAGATGTATATAATTTTATCTCACATTGTTCTGCGTTGAGCATCCTGCAAAAGAAATGTCACGTGGATGTCAGTTGTTACACGTGTAGTTGGGCTGCACTGAAAAGAGCAAAAAAAAAAAAAAAAAAAAGTCCTATTGAGACATTAAAATGGAAGACAAAATTCACTATAGTATTTTTACAAAAGTATAAAACATTCTTTTCAGTTTGGCCCTTACACTGCTTCTGAATTGTCATCACCATGGAAACATAGCTGTGCAGGCATACCCCATGAGCTGGAATGGAATGGAATGGATTGTCACACTGGCTACATTCATTTCACTCACGTTCCATGCTAAGTGGTTGTAGCCAAGTATTTGGCCCACTTCGAAGGCCAAAGAGTACTTGTTTTGACAAACCTCTAGCAGAAGTAGCCATCAAGTGAGCATCAAAATGTGTCTTTTGAGATTCACCAATTCATGCTTGAGGTCACTTCGCCTGTGCAGGGTCCCAGGCCCGACTTGTTTCATTTCCTTGCTTTAAAGTTTTGTGAACATAAATGTTTGTACATTTCCTTTTGTATGTTTCTGGTAAACGAGACTTCTGACCTCTCCATCACGGTACAGTTCTCTGCTGTCACGGTTCTCGATGCTGCGACACCTTCAGCAATCAGCAGCCGAATTTGACCACTTGGGATTAAAAAAATAGCCACTTGATTGGATGTATTAAAAGTCGTCATCAAACGTCATTGAAAACTGGCCGTAGTGTGTTATTCTGGGGACTTTGTGTGAGACTGTGATCTGTTATACTGTCTCAAAAAGAATTATGGATTTATTTAACCATTAATTGTATTTTTTATGGGTGAATGTTGACTTACAGTGAATCCTCTCGAGGTGGACTGAGCCATGCTAAAAAAAAAAAAAAAAGTAGACAACACTCCCCAAGGTTTGCAATTGCCTAAAGATGGCACAAGATGGTGGCAATAAAATTAATTTGTCGAAATGAAACTACTCCTGCTTTAATTGCAAAAATAGTGAGGTGAGTTTTTGGTTCACTTAACCTTGTTTCTCCTGTCACTGCTGATATGAGTCTCAAGATACTTTGGTAATATTTTGATGACTCAGTAGTCCAATGCAGAGGTTGCAAAAATGTCTATCTCAAAAGAGCCAATCGGAATCCCACTGGCTACTCTACGGAGAGTCTTTTACTGCTAGAATCTCAAAAATATCTGTAAAAAGAGACATACATAGAAGCAGACTGCAGTTTTCCAATACATTTAAGGCTTTAATTCAAACATCACATACAAACAGGTGAACAAATGTTTTCATGCTAAATCAGGCATGAAAACAAAATAACGGGAAACAAATATATGAATTAAATGCCTATTCAATGAAGACAAAGTTAGGCGGCCATGTAACAAATGCACATAGAGCAGATTTAAGCAAAACATTGGAAATAGAAACTGCATATTAACCTCAGCTTTCACTCTTAAATGTTTAAATTAACGGAACTACCACAATGCTTTTGTAGTGAAGCAGTGAGAATGATAATTAACTGTGTGAATTCCGAAGAGTATTCTGCACCCCAAAAATATTTCTCCCCACTTTTTTGACAACTCAAAATGTCTCAACCGATTCGAGCCATTCTCACTTCCTGTTATTCACAAAGCTGAACAGGGAACTGTTTTCTTCATTCCAAAATTCCCAGTTTTGCCACAAACCCCCAATGAAAAAAATCGATTTTAGTGAATGAGATAATCAATGAAAATGGTCCTCTTATCTTTCACATTTCTAATTAAAAGTACTAAAAATACAAACATTTTCCACAATTTTCAAGATTGCACAATTTACATGACAACATACCCAAATAATGTCCTCCTCCTTCCTCATTTTTCAACCAATTCAAACTATTTCAACTTCAAGTCTCACGTTTTACATTTCAGCAATTCAATCAATTCCACAACATCATTTCAGTTCAGCTCTTCAGCATTCATACAGATATCACATTCTCGAGTCTTGTGGTTGTAGAGGTGTTTAAAATTTTGCTCATCATGAAATATTAAAGAAAGATATCAGTATGATGCAGTGCAAGTCTTCAGAACTACAAACTACAACCCCAAGGATAAATATTTTGTTAGCAAGCACAATACAGAGGACCTCCACTAATGCTTGAATATTTGACACCGGTTAAAAATAAATAAAGGTATGTCGTCAAATGAACCAAGTCAAAAGCAGAAGAACTATCAATTGGAAAACGTCCGAACAAGTTAAATACAATGTTTCATGTTCAAAAACATTAATAGCTTACTTAATAAATACACACAGTTGACATGAAGTTGCACACAAACAAGCACATAAACCAACGCACGTCCACACCACACCAATGCAAAACTACCGTAATTCTCTTTGACCGTCAATTAACAGCGGGCATTATCACGGCTCTTGTATATTTTGTCCAATACATCTCCACCCATTGCAAGTGGCCCGCATAGGTACTTAATTCCACTCTGCAATAATAAGTGATTCAAGAGAGCTCCACAAAAAGTCAAATTGTGGTCAGCAGTTGCTATCAGAACGAAGCAAATGAGTTAGGGCATGGTGGGTGAGCCCCCTTCAGTCAGGGTCTTGAAGTGGACCGCCAAAGACTCCTCCTCGGGGTTGGGTGGCCGCCTGTACTCTTCCCTGGTGATGATATAGCACAGCAGCACTCCAAAACACACGAGCAGGATGCCCAAAACGTTGGCCAGAACCCCCTGAGGTGGAAATTTCGAATAGGTTGCCCTGAGCCGGAGAACAAGAAGTTACTATTAGTATGGCAGTCAACCCCACACCACTTGGCTACCTGGCTAACTAAGATCAATAAGCCACAGTAATATTGCCTGGTCTTCACAGAAGATAAAGAATATATGTGAATGAGTGTTATCATATTGTCTTGTTTACATGTGCCAGTCTATTGTTTGTGATGAAATATCCGTAACTTGAAGAACTTGGGGTGCGGGTGAAAGTTTAGTCGGACTCGCCAACGGATGCCCGTTTAAAAATAGAGGCGGACTGTTCTATAGACGGGTACTATTTTTTTTCCTCCCGGAAAAAAAGGCAAATGACAGACGACGGAAGGGTACCCACGCTGCAGAGGGATGACGAATAATAGACGCTCATTTTTGGGGGGAAAAAGCCCAGCTCTGAAAATGATATCATAGTGCCCAAGGGCTCAGGTTGCGAACATCACATGACCAAACAGAAAACAGGTGAGCCATGATGGTCGTTAACTGGGGGGGAGGAAAATTACTACCACACGTACGAGTATTTCAGTCGTATTGTTTTTGTCTCAGATTCATGTAGCATTCATGTCATTGAGGTTTTTTTCCAATCCCATACTGTGCCTCCCCTTTTGCTAAGCTTGGGAATTGTTTTTCTCTTTTTTCCCCTCACCCTTCCAATATTTCATCTACGGAAATCAGGGCGCCCTTTGGCGACTCGTCAGGCTTCTCCGTTCTGTGTCTCACCGTTGGTCATTGTCTTTTTAGTCTCTTTCATTGCTCTGTACTCGTGCATGTACAGTGAACAATACGTTTGATTCCAAATTCCAATGTGGACCCCCCTGTAGCACTCATGAAAAATGTAAAAATTGAATCATAACAGCATGTAACAGACAAAGAGTAGATGCGGACGTACATGACGCTGAAGAGGAGCTTCTCTGTGATCCCAAGCAAGCTGGTCCCGACGGCCATAGCCAACAGAACCAGACCACAGAATGCATGAACGGGGAGGTACGTTGCTCGCAACCATGACGACGCGACGGGAAACAGGAAGAAAAACAACCCCATGACCCACTGTTGAGAGTTAAACCGAAAAATGTGATAAAAATGACCTGCGTTCGCGTAAGTGCGTGAACTGTATGTGTACCTACCTGCAAGCTAAATAGGACAATGGTAGCCATGCCACACCAACTGTGCAAGGAGTACAAGTGTGGATACTTGGCTGCTGCGTGGAAGTCAAACACAGCTACCATACCTACAAGCACGACACGACAAAATGTCCATACAGTAAAAGTGTGATATCCGGGGTGGTGCCTCACAAAAATAGAAAGAATAGAACACGCGTGAACATAAACATTTCTCTCTCTAACTGACCAACAATGCTGATGATGAGTGCGAGGAAGTGAATGATGCCGTGAAGCAACTTTACATTCTTCTTTGCCTCATTATGGAACACCCGATAGACCAGGATGGCTGTGAATAGAAAGTTGAACATATATGACTTTTAAAAATGCAAACGTCATACATCAATTGGTCTGAGAAATGTTTTTAATTGACAATGTAAACAAAGAACTCAATTCTCTCGGGATTTCTTCATAGTAAGACAACCCTTTTTTTTTTCTGTACAGGAATATGTTCTATGCAGCCCCACTAACTGAAACACGGTGTAAAATTCCCCCGATTTTGTACATCCCCGAGGGCGGCGACTTTGCCACTTTCTGTCGACTGTAAATGACATCACAGTTGCTCACGGCTCATATAACGACCAATCATGGCTCAGCATCAGAAAACATGTGAGCCGTGATTGGTCGTTACCTGAGCATTTGTGATGTCATTTTCAGTCGACAGAAGTGACAAAATGGCCGCCCCCTGAGATGTCTAAAAACGGGTGGATTTTGCTGCTTAATTCATATCCGAATGCCATGTTTACACTAGTGAAGGCGCATAGAACAGTATTTTGGGGGGTTGACTTCCTCTTTAACAATATGAGCGCATGATAAGATAGTCGATGATCCCATCCGACAATAAATCCAATGCGTGCAAGCATGTGTGTGGAGCCCCCCAGGGTGTTTACATCACTTGTGAACATCTCGCTAATGTCCGACTGACCTTTGCTGTTATCACTTTAATGCAATTTCGCTTTGACAGCTGTCCTGTTGAACCACAGAAGCTAATGTGGTTAGACCGATTAGCAGAAGTACACTGAGTTGCCGGACCCAAAGTGAGAGAGAGAGTGATAAAAAAGGGCCCACAGACATCAATTAGTAATGCTGCAGTATGAGCACTAAATTGTAGTCACTAGATTTTAACCCAAATATCAGCTTTTGTTTCATATTTTGTTGATACAGTAGCTTTTAATAAGGGTTCAAAAGCTTGTATGTCTTTGTCATGGCGATTCAAAATAAGTCAGTGACACAGTTGCTTAATTAACGTTCTTTGTACTAAATCACAACTGCTCAGAACGACCAATCACGGCTGACCTATTTTCTGAATCCGAGCCGTGGTTGGTCGTTGTGAGCAGGTGTGATGTCATTTTCAGTCGACAGAAGACAAAATGGTCGCCCCCGGAGATGGCTAAACACGAGTGGATTAACATTTATTCCACAAACGCAATATTTATCAGTGCCCTTTTTCAACTAGTGGGCTTGCATAGAACATATTCTTGAAAAAATAATTTGCGTTGACTTCCACTTCCTCCTTTATGAGGAAATGTCAGCCTCTAATGCAAATCCGCTTATTTCAAGCCTTGACAGCACAGGACAATGGGATATTTTTATTATTGGGATATCGATTTTAAAAAGATTCAATGGTGACAGCCCTATTTGTATTCATGCTGGTGTGAATGGATAAATGTCATAAACTTGTTGTTTTTAACAAAATACATATTACTGATCCATTTCATTTAATGAAGATGTGAAGTTCATACTGATGTTTATGACTGCTCACCATCTCCCTGTAAGAAGACCAGGCCCAGAATCATGCACAGAGGGTGTAGGTTGAACTCCCGTCCCGTGCCATCCCAAGCAAATCCTCCGTGGTAGTGACCCATCCACACGCCGGTCAGCACTACCGATGTCACGCCCAGAACCTGCGAGCCTCCTACCAGCCACGCAAACGTGGAGCGAGCAGAGCGTGGAGCAGAAGAATCCGCCATGATCTGGGACACACAAAGAGATAGACAAACAAAGAGCGCGAGAGACTGAGAGCAAATCATGCCCTTTGCCTGGAGCTCTGCTATTTGCTATCTGCCAAATTAAGTTAGGAAGGAGATAAGGTTAGAACATCAAATTGAAGAGTAAACAGATCTCTTTTTCCAATATCAACGCACTGTATACAGTGACGTGTAGGGGTGGGCGATATGGGGGAAAAAAAAAATATTACTGTTTAATATTGCTGTTAACTACAGCAATCAGAATGAGAAAAAAAATGTATTTGATATGTGACGTGTGACGAAGTGTCACCCAGCGAGAGAGAAAAAAGACGTCGTCATGACAACAAACCATTTCTCATGTTGGCCAACGTATTCAGAATAAAGTTGAATAACATAACTGCAATTTACAGAAAAGTGCATTTTCCCACTCATTCATGGCTGTGATATGGTGAATTGTGACTTTAGTCATGTTTGGCTGTATGATGGCGTCACACTAATAAACCGTCGTAGTTAGTGCAACATGTCTGGGGAATACAGGCTAGTTATGAATGATGCAGACTAAAAGCGCGTAAACTGAATGTTAACCGATCATCCAGGATGTCACATTTACCTTGCTCGCTTAAGTACTGAGTGTGTGTGTGCGTGAGTGGGTGTGTGCATTTATATTTGTTGGTTCAACTCGGCGACTGTTTTCTAGGTGTGTGTGTTTAACCTTTTGTTTAGCGTGCTTGCGCGGTCGCCAAGTTCTCCTCGTAATCCATATGGCTCGTGTTGCAACAGAATTGATCTTCACGGTGACCGTTTTGGCACATCTAACAATGTTATTCCCACCGATGTCAGTCTTGTCAACCCCAAACCATTTACAGACTACGGACAACGTGGACTGGCGCCTCGCTATAAATTCCCGCTCGACACTCCTCCATGAAATGAGGAAGAAACAGCTCCACTGTAGTGCGGACAGAGTCACGTGACCGGGTCCTGCAAGCTGATTCGGCGAAGGATTATCACTTCCTCCTCCTCTGCCGTCAATGCACACTGATTTTTCAGCATCTCCTCCAACTTTGCGGCCGTCGGCGGACTCGCTTCGAGACAGTATTAATACTCGATAATGTAAAATTAAATATCGTGTAGGCAAGATTGACGATGATATCAATAACGATATGTATCGCCCACCTCTACTGATGTGAAAAAGTATTCTCACCCTTCCTGATTTTCTTTTGCATATTTATCACACTAAAATATTTCTGATCATCAAGACAACCCACACAAAGACAGAACAAACACAGTAAATAAAACACACAGTTTCCAAATGATGAGATTATTTAAATTGAAAAATAGTTTAAACAAAAACTAGTTATTCACCAATTAGTTGTGTACCAATTAGTTGTTTCCCCTGCTATGTTTTGGTTTATCTATCCTTTTTTAAAATTCACATTATATCTCTTAAATCTGCGGTTTATAGCGACATTTTTAAAATCTTTATGTATACTGTGCTTCCTGTATGCCTTCACATTTGGTTAAGCCACTGTTGCCAATGAATTTATTGAAGGCCAGGAGGACAGTAAACATTTTATGCTTGCAACTTTTTACGTGTTCAAATGCTTGCAATGACTTTAAAAAATGTGTTTTAATAAGATTTTATCTTTGTATTACATTATCTCTTCATGTGTAGTAGGTGGGGAAGTGGGACGTCTACGCCGCGAAAAACGGGGGTTCAATATACAGTAATGAGCCGATTATACATTTATATGGTTTCACGGTCGTGAGAGTCCTACGAGTGAAAACGAGGACCACGTCTAACCCCCCCCCCCCCACCCCACCCCACCCCGTCCCCCCCAAAAAAAGCTTGACATTCCTGCTGAACATAGAAACAATGACATAATAGAAAAGTTTTAACGTGGATGCACACACGGATGTTCATTGTCATAACAGCGAGCTGCACCTGTACCGACATCGTGAGAATGACATGTTTGGTTGCATCCCCCTGGCCACAAAATCAGTTTACAACAGTCTGTCAAGTATAAAGAGATGCAAATAAGTTGGTCAATATTAATACTTACCGAGTCGTACAGTTCTGCTCTGGGTGCTGTTGTTTAGCAAAGTCGCGGAGTGTGGATTTATACATCCGCCTTCCTCCTCCCTCAAGTGGTGCGCTTTGGGCTTTCTAAACAGAGCCAACCCACGTGACGACGAAAATAAGGAAATAACTATAAATAAAATATAAACATAAATAAATAATAAAGTTAAAACCCTAGCATTGAATGTTGCCACACATGCCCAGTAGTCACAGTATTGTTTAAATCTGAAAAGAAAATTGGAAGAAAAAAAAATCCAAGCTAAATGGGGACGTCACAGTCTGAATTGATGACTCAGCACAAACGTAAGGGGTTGGTTGCCTTGACAACGGCAGAGGAGAGGGAACGGCCAGGAGGAAGAAAGGGAGGGTGGTCCATTTAATGTGTCTAATGCTATTTACTACAGTTAATCCAAAGGGCAAAGGCCACTCCTGCATTTGACATTTTATGCTTGCATTCAGTACCATCAATAAAATAAACAAGAATAACATAATGAAGACAGTGATACCATTCATTTGCTCATGTCATTGTCCAAGAAGGAGCAATAGAGAAAACAAGGTCAATGATGATTTTAGCCTTCTTCGTCACTACCGTGGTTTGAATGTATAAAGTGTCGGTCGAAAATATGTTGCGTGAGGTCAACTGCATGGAAGGTGGACCCACCGACCGCATTTAAATACATTGTAATAGGCAAGTTGTCTTAACTTAATTCAAGCTATGTTGCCTAAATTTGTAAATGAGCACAGCCTACCAAAGTGTTTTTTTTTTGTTTACTTGCAACTGCACACACTTGTTATTGGGTGACTCAAGCTGACAGTACCCCCTTTTCTCCCGTAGACGGCGCTGCAGTCATATAATTTAGACATTGTTGCTGCAAAGGCGCAAGGAACAGTACTTGACAATCAGAAGTTTGATCAGAACTACGTCTTTTGAGTACGATGGGCGTATGAAACATATTACAACTTTTTTTTTTAAGAAGCATCCCCCCTCAATTATATGCTTCTTTTGAAATATTAGTTTAGTTTGTACATGTAATGATTTAGGACTACTGTATACAGCCGGGGGGTGGGGGGGACAAGCCTCCCACACACATGTGCCTCAATGTACAAGTTCGACAGAGCTTATCAAGGCTATCTTGAGTAAAGTCTGAAAATGGTACCCACAGTCGTGTCTGCTCATGTGTCTATACTGCTTTTCTGGCTGACATTTTTTATTTCTCCTGTGACTCGGAGATCTGACTCATCACAGCTCCCAATGCTCTTTCTTTGCAATGTGTGCTGTGTGTGTACGCGTGTGTATATCTTTCCCTTATCTCCTTTATTGTCTAATAACTCCGAATGGCACCAATGGACCCATTTTCCCACCAACATCTTTGCAGTGCAATAATGAGGACCTACAGTGTCTGCAGTATGACTGGATATATTTTCACCTGAGTGGATTGGAATGATGATGCTTCTGTTACTAAATTAGCAGATGTTATGACTACTCACTTACTGTGGTAAATGTGCAAACACATTGTATGCGCAAATGATCTGTAAATGTGTTTATCATGATCATCACATTTGTTGATGGATGGTTGGTGTTTTTTCTCAAGCATTAGTATTCAGTATCTTTTTAATAGTGAGAGTCAATTCTAAAGCAAAGGGGAATTGTTAAATTCAAGTAACAAACTATCAATGACTGGCCCAGAGGGCTCAAAGAATTTTTCACACGAAACTGAATATTTTAAGCAACTGGCAGCTGCATGGGCCAAATGCAGCCTCAACTACACTCTGAGTGGCCCCTTGATTAATTCTAGAAAAGAAAAAGAAAAAATTGGAGTGTGGGTTGACATTACAAACAGGCTTCCTACAATGGATCCTTGCCACCATTCGTAAAAAAAAAAATCCAATATTTTGTTTCTATATTTTTAAAATATGTTTGTTTGTTTTTTTTCTCCGTGTTGGTTTTTTGGGGGTATCAAATCTGCGTTTTGGTGGAAATTAGAGATTTATCAGCCTTTTCTGTAGAATATTTTGTGTTTACAAAAATAATTATTGTTGTTAATATTAATAATAATAATAATAATAATAATAGGCGGCACGGTGGTCGACTGGTTAGCACGTCCGCCTCACAGTTCAGAGGTCGTGGGTTCGATCCCGGCTCCGGCCTCCCTGTGTGGAGTTTGCATGTTCTCCCCGTGCCTGCGTGGGTTTTCTCCGGGCACTCCGGTTTCCTCCCACATTCCAAAAACATGCATGGTAAGTTCATTGGATACTCTAAATTGCCCCTAGGTGTGATTGTGAGTGCGGATGTTTGTCTCTGTGTGCCCTGCGATTGGCTGGCAACCAGTTCAGGGTGTCCCCCGCCTACTGCCCAAAGACAGCTAGGATAGGCTCCAGCACGCCCCGCGACCCTTGTGAGGAGAAGCGGTACAGATAATGGATGGATGGATGGATAATAATAATAATAATAATAATAATAATATCATTTTTCCAATGCATTTCAATGGGCGTCAATTATATGCTTGTGACTATTCGCGGCCCAGCCCTGTCCGCTGCGAATAGCAGGGCTGCCCTGTACACATTTTAAGTTGTAATGTCACTCTTCACCATGAGATACATGGCTTAGTTTCTCGGACTGCTCTATAGTACAACATGAGTTAGCCCATTTTAGGGTATTTGAAATGGCATGTAGGACAAATATAGAAAAAAGAGTTATTGCACTTAATATTGGTTTGCTGTTCAGCCGTTTTGTGCCATCCTTGAATGGTAATTTTGTGCAACAGGGTGTTTGCGCTAGAGGGAGGGGAAAAAAATCACAGTTTGTAACAATTTTGTAGCTTGCTTCAAACCGTTTGTTGTTGAATAGGGGACCTTTTATACACGAATTGAGAAATGTATTATATACAACACACAGCTAGCTAGATAGGTAGCCAAAATGCCATTTCCATTTCTGTCATTTGTTTCTCTACTGTTACACATTGAGGTGTCACCAGAAGGCAAGCACATTTGAAGGGTAATGGGCATGCAAGGGATGACCTTTGCCCTTCACTTCAGACAACCAATCAATAGCCCTGTATTCTACAGATCACCACCAATCAGTGATGTCCTTTAAAAAAAAAAATCCCCACAAGGCACCTGTGGAGTAGTCTGACTGGGGAAAAGCATCTCCATGGCAACAACATCATTACCAGAATAGCTCTTTCCTTCTCTCTCTCTATTTCTGTCTCCTTTGCGCTCTCCTTCCTTTTATTCCACCTCCACAGCGCTCTCTGTTCTTGATCTCCCTCTCTTCTACTGCAGTTCTTCTACACTCTTCAACATCCATCATTTCTCACCAGCCTTCCATCTCTATGGCTCACTTGCGGTCTCTTCTGTCTCACTTTCTGGTGCTTTTCTCCCCTCGATCTTCCTTTGCAAGTCCTTCTTCTCTATGTCTTTCTTCATATTTTTTTCTTTTCACTTTCATTTTCTATTGCCCGTGTAACTAACTTCCTCAATCATCCCAGTCTATGAAAATATGAAAAGCATAAATTGAGTCATCATTTCTCATTTTCTTGTCTTTCTTTCTCTACGTGGGAGTAAAGGTCACAGGACTCAGCTGTCTGTACAGTTAGGTCAATAAATATTTCGACAGTTGTAGAGTTTTTATGATTTAACTTCAAGCATCCCAGAATCCCAATTGATGATTATTATAATTACTAATTTTTTTTTACACAAAAAATATGACGCTTTGAACATGTTGAGTGCCTTTTTTTAGGGTTTTGAAAGTCTTGCTGGAAATTTTAAATTTATCGACACTTGATTTCTTATTTTTTATTTTTTATTCTATTTTAATTAGCAAGAAGAAAACAGGTGAGCCGTGATTGGTTGTTACTTGAGCCCTGAGTAACTGTGATGTCATTAGCAGTCGACAGTTGTGACAAAATGGCCGCCCACTGAGATGGCTAAAAACAGGTGGATTTTGCTGCATAACTCATATTCCACAAATTACAATCTTAATCGCATTGCTGTGTTTAGATTAGAGGAGGCTCAAAGACCATAATATTGTGTAGATCATTTTTGGGTTGCCTTATTCTTTAAATACTGAAGTATACAACCCTGATGTTGGTATTACATGAATGAGCCCCACAAAATCAAATGACGGTATTTTAATTCCAGTTATTATTCCTATGCAGGCATTGTTGCAAGACTGCAAAAACAACAACAACAAAAACGAATATACTGTAGTTAAAATGACAGTGAAGGTTTTCGCGCACATAGATGCGGGATGAACCTTTTTGTCTTTATTCTTTATCTGGCCTAAAGTGGAGCTTTACAAAATATGGAGGGGTGGAGGTGCGTGGGGTCTCCCCTGAGGTAGGCCTAGCGACGCCACTACCAGTAAATTGTCAACAACTACTTTGTTTATACAATAATAAGTAGGGAGTAGTTGGGTGAAGCATTTAAGATTAACTTCAACGTAGCTCTGCTGGTCTCGATCCTGTCTGTCTGCCATTCTGTCTATCGGTTTCCATTGGTTTCTACGGGGTCTATTTTTAGCCTCAGCAGACTGGTCACGTGGTAAGAGGAGGACGTCAATAATGTTGTTGTTGGTGGTGGCGGCGAAGAGTAGAAGGGACGGGGGAACGTTAGCGAGGAGGACTGTAAATATGGAGGTGGTGAAACCGTAGGAGGTGAGTCGCGTCCAGGTTGTGGAAATTTCACGTTCCGACCGTTGTTGCTTTGCGTGGAGACGTTGCGAGCCGCGATGGGAGTCGGAGCCGGGAGGAAGACACCTCCGCACTAGTACACGTTCCAGGAGGACCCTCCGACATCCACGGTAACCGTGCACTGAGAGAAAGCCAGTTCGTGCGTGTGCATGTGTTTCATTCGTGACTGTCCCGCTAGCTTCCTTTCATTGCCTAATTGTCTAGTGAATTGTTGCGTTTGCTCAGCCGTTAACCACACTTGGCTAACTTGCAAACACTCTGCTATGGCTAGCTAAAGGACACAAAACTGATACTGACTGATAAAACACACGCATCATAAAACAACAACAACAACAACAGCAACACATCGTAGCTACTTTCTCCCACATAACATCTACACGCGTTGGCCCTCTAGCCGTTTATTGAGTTTGCGTTGAAGTGACAGCTTGCAGCTAACGAGCCAGGGCACAACTTGAAGTTGTCAGCCTGAAGTAGGCAACCAACAGTCGGTCTTCTCCAGTACACGCCTTAAGCTAACAGCTACCACTCAACAACATCCTGCTCAATAACCTCACTAAACGACTTTGGATGACACGAGTATTAGCGCGCTATTATCTTATTTATTTACGTAAGCCATTTGAGAACCGTGTACTTTGATGTTCTGATATAATATAATACATTATGTGACTGAAGGGACTTAATTGCCACAGCTGGCCAATTCTTTATTCACGCAATCTTGATAATACTGTTGGTGTAGACATGAAGAAAAAAAATCCCTCTGAATTTTTTTTTTTTTTTTTTTTTTGATGCATTCTACCGATTGACTTCTTTCTTTACCTATGAGTGATTCTGTAAAAAAGACAGGGTCAGGTTTCAGAAAATATTTTTTACTTGGGGGAGTGGGGGAGATGCCATTTGTCTTTTTTTAATTTGGCCTTTTGGTTTGCATGTCTGCCTCACTGTTATGAGGTTCAGGGCTTTAATCTTTGCTCCGGCCTTCCTGTGTTGAGTTTGCATCTTAGCCCGTGCTTGCCTGGGGTTTCTCTTGGTACTCTGGCCGGCTTTCTCCTACATTTTAGAAATGGGCTCATTCGATTTTGAATGAAGATGCTGTAGTATTAGCTGCTGAATTAATAGTAGGTGTGAATGGTTGTTTGTCTGTACGTCCCCTGCAAGTGGCTGGCAACCAGTCCAACTCTTTCTCAAGAGTCTACTGAGGCACGCTTCAAATCACCTCCGATCCTAATGAGAACAAGCGTTATACAATAAATGGATGGATATCTATTCCGTTGTCAAATTGTTGGCATTATAATTATAAAACCTATATTAACCGTATATGCAAAGGTTTTGGAAACATGTTAACTCATTCACTGCCATTGACATGTTTATTTGTCTTTTCACAGTCGAGCCATTCAATCCCAGCAATTTATTTATATTTTTTTTATCAATTTTTTTTTCAAACCTTAGTTAAAAACGTCTGGCAGTTAATGAGTTAGCAGTCGGTGTGTAACAAAAAACTATTTGAATCAGAAAATCGGTTTTGATTCAGGTGATTCAAGTGCATGGCGTCAAACATAATTGAAAAGTTCCACTTTAAAATATATCGAGATACATATCCCATCATCATCGTAAAAACAAGATGCTCTGCCTTACATGAGAGTCTTACATTTCTTTTCTCTGAAGTCAAGTCAGTTTATAAGTTGAAGTAAAATGCAAAAAGCACTATAACATGTTCTCAACATTGGGTCTCAATCGTGATGTTTGGCAGTGCCGAGAAACCTGTGAGAACCAATCCACATTGAACACATCAGACGGAATGAAATTAATAGCAAGTGGAGCCGTGGCAAGCCGAGTTGGTACTACTCAGCAAAAAACGGGCATACGTTCCATTTCCGCTTCTGTAGTTGTCGTTCAATCAACCGATGACATTATTTATCCCCAGAGGGCAATTAAAAGTCACAGAGAGTAGTAGAGTTACAGTCACCAATAAATAATGCACATAATATCTAAACATAAGTCATGTTTGAAGCGCTGCAATGACACCACGCTGGAGCAGGGAAGGACCCGAGTTCAGCAGAGGAATCACTGATGGAACAAATGTCTTCCGTCTTCCGTCTTTAGCGTCCTACAAGCCACTTTGCAGCCTGCGCCTTGTGGGAAGCCACTCAAACAACGGGAACAGGGTCTCTAATCTGATTTTAGAACATACATTTGTTATTCTGTTCAACTGTGATCAGTTTTGGACAGAGAAAGAGACAAACCAACAAACACATCATCACATTTAAATCTTTACCATCACTGGCAAGCTTCTGTGGTGGTATCACAAAAGAGCCTAAGAAAGAAAATAAAAACGGTAGAGGAATTAAACCTTCTGATGCTCATCGGGCTCAAGTCTCTCGAGAGTTGCACAGGTGGCAAAATGACATTTTTAAGAATGAGGTCATGACGATTGAATGCAGGTTAACTTGACAATTACCGGTAATCTTACATTACATGCATAATTACTGCTGTAACTCCTGTTGATATGTTACATGGGACAATTGGAGGAGGAAGTTACAGTTACAATAATAAGTAGCCAGCATGTCCTTGAAGCCTTTACTGACTTGAAGCAGTCAGTAAAGGAAGTAAATACTGTAATCACTTTTTATCAGTATTTCACAACCCTCGTGTTGAGTGAGGATGATAAACCTCATACTGTGTATTTTATTTTATTTGGCTGTGACGAGTACTCTTAAATGGTT
The DNA here is from genome assembly GCF_054856515.1 of Filicampus tigris. NCBI lineage: Eukaryota > Metazoa > Chordata > Actinopteri > Syngnathiformes > Syngnathidae > Filicampus > Filicampus tigris. The sequence goes on along the minus strand of NC_141232.1, from coordinate 12,460,286 downwards.
ATGGTAACCATGTGCTTCAGATGCTACTCCGAGCACAGTATGGACAAAGTATTTGAAAATTTAAATGTACCTTTTTGGACAATTCTGTGCTTTTAACCTTGTGGTAAGGTCTTATAAACTGTTTATGAGATTTCTAGGTGCAGGTTGATGACATTTTCTTAATTTGTTAGTGTTTGTTTACTCGGCGGTAAGGCTGCCAAGATTAGTCGACTAGTCACTACGACAGTCGACGAGTCGTTTATTTACATATTTATTTAGTTGGAGCTTTGTTTTTCTCTTGAAACTGCCTCGTCCAGCCCATCTCCCTCAGGCTGTAAATCTTAGCAGTAGTAATAAACCGTGTCATTCGTGATAGAAACAGAAGCATTGTGGGTAGTGCCCCATTCAGAATATTCTGATCCGATCATGCCCATTCCAAACAAGATTTTATTCCGAACGAGAGGGGTGGAGCATGTCGATTGATAACTAGATCGGCGCTCATGAAAACACTTATTCCGAAATTTTGGAACAAACCGTCTTTACGGCGCATACGCGTTTCTGTCCTAGTAGAAGCAGAGAAAGCGAAAGACATCGCAGGCGCTAGAATGAACTGGTACATTTGCAGCAGCATTAGGAAGTGTTAACTCGACATCAAACGGCAAAAAAAAGTGAAATAATGTTCATGTTTAGAGTAGAAATAGACAGAGCGATGTTTTGTTGACACGAAAGTTGCTACTACGGCTTCTTCTACTACTTACGGTATATTCGTCCAATCTGTGCATGTCAAAATAATTTGCTCCCACGGAAAGTGTGATGCATGAACACGCAAGTCCTAATTGGATCAATATTTTTAGTGTCCATGAAAACAGTGCATCCGATCGTAATTTTAATCCTAGTCCTGATCGGATTAAAGAAATGTTGTCCATGTAAATGTAGCCTCTGTTCACATTTGATGGTGTTGGTCTAACTTATACCAGTCATCATGTCCTTTTCATTATTTTTTTTTCCTTTTGAAGTCATCTTAGTCAAGAATGATGAAAATTCCGATGCATGCAGTCCTCTTGCCTTTAGCAATAACACGTCTACATTTATGTCACGTGTCATCTAAGACTGAGTCGTTTTAGGGTGTACTATATCAGACAAGGCCACATGTATCAATCTCTCACTAAAGGACCAGATGGTCTTAAAATAAATACCATAAAATTTGCTGGCATCCTTTATCACACTGTCACACAATTTTATTTTATTTTTTTTTCACGTGCCAAAGACAATTTAACGGTTTCTGAGTAATTCTGGGCATTTCTTTGAATTATCTCTAGTTTTAGCGATATTGATATTTATTACAATGAATTGATTTATAATTCCTTTTGGGATATTAATAAAAGTGAAACAAGCTTGTTGTGTACTGCTAATATTGCCAAGTTTTCCGATTTTTTAAAATTTATTTATTTATCTATTTTTTTGCTTTCACCCGAAACATGGTTTGCATATAGAAGGCTCTCTGTGATAACGCTTTCTGTCTTTCATGATACTGCATCAAAAATGAAAGAATACTGTATGCACATGCTTGAAAACACAGACAGCCTCAAAGTTGTAGCATAAAGTGAATACCAATGTCAAAATGTATGTAGTTTTAGCTTTTCTGTGAGACAAAAGCATTGAATACCTCAAAAATTAGAGCCACGTCATTTTTGGATTCAGTGGCATGAAAATAGTTGGAAATTTCTTGGCGCCAAAATGTTGTGCTGTCAGAGTGAATAATATTAATTAATAAAGATTCAAAACGTACCATCCATCCATCCATTATCGATACCGCTTATCCTCACAAGCGGGCATGCCGGAGCCTATCCCAGCTGTCTTCGGGCAGTAGGCGGGGGACACCCTGAATTGGTTGCCAGCCAATCGCAGGGCACACAGAGACAAACAAACATCCACGCTCACGCTCACACCTAGGGGCAATTTAGAGTGTCCAATCAACTTACCATGCATGTTTTTGGAATGTGGGAGGCAACCGGAGGACCCGGAGAAAACCCACGCAGGCGCGGGGAGAACATGCAAACTCCACACAGGGAGGCCGGAGCCGGGATCGAACCCACGACCTCTGAACTGTGAGGCGGACGTGCTAAACAGTCGATCACCATGCTGCCTCAAAATGTACCAATAAAGTGTAAATGTTTTTAAATCCAGGTTCAAAACTATGCTCTTTTCCCATACCAATAATTAAAGTCTTTCAAAGCATTTTTAAAACCAACCGTTTTTCATTGGTTAGATATTCAACATTTTTTACTTCAACTATTCTATTCAACTGTGTTTTCCTCTCTAGAAATATGAGCAGAGGCGGTGTGGCCATCGGGGATCCCGTCCCCGTTTACGCTTCGGCACGTGACGACCGCGACCCCGTCGCCGACTACGGTTTTGGTGCACGACGCGTCAGGTCCATGACCATAGATCAGAAGTTGTATCATTTGAGACTTCATGAATGAGATGATAAAGAGATGCGCTTGGTAAAACACCAAATACCTTCAGTTCATGTATTACTAAATCCCCACCACCCCGCAATGACACCTTTGTGGTGTTATGACTGAGGGGCCTTGAGGTCACGGTCTCTACTTGTCTCGGTCTTGTTCTGGACTGGGTCTCGACTCCCCAAATTCTTGGTCAATTCTGATCTCGGGCAAGTTTTGGTATCTCGGATAGTCTGGTCTTGAGCACAACACTAGTCGGAAGCTGTTGCAGGCAAGTGACGTAGAGTTTATAATAGTGAGCATGGTTGTGAGCATCCTTCTTATTAATAAACGGGCTCTCAGAACACTCTATGCAGTTTAAATCTTCCATGTCAGCGCCTCCCAGAGAGGCTTCAATCCCTCTGCTGATCGTCTGGTTGGAAGGACTTTGAATGAGGGATTTGCAGCTGTATAATGTACTGTTTTCCCCTTAAAGCCCACAAGTCAGATCTCAGAGGTCAAGGGTGCATTAGGCGCATTAGTTGCATAATATCTCCACGGACTGTGCAGTACAACCCACTTTAACTTACAGTGTCCAGATTCGATATGAGGGTCATTCTCCTAAGGGTTTGACCAAACAGGAATAAGCACTTTTGTGAGATGAGATGCACGTTTTCTAAATGTTTGTTTGTCGGAGCGCCAATGTTGCGGTCAGCAGGGGTGTGCTAAACGTTTGAGATTCGTGCGTGACGTACTTACTGTACGTATATATATATATGTAAATCCACTAGAAGGTGAAACGCTCCGATGCTACATAGTAGCTATGTAGCATCGAAGCTAACCCAGTGTACGCCAGCTTGGGCTGCGTCGGTGTGCGTTAGTAAAACCTCACTTCTCTGAGCCTTCATAGCCGCTAACTTGGCCAAAACCGAAACCTTATTTTCAAAATGACAGTATAAAAACTATAGGGTAGACGATTTTATATAATATTATACTTTATTTATATCATATCGTTCATATCTGGCCTCTCATGCATGACGCTGGAGTAGAGCGAGCTAGCTCACCTCCGATTTTGATATAATGCTTAGATAAGTATATTAATGTTATTGCTACTTAGAAACGAGATCACAGGGGTAGGATATGCAAAATAAGGTTCATATAGCCTAAATACGTAATTTAATTGGAATAATTTCTCCAAGACCGTTTAACAGAAATGTAGAGGGTGGAGCTTTTCGATACTCAAGTTTTAAAAAATTCATCCCCGGGCCAGTTTAGTACTGGGGCTTGATACATCCCTAACTGTTGTCAACATTAAACCTTTGTTAACTGTACATCAACATTTTAAGTGCGTATAAATGTCCAAGGAAATGTTTACACTGTTCATAATAAAAAAAGGTAAAAACAGTAAAACACTCTTTAAACACCCTTTTAAGGCCTACGGTTAATAAAATTAAAGGTCTCGGCCTCACAGAAACGGAGCCAATCTTTTTTTTATTTATTTTTTTATAAAGTTTCCCATAAACACGGAAAAGCAAACCACACACTCAGATTTAATCTTTCGATGCTGGCGGAAATGAGCTCTCATGGGGTGCGTTGACATCACACGTGATGGGCTGACATCCCATATTATGATGTCGCTAGTTGGATCTTTGACATCAAGGAATTCAAGAGTGTTGTTTTCTTCAGGATGATGTATTTGAAGTATGCAATAACTTTATGCTGAATATGCAACTTTACACTTTAAAACGTGCGTTTTGACAGAACTGGGCACTTGACCGTTTTTTTGACGGCCAGTCCTCCATCCACTACCTGGGTACCCTTCTGCCCTCGTCCCTCCGTCCTTATTCATTAAAATTATCGTCCTCTGACCCCGTCCGTCCTCGTCCTTTTAAAGCGGTTCCGTGCTTACGTCCGCGCCCACCCACCAAAACAAGAGGGATGCTAACGGCAGAGGTGTATTTAAAGCTCAATAGTCTGATAATTTACTATTCAAATCCGCTTACCTTATGGGCACCCACTTCTGGGTTCACGGTTTGACGAACCGCTTGCCAACACACGTATGTGTGTAAGGAGACGAAGTAAGCGAGTCGTGAGTTGTAATGTAACTGCTTTATTTAACAGCGGTCATTGTTTAGATCTCAATGCAACGGACGTGAGAGAGGTCAGTCTCTGAACGGATGGGCGGAGACACTGGGTCCAGGGAGCGCTTCCATTGGACAGCCCTTCGGGTTGCTGATTGGCTCGCTGGTTTCCCCTCCACTTCCGGAGCGCCGACTGGAACACCATCAGTCCGCGTGTGGAGAAAGAAATCGCGCAGGTGCAGTTTCGGTGCTGCTACATGTGGATGCTCAATTAAATCTGGCGGCGCGGAGCGAAGCACCGAAAATCCGCCCATTCGGCGGGCCTAAAACAAATAAATCTTTTTCCCACTTCGCCTGGCGGGAGCCAATAAGCATTGTTGATTTGATTGATTAGTTGGCCGGACTAAAATCCACCTCCGCCCTTGCTTAGTCCCTACCTTTTTTAAAAATTGTCATTCCCCCGTCCTCCGTCCTGGACAGATGCCCATTTTTGGGCCGACGGACCGTTCCGCCCCCCGGGACGGAATGCCCAGCTCTGGCGTTTGGACAGGAAAAACATCAGATGATCAATAAAGCCTCCGAGGCGAGCTGCGGCTTTCACTTCACAGCTCGTCCTTTCCTTTCTCTGTCCTGCTCACTCGCACTTGTTTGTTTAACCAAGAAATGCTCAGGTGAAACGTTACCACGGCAGCCAGCTCTTTTGGTTGCCAGGCAGCACTTCCTGCTCCTCTCCTGCATGGGAGGGGCCAGGTATTTTAGGAAATGCTGGTGTGAAGAGGAGGAGTGAGAGTGAGAGATTTCTATTTTTGTTGATTCTTTGGCAACATTGGGAACATGTTCTAGTGAAGTACACAGACACGTGACTCTAGTGTTAACGCACCATATACTTAATTTTCTGTCTCCCTTTCTCTTTTTGCCTTTTGACCTCTGGTGCAGTTGGCCAGCAGGTTAGTCTGGTTAGCTCCATAGGTTGAAGTGCTGCACTCTGTGACACACGCGCACACACACACACATTCTCATGCTATCCCTATTGCTCTCTCTCTCTCTCTCTCTCTCTGTCACTCTCTCGTGGGGCGTTTCATCCCATTATCTTGGCACTGACACGCAACTAAGAAGCTGGAAAAGAGCCACACAGTCATTGTAGCCAAATTCAGGACACTCTAGTAGATGTGTTTGTTTTTGACACTTCCTCAAACTGGATGGATTGTCGGGCTGCTCAATGTTAATAACCTCATGATTTGATTCTATTTAGATTCTTTAGGTTGTGATTTAATTCGCACAATGCATGCCCAGGGCCAGCGCATGAGTGTGAGGATGCGGACAAAAGATTTTTCCATCCCATGCAGAGGTGATAATCGATTAGTAGGGCTGGGAAAAAATATCATATCACGATGTATCGTGATACATTTTAAGGCCGATACCAAGTATCGATACGTTGATGTAGTATCGATACTTGCGATACCTTATGTTATGCTTTACACGTTCTATAACATACTTTTAGAACATTTGAGGTCCCTAAAGTTGAGCTTTGTGAATGGAGTTTTATTTATTGCACTCCTGTGTATTAGGAACAGTTACTGCCCATGTCTGAGTTTGCAGTATTATAGAACATTACTGCATCATACTGAAAGCTGTTCCAAATATTTTTCACTCTCATGTAACTAATTGAGGTAGTTAATATATTAGCCACCGGTTTCATTTTTTCAAACTATAGTTACAGCAATAAAGTAGGGTCAATGCGTTAATGCCTCTCTGAGGCATAATAATAAGGCAGTGTTTTTGATACAGGTCGTGTTGAGCTCATTTGATTGAAAAGGTTTACGCTACACTATGTAAGCTTTGTGCAGTATGTGAATGGCTGAACTTAATGAGCACACAATATGAAGCATTTAGGCTCATTTGAGTCAGCAATGCATCTTAAGTTGTTCTTCTAAATCACATTATACCTAATTAGTCTGAGCCTCACACACACACATGCGCAAAGTATGTTGTCATGCATTTGAGACAATTCCTCAGGATGCTAATTTCTGCAAGGGGTTTTCTTTATGTCGGTTGCTTGGAGCCCTCTTGCAAGTGTTGTTGTTGCTAATCCAAATAGGGCCAGCAGGTGGCACCAGACTACTGAACAGTCCAATACAAAGAGCTGTGGAATTGGTTCCAAAACTGATGTTCCTCTGTTGGGCTATTTGAGGTGCAAATGCCAGTTTGTAACGATCATCTAAAAAATTAAAACAAACAAATAAATACATATCAGAAGAGAAACGTTTTTTTTTTTTTTTTTTAGTTAGATTGTTCTTTGTTTAACTAAATATTACTCAAATGTTATCTAGCTTTGCATTTTGCATTTGCATAGTTTGCACAGTTTACAGTCTCTCTATGCGTCTGGTTAACTTTTTAATTTTCTAGTTGACTTTTTCGGGACCCTATAAAAGTGTTCACATTGGATCACACCAAAAAAAAAAACTAGGTAAAGGTAACATGGCCCTGACACAAGAGAGCATCGGCGATCATTGGTCTTTGAACAAAACATGCACAAAAAAAAGCATATACAATTTCTTCCAATAAACAATTTAGTACTGTTACTGTACATTTGTGATTTTCTTTCTTCAGATCCAAATTGTACAGGGTGACCCCACAAAAACGGGCCCCAACTTTCAAAAGACACCTTTTTTTATTTATTTATTTTTTTACAGAATGAAATGCAACTTGAGGTATAACTAGTTTATTGAGTTTAGAACAGCGCATTAAAACATTGTACTCATTGGCCTTATCTTCTTCAGAAATCCATTTCAAATGTATAAAACCTGTTTTTAAGTCATATCTTAATGTTCTTTCTTTTTTTTTTTTTTCCAGAAGAGTTTACACTGAGGAGGAGGTGTAATTCATCCGTTCATCAGTCCATCCATCATCTGTCCTGCAACACATGGCTGACACAGAGGACCCACTTTAACACACACGCACAGACTTGAAGGATCAGAAAGCAAAGGCCAAATTCAGCCCCCATGAATTCATCACACACCTCCGGTAAGTTTCCATTGATCCGTTATAGCAGCTGTGAGTAATTGTTTAACAAATTTGTTTGTCCCCAGTGGTGAGTTTAGTACTCTGTAAAGTTGACTGAACAAAATGCAATTTCTGGCTGTGGTCTGCATAATGGCTTTGTAATTGTTGTTGTTGCTGCTGCTGTTGGCCCCAACGTCCTTGTGAAAATGGACCTTTGCCTTATAGATTCACTAATGATAGTGAAAAATGATTTTTGTGGCTACCTGGCTGGTGTCTTTTCTCACTGGGACGTCATGGGATGACATGGGAAGGGGTACACAACACCTTACAACGTACAGGGTAGTAGAGGGGTCACAATTGATCGCTGAATTGACAACGGATCAAACATCAAATTAATCAACAAGTGTTTTGATAATCGATGAATCGTTTGAAGCCATTGTTGCTTTGCTAGCAAAACCGATGGCGCAAAACTGCAGAGCGCAGAGATCGGCGTGCTGGTTTTGCACGTGATCGTGAACGTGGATGTTTGAAGTCAACTCTTGCAGTCTGAACTATGCAGAGTGATGAAGTCACCAAGGCACCTCAGTCCCTCCTCGACTGAGCGATGTCAGTTTGTCACACTGACTGTAATTTGGTTGTCATGGGTACAGATATAGCACATGCACGCATGCACATACACAAAGACACAGTGTGACTCCAGTGGTTGATGCGCCTCAAATAGAAACGCAGAGATGAGTCATCCACTGAACTACTGCAGTACACACACACCTTCAGCAGATGTGTTTAGTATGTGAGACCACTGAGATGTCAGATATCTTACTCGTTTTCTTTTGCAGGGATGCTTGGAAAGGCCAATAAATAATTTTGCATTGCTAAATGATAATGTTGCTGAAGGATACTTGTTTTTTTTTTTTGTTTTTTTTTGAAACTATCTGAATTTTGTCTTTGCATTCTGCCTGTGAGTCATACTGAGGCATACGCAAAGTCTGCCCATGGACATACAGAGCTGTTTACACAGGAGGTGAGGATGATGAGGGTGAGGGGGAGGTGGAATGAAGGTGACGAATTAATGAAAATGTTTTAATGAGATTTTCTTTCCTGGAAAGGAAACAGTCGTTTAGGCAGCCTGAGCTTAACTAGAAGAGTCCTAACAATTCGCCTTCATATTATTTTCATTCCATTGCAATTCCTTAAACACTGGAGCACTTGAAGCCGCTTCACTTTGGAATCAAGTGCTGAATGGAACAAACAAATACTATAAATAGCAGCCAGTAGTTTCAATTAATAATATCCACACTGACAGCAAAGTGCGCAGTGCAGCTTTTGCTTGAAAAGCCAGCTTTCACGATGATGCTTGGTGGCATCTCCCAGGTGCTCCACTCTAAAATACTGCTTTTGAACACAATCGTATTTTTTGCAGTTTCAATTCACGTCATCGCATTTGGGGAAAACAACACTTGGGGTTATGTGTCTTACTCAGTTCCATGACTTTTCTCCCCTTATGATGTTTTGCAGGCAGCTAGATACCAATATACTTTGCCTCTAATAGTATTGAAACAATGAGGCCAATTTCTTTATTTTTGGCTCCAGACTGTAAACATTTGGTTTTGACATCAAAAGATGAATATGAGACAAGAGACCAACATTTTAGTGTTCATGTCCAGCTATTTACATCTAGATCTGATACACAGCTTTGAATATAGCATTGTTTGTCACACCACATTAATTGAGCAGACGTTTTGAACTTGTTTGATGTGAATAAAACTCAACACTCTATTTAGTTAAACATCATTTAATCGATTAACTGCATCAAACTGTGTCAAATGGGCAAAAAATAATAAATGATAATCACAATTATCTTGATTCATGTTTTCTGATTTCACCAACGCTGTTGTTGGTTTGGGGGGGTTTAGTGCCTTCAGTTTACTCTTCATTAGACAAAATGTATGCCCAATGGCAGCAGTCTCCGACCACATGGCCACACAAAAAATATTTTATTGATCATCAATTTTTATTTCGAAAATCAGGTGCATCCACCTGTGCCTCTGTACACCTCAAACTGCTTGTCTGGGTCACGTGATAAAGTAGTCAAACAATAAGCCCGCAAGCTTGCAAAACGAATAAGAAAAAAATGACGACACAGAAGAAGAGCTGACACTTGCAAGAAGATTAATGCTGCATTTAGGAGACAATATCAGCAGCCCCACTTAAAATTCGGTTATATCTTTATAGGTGATTCTCACACGCCAAGCCTACTCTGCATGACATGTAGCGACAAGCTTGCAAATTAGGGAATGAAGCCTCCAAACAACATCCAGTGTTTGTTAAGCGGGATTTTCTGTGAATGACAGCAACCAAAATAAAATTAAGGAGTAGACTAGACACTTGGTTAAGGAAGGATATTGGCTATGTTTACATGGGCAACAGTTCTTCAATCCGATCAGAGTTCGGATTACAGTTATGATGTGATTTTTGTGACACTAAAAATATTCATCCGATAAGGACTTGCGTGTTCATGCATCATCCTTTCGATCGGAACAAATTATTCTGACGTGCAGATTGATCGAAGATACCAGAAATTGTAGTAGAAGAAGAAGAATCTGTAGCGACTTCCGTGTGAACAAAAATCCCTCCGTCCATTTCAACATTAAACATTATTTTGCGTATTTTTCACGTTTGCGCCGTTACGTTACTCACATGTAAACCACATGTGCAACTGAAAATCAAATAGCTTTTCTTTTCAATTTTAATTCGATGCACATGTTCGAATTAAGTAAATCCAAAGGATCTTTTTTTCAGTGTAATGACCAGTTCAGTCTTGCGCCCGTCATGTCTTTTGCTCGCTCGGCTTCTCCAAGCTTCCTGGAATAACAGAAACGCGTATACTCATGCCACAGACATGCGCGGTAAAGACGGTTTGTTCTGAAACTTCGGAATAAGTGTTTTCATTCACACCGATCGGATTAACAATCGACATAAACCACCCCTCTCGTTCGGAATAAAAATCTTGATCGGAATGGGCTTGATCGGATCAGAATATTCAGAACGGGGTGTTTGTATGAAGCATTTTTATTCCGATCAGGCTTTTAATCCGAATAAAGGTGTCCATGTAAACGCAGCCACAGTTCTCATATGTTTTGGGCTCTAAACATCACCCCAATGGATTTGAAAAGAATTGAACAAGATGTGCTTTAACTGCAGACTTTGAGATTGAATTTCAATTCAGCCAAACGATTATGATTGTTAATTTGACCCATTACTTTTGGTCGTTAAAAAAAGTATGGACAAGCTGTTCACCTGATTTGGATAAACTCAATCGATTGCAGTTAAAGCATGGTGGTGAGTTGTACAAAGTAAGTGAGCGAGATTCCACTTTTGATGCAAAAGATGCTTCGCCGGAAGGCAGAAAATACACTTTGGAGAACGAGTGGGATCAGGACGTGCAGCAGACAGAAGAACCACGTCTACTTAGACCGTGGAGCAACTTGTGCTAATCTGTGATCTCAAAACAAGAGCCCGAAAATAATGTTTTCTCCAAGTGGCGAGTCGAGGGCTAGATAGGACGACACAGATGCCACCTTGCTCCATTGGACAGTCACAGCCACCTACAGAAATGAAACACGAACAGGTTGCCGCAGTCCCAGCATCGCCGGTTGATTGACAGGTGAATTGTGGGAAGTGCAGTCCACAACCATGACATTGCTGTGCATCCTTATTCCATCCCATCGCCCGCCTCACCCGCCAGAGGCTAGAGGCTTATCTCTCGCTCTTGCTTTCTCTTCTTCTCTCTCTCTCTCTCTCTCTCTCTCTGTTTGTCTATTTATATCTCTAACTCCTCCTTCACTCGGGCAGGCTATTTTCATCTCCAGTCCCTCCATCACACCCTCCTCCAACTCCCATCTTAGTGCCTCTTCTCTCGTCTTCATCGGATGAAAGCCGCAGGAAAGACTCGAATGGATGACGGTGTTCCCTTTTTGTCATGAAAGGACAAAAGCTGTTGGGGACTTTGTTTATCCGTCTTAACGTCCTCTCCACCCAGTGATCTACTTTCTGCCCTCCCTCCACCCCCCCCCCCCCCCTTCGTTCAACAGCTCAGAGAGCGCCACGCAGCGACTTTCGAATGCACTAATACACACACCAATGACTGTCAGACAGTGAATATCAGCTGTGTGACCAGCACTTATTTCGAGTGGGTGTATGAAGGTTGACAGACAGTGCAGAAAAAGCCTTCCCTTTTTTTTGTGAATTTTCAAATCCGGGCATTAGAGGATAGGAAAGGATCCTGGGCTGCTCATTTTTCAGGAAGGATCGCATCGCCGCTCGTCTTCTGCCGCCACAAATTTCCTTGTTTTTCTTTTCCTTTTCATGTCATTCGCTTCCTCACCCGCCCTCCTTGCTTCCATTTCCCTCTCTCTATCGTTCTCTCAGCACTTGATTCTAATTTTGGAAGCATGGAACCTCGGGGAGTGCTCTCCCAGAGCTATTTATGTCCTCGCCTTTCCTTATCTTCCTCCTCTCCTCCGCTCCCTCTCATCAGACAGGAGGAGAACAGCGTGAGGATCCTTTGATGCAGGGGAATTCAGCGTCTCCTTGTATCTGTTTTGGCGCGGCGTTATTAGCTGCGGGAAGTAGCGAAGAGGCAGCTGCGGCTCTCGCCTCGTCCATCCTGATGCAAACCGACTGCACAACTTCCATCACTTCACAGTCCATGGATATTTTGGAACTTTTTGCAAAGTGCGTTTCAATGATTTCCTCATAGTCAATTTTCTTCACTTTGTCCGGTCAAGACTTGGATTGGATGCATCGGAGGAGGCAAACTTTCTAATCGGAAAGAGTGGCTACTACATCCTACAACATACCAGCCGTTATTATATGTGAAGCAACTTGCTCCGCAGGGGTCTGGACTCCAGATGAGAGAGGAACAACAAGCCTAACTCAGCGTGGGCTATTCTAAGGAGGCTGTTACAACTGGTCTTTCGTAGGGTAACGTCTTCCAATTTTTCCTTTCATTCTCATGTCCAGCCGAGCCAAGGGAAAGGGAAGACACTCTGCATCACAGAAGAGGATCTTGTCGGCCACCGCCAGTTTCAGGCGAAAACCAGAATAAAGCAGGCATAAGCTGCTTGAAATTCAAGAAAGTGTTCCAAAATAAAACAACACTCTATGGATTTTTCGATGGAATTTCCCACTTCATTTTTGGAGTTGAGAGAATTCTTTAGGAGAGCAGTTTTCAACTTAAAAGCTTGTAAGTGATTACTCATATCCTGCCAAAATGAGTAACCCACACTTCTTGAATACATGGCAGTATTCTTGAAAAGGACTTGACTCGTTTTGTGAGAAAATAGAGCACTTCTCTTCTTTTGGCATGCTGTTGCATCCCACGGTGTCAGGATTGTGCACCATGTTGCAGACCATTTATGAGACGGAGTCCTGTTTTTCTTCTGCCAGCGCAGACAGCCAACAGCCTCTGGAGCTCCTGAGCAGCAGCAGCAGGGGCTCCACCACTGCCATGCCCACAGCTGGTGAGTCATCTCAGGGAATGGAGATGGGGAGGGCAAGGGGCTTTGCTGGAGGTCTTTTGGTTGCTCAGCCTTAAACGCTTATACAGTATTGATGTTTGGAACATGCAGAAAGGTCCAAGTTCTGCTCCACAACGCTTTCTGATTAGTAGTATCTTATAGCTGTATTGGGGTAGTATTTGTGGAGTGACAAGACAGGAAAAAAGGGAGGCGGTTAGGAGGGACTGGCATTCGACAAAGGTGCAGTGAGGTGAGCGGAGCTTAGAGTTGGGGTTTGATGCCAACAGCCAAGTATATTTGGAAAAAGACATCCGTACATTCCCTCTTATCCCCTGCTCGGTTGACATATTGATTTGTGACACTGACGAGTCGTTCTTAAGGAAAAGAGTCTTGTGAGCAATATACTGTACACGAGAACCTCCAAAGTCCAACACAATTGTATTTAGGATACAAGTCAGCATCCAGTTTGTGTTGTTATTATTATTATTATTTTTTTTTTTTAGATATTATAAGTTGAAATAATCTGTTCCTCACTCACACTGATGCCATCATAAGACCTTTATTAACTGTGAAGGCAATGTTTTAAGATATAGTTTAATAATTATAATTATTATAATTATGATTTAACATTGTTATCATACTTATTTAAAAAACAAATGAAACTAAAATAAAATGACTTGGCCCGTTATGTAGGTGTAGTGAACATGAACGTATTGTTTCCTGTCCTAGTTTAAGTGAGTGTAATGAGTTTAATTCCCTGCAAAGTGAAAGACATATGCCTTCTAAATTCGACATACCAGAGAGAATAATTCTAGAAAAAAACTGTCAAATTTGAATGGTTAAAAAAACTTGCAAATCAAATCCTTGTCTCTGCTCCCAGATTCTGTGGGCGTGTCCACTGCATGCACTGAGACCACATCCCACTCAACTGCCATTCAAATAGCTCGACTTTGGCCTGGAAAAATGGATAAACGTCATCCGACGTCTTTCATATGCCTTCACATATAACTAACTACATGGTTGAGCCGCAAAAATATATCTGCTTAAAGCATGCGGTGGCTGGAATATATTCCACCAGGTCGTTGCTGGGCTTTTTTGACAGCGCAACAACGAGGCACTCTAAGGCGGCCAAATCTGGCCAAAGCCCCAGTCCACACGCTGGCTGTCAAGTCAGGCTTTAAAAAAATATATATATTTGTCCACCCTCCTCACTCTTCCACTTTTTTCTGCATAATGTGTGAGCACTCAAGGCCTGCAAAAGAGGCGGGTTTTTTTTTTCTAATTTTCGGAATATCGGTCTAGCTAGCTATTAGCTAGCCAACTGCACTTCACTATTGCATGGAGACTTAGGCGAACAAAGGTGCTCAAGTTCTTATATAGTGGGGGAAGTGCAATTAATGCCGGGGCATTAATGTGCTTCTGAGGCTGTACTAAGTCAAGTGCCCTGGGAAGGTGACACATCATATTGCACTTGAAGGTTGGATGCAGTTATAATGAGGCGTTGGTGGGCCAGTCGCTATTTTCATGAAGGTCCGTCAGTCCCACCATTTAAGTTTAAGTGCTGGGGCGATATGTGTACACCCCACGGCAGAACCTGGATAATTTTGCCCCCTGTAGGGAGAGTCAGCCTTCAGCGCGCCCTGACCAACTGCATGGCGCATTTCGACACACTGCAGCAGCACCTTGGATACGGTTGAAAACAGAATCAGTTAAAGGCTAATTAAACCAGGGACAAATGATATGCAAATTTAAATCTCGTAAAAATTTGATTTAGGCTGCTACAGTGTCCGTCATTACAAGGTTGATGCCATAAATATGATACATTACAATAACAAAAATTGAGGCCATCATTTATTAATGATCCTGGTTATAGAGTAATGATCATGTTGTGCAATTGAGCAGTAGGCGTGATTGTTTTTATTCTGTGGCATGATACACTGCAATAACTGTCCCTCTGTAATGTTGTTGACAAAATGTCTGAAATATGCAAATTCAAACAAATTGTTATGGAAATTATTTTCTATAGGTTGGCGGTTCTGGCTTTCATTTTTTCCACAGATTTCATAAATCAGACATTAAATCTAAAAAATACTTTACGTAGGTCACATGTACCACTCCAGCTGCACTTACACGTTGAAAGAAAAACATTTTTTTGTGTGTTTTTTTTTTTTTAAATCAGTAGGAAATAAATTCAATAAAAAGTAATTGATTAACGGACCATTCCGTCAATCTGATGGAATGCCCACCTCTAGTAGCCATGGCTTTTGATGCCGGGGCAAATTTTGATGGGCGAATTGGCCCGTTTCCGGAGTGGCTAATGTGGGAAATATTTACCGCGCCACTCTCCGTTTGAACTCATTATAAACTAATATGTTATTTGATTAGTTATGTCCCAGGCTGTAGAAACAAATGAGATATGATGGTGTAATGAACCGTTTTGCATTTTATTGTTGATTGTTGCTGCTGAGGGGTTGTAATGAGCTTGCCACTACTGCAATGTATGCTCGTAAACGCACCTTTTGTTCGTGAAGTGACGTCCCATCCACAGTAGCGATTTCACCGGCAAAACAAACACATTTGCGTAAACCTGGTTTGTTTGAAAAGTGATCAATACGAACGGCAATTGTGTCACGCTGTCAGCATCAAAAGTGTGCACAGTCATTTACCGGCACGTCGAATAAACTGACTTTCTTCCCCAGGCCTGTATTCTTTATTAAACAATGTCAGCCTCAATTCACTGACAAAAACAGAACCACAAAATGAGCAAACAACACACAAAACTGCAGTATAACAAAGATGAAAGAGGGGGGGAAAAAAATCGTACAATTCTACTCAGAAAATAAACCCATCATACTGTTATATATTACAAAAGCCTTTTTTGTTCTAAGTCTCTTCAATATCTTTGCAAAATGTCCCATTTCGTTACATAAATCGAAAACAAAGGGCGACACTTTATAAATCTGCACTTATGAATGAACTGTTTCACCATTATTATGGAAACGTCGTACATGTCCTGTTTCCTGTTATGTTTTACTGTCCCATATTTAACTGTCTTTGAAAAGTAATTCGACAGCTCTCCCCAGCACTGCTAGCCGCTAGCGTGGCTGCCGCGGAATGCTGGCAACAGGCGCTGTAGAATACAGTAGTGTCAGCATATTTAAGTCGTTTTTTTTTTTAGCGCTTCTTAATCAGCGATTGAATCAGCGCCATTGTGCGTTGAAGTCGGCAGCAACAGTTTGTGACGGCAATGCCTCGGGGTCTGGAAAACGAGTCAAGTCAGCCGCTACGCCGCGACAGCTATATTTGCTTCACGGCACACGGTCGAAACGACTGTGTGTGCCGGAGAAGGTGTCCTTCTGCATGAGAACAACTGTTTGTTGAAACAGACATGAAGCTTTATGTAACACAACATCGAGACAGCGTCTCGCTCGATGACCTATAGCCATCCCATAATACATCTGGCCCACCCATCGGTCGCTATGGCAACAGGGCACATGTGACTACGCTCTCTGACGCTAGGCTTCTAATTTGTCCAAAGCACACACGGCCATTATACTATTTTTACCTTTTTCGTCCGTCCTCACTGTGCGTCTCTGCTGTTTTGCAGGGCTGACGTCATAGTGCCTCTTTTCGTTTAGCAGTGCATTATGAACGAGACAGAGACAGCGAAGGAGAGAAGAAAAGGAAAGATGAATATTGCTTTCCCAAACTAACACTCTACATCAACAGTACGGGGAAGTATAAATTACATAAACAGAACGACAAAGGATTAATTTTGAAACAAAATTCCAAACTCAGACGACATGACCTCTTCCCTTAGTGTCTTTTAAAAGCTGAAAATTCCCCCGACAAAGCAATGGCTCCAATTCATGACTGAAATTGTAATCTTTGGCCTAATATCCTGACTGGTGATGCCTGAAACAAATTTAGAATAATACAAACTTACTGACACAGTTGTTAAAAAAGTTTTAGCTTTTTTTTTTTTTAACTTTATGTATTTTTTTTGTCAAGCCTGACAAGAGTTAAAATACTATTCCAATCGACTCTATGCTAGTAGTGCAAGTTACGGTCGCACCAAGCTTTACATTCATGAAGATGCATTTCTAATAAAAAAAAAAAATGTTTCTGGGGAAGCTGGATGTAAAGTCTTTCCTTAAATGCATTTAATCTGCTACATATTGTGTAGAACTGCAGTGGACCGTTAAGCGGCTAATATTATTGACTGAAAAGCCGATTTGACCCGCCTCTTTGCCAGACTGTATGTTAGTGTGAGTTTGTGTGTGTTTACAAGACTATAAATGTCTTTAGTTTGACGTCAGAAGCTGGCTGCTGTGGAATGCTGCTTTCTTGCCAAGAGGGCTGTTGTACACACACTCACAGTCCAGTCTCACATATACACATACACATCGGGACAGTGTCTGTGTTGTAGTGGAAAGGGAGACACGTGCGTCACCGTGAAACACCAGAATATTTGTTTAGGTAATTGAGAAGTGAGTGGCTGCACACATATTCACAGACACACATCGTGTTTATCTACCAGCATTCAGTTTTAGACGCTTTGACTCTTGCCAACCGTTTTTTTTTTTTCTTGCAGCAGTAGCACCAGCCGCAGTGACTGAGCCAACTGAATGGTCACACATCACCAAATATAAAACCGTCTTGATCCTTGGGTTGTGTGTCTTTGCATGTGTCGGACAGTTAGGGGGCATATTTCTTTTACCAATGTCTAACTTTGCTTTTTTGGGGGGCGGAGTAACTCATTTTTGCACAAACTCCAATAGTACTGTACCCTCAAAAGCATGGGTCAAAAAGTCAAATTGGGACAAAAGACAGTCAGGATTTGAATGACGTTCGCCGCTCTCTAGTCAGGACAGAGCTAACAAGCTTAGCCTTATTGTGGATGTTGGTGTTTGATGAGCTTACGTCCTACTTTTTATGGAGCGTAAAAGCTGACGGCTCAAAGTGGGTAAAAGTGAAGCTACATAAGCCAAACCACAGGTTTGCAAAGTGAAGCCCAAGCCATACATAATGTCAGTTCAGAAGATCCAAAATGCTAGTTCTCTGTGAGGAAGTTCTGATTTTGTTTCCTGTCCAGACAGCAGATAGGAAATGTCCTGATGTCCGAACATACCTTTTAGCATCTTCAGGAAGTAGCCTAATCCATTAGCGGGGATCATCTGAGCTCAAGAGACAGTAACCAACACCATGTGGCAGATCAGGGTCAGTGTTGGCTCACTTCTCAAAAGTCCCATCTTACACACATTAACACACGTATCCAGTGATCAGTGTACCTGACAGAAGCCGATAAGCTAATTGGGGATGTCTATTCTGAAGTTGCAGAGTCTTGGCTTGTCTAGTCTGTGTGATATCTGACAAAATACAGTAGTGTGTATGTTTACAAAAGTAAGAGATCTTTATTGTTAGTGTATTTTTTATTCTGGTGTGATTTCTTAGATTGTCACCCAAATGGTTCGCTTTGATTTTTTTTCTAAAAAGAAAAAGGAACCAATAACTTGTCATCTTTTCAAAATAAACTTTTTTTTTTTTTTTGAAATCTGTTCTTTTGTAGCCAAAATATACCGAACCAAAGTTTCCAAGAAACCGAACCGAACCGAAATGTTATTTAGCAAAAGTACCAAAAATCGGTACTTTTGAATCTGTATTGATTCCCAGGTATCGAGAATCGGAACCAAACTGGTTCAAATGCGAAAGGTACCCATCCCTAATTACGGCCCAGTAATACATTTGGTTACGTCATCAAACCTACTCGCTCCTTTTGAATTTACAAATAATGCTGCTGAGTAACATGCACAGTGGCCTTTTAATGTTTCATGAGAAGAAATTGTTGATTAGAGATGCAATATTCTTGGTAATTTTTTTTTTTTTTTTCAAATGGTGGTTTGATATTTCTATATACGAGAACAGCTGGACTTAGCAACAGGTTTGTTTCATGTCGCAGATATTCTGACAACCTCAAATTTACTCCGGTTTCTATCCCTAGGGGGAAAAAAAGCTGTTTTTTTCTTTTTTCTTTTCAGTATTTACAAAATGCTATGCAAATATTTTGAAATCATTAGTTACACATGTTTATATATTGATGTACGTGCTTCATGTAAAGAAATCCATCCATCCATCCATTATCTATACCGTCTCTCCTCACAAGGGTCGCGGGCGTGCTGGAGCCTATCCCAGCTGTATGTAAAGAAATATTCATTGGAATTGTTGACAGAATACGTTGCACATTTCTTTTAAATAAGTAAGCGTTTATTTTATCTGTATATTGACCAGTGTGTTTATTCGACTGTTTCATAGTGTTGTTGCCCTGTTTTTAAAAGTTAACATTCCTGGCACTTAATTTTCAACAATATGGCATTTTACCCAACTTTTTTGTTTGCTTTTTGCAATACCACAATAATGCCGTGGCCCTAATACCATGAAGATATCGTACTGTGGGACTCTGATATTGTTACATTCCTACTGTGGTATAATAAAAAATGGCAGTGAAAACCACGGCCAAACAAGTGATTCAACCCCACCAAGTGCTTTAGTGCAGAGTGAATACAGCTTAGAGGTGTGTGTTTTTTTTGTTTTTTGATTGATGAGTGTAGAACATTTTCACATCACATACTCTGAATATAGGTTGAATCTGTGCGAACTAAGAAACACTGGGGGTAAAATTAAGCTAGCTACCGGTCGACACTAGATTAATGCAAAGCTTGTGGCTATTTATAGGCAGCAGGATGCTGCGTTCCTTTCTTCTTACATTATCGTTGCGCATCTGAGTGAAATAAGAACTGCATCTCTTGGTTTGTGTTGGAAGGCAATAAAGTAATAGACCCCTGACAACATTGTCCAGACTCATCAGTTATTCTCACTCTTTCTCCCTCGCTCTCTCTCTTGCAGTAGTGGAGGTGACAAGCAGCCTCCCATCAGGCATGCAGAGCCCGGTAGGGACAGCAAGTGAACAGCGAGGAGTGGGTGGAGAAGGGGGTGAGTACTAGTCCTCAATAGTCTATTCATGTCTGTCTGGTTCTCGGTTGAGCATGCCTGGGAGACTTCACCAGGGTGGTGTTGACCCTGGAAATTCTATCTGTAAAGATAATGAAGAGAACTTAGGGCTGGGCGATATGGCTGAAAAGTATATCACGATATATGTATTTCATATTGGTCTATCGATTTACAGTATGTTTGAATTTTATTTTATATTTTACTGTTGAACCCGGGGGAAAAAAAGGTTGAATTGAGGTCATTTTATTTTAACATATTGTATACTTAATATATAGACTTAAAAAAAGTCAACGCAACCATGAAAAATAAATAAATTATATAATAAATAAATTATAAATAAATTGGTCAATATTAAAATTAAATGAACTGCTCAATCAGTCAATAAGTATTGATTTTTTTCAACCTATTTAATATTATTTAAAAAAAATAATGTTTTAGTGTACATTGTAATGTAATGTAGTGTACTGTGAAGTTTCTCCTCCACCAGTGCATTGTAAATGCTTATTTGCATTAAATGATACCCCAAAGCAACAGGGATGGACCGATTATCGGCCGGGCCGATTTATCGGCTCCGATATTCAGTGTTTTGACAAATATCGGCATCGACCCTTTTTAAAAATCTGATGGCCGATAATAAATCAATTTTAGAACTGCGTTAACTTGAAGGAAATTTTCGCCCAGCCCCAATAGAAGTGGCCGTGACAACCGTGAACGAGTTTAACTTATTGCTTTCGATGGACTTGGTCACCATTTAAGATGGGGTTGAATTTTAAATGGGACAAACAGTTGTAATTGTGCATTTATTCAACCTGCAGGCAAATCAGCCAGAGTATTTGTCTTCTCCGGTTGTTCCATAATTGATTAATTGAGGGCCATGGATATTGCTTGAGGATTACTGATGCCGCTGCCACTTAGTTCATGTCCTCCCCTAATTTGATCACAGATTTGTTTTCTCCCTCCATGATCAAACCCGATTGGTATTGCTATGGACCTTGAGGTCATGCATATTCAGCACACATTCAGAAGGTAATTCAACCTTTTTCGGTCATTTGGCTAGTCTTAATAAATGTGCTGTGTGCTTTTACTTTTCATATGATAAGCTACAATTGTCTGATACATGAGAGTCCCTAAAATGCGTCATTACTTACTAGAATACCCTCAAGCACGTAGTCTTGTGATGGAAACGCAAATGTCTGACGCACCAAACCAAGTGCACTTCTATGGAATAATACCTCGGGCATGTGAAATAATGTTTTAGTGGGCTCCTTTGACCTTCATGAGAAATCATCAAGGGTGATCTTTTGTGTCCTTTCCTTACTTGGATAAGGCAAGGCAAGGCAGTTTTATTTATATAGCAAATTTCATACACAAGACAACTCAATGTGCTTCACACAAGCAAAGACAATGTGCTTCACACAAGCAAAGACAACACCTTTGCTTGTTTGTTTTATTTGGAGGTTTTTGTGTATCTGTTTATATGTACTGTATTTTCGGACTGTAAGTCACACTTTTGTTCATAGTTTGGCTGGTCCTGTGACTTATAATAAGGTGCGACTTGTATTTATTAATATTTGAAAGAAAACCCAGTCATGGCAACTAATGTGAGACATCGCTGGTTTAACATGTGGCTTCCGACACAACAAGGGTTTACTATTTATAGCACCAAAAGACAAAAATAACCCACCAAGATTCTACCTTTGGCCACAATACAATGCAGAATTATGTTTAAGGTAAGCAATTTTAAGCTATAAAGAAACACTTTTTCGTAATTAGAAGCGGAAGTTTCGAATCCAACATAATTTTGGGTGCTTGTCTGATCGGTAACTGTTCTTGGTTTCGATTTTTGTCAAATTAATTTCCCCCCAAAATGTGATTTATACTCCAGAGTGACTGATGCATGTTTTTTTTTCTTCGTCATGACGCAGTTTTTGACTGGTGTGACTTATCCTCCAGAGCAAGTTATAGTCTGAAAAATATGGTTAGCCAAATTGAGTAATTGTGTTTACTGCTTCCCAGGTTCAGAAGAAGGCTCAGGCGGTGGAGGAGGCCCTGTTGACCTGCGCACTGAGCCCAGATTGGGATCTTTGCCTGTGGGAACTACAGGAGTGGACACCACTTTAAGAGAGCAGCAGCTCCAGCATGAACTCGTACTACTTAAACAGCAGCAAGAACTCCAGAAACAACTACTATTTGCTGAATTCCAGAAAAAACATGAAGTCCTAACCAGACAACATGAAGTCCAGCTACAGGAACACCTGAAGGTACTTATAAATAACTTGAACATTGAGCTTCCTTGAGAACCAATTTGAACGGAACAAGGCACTGCTTGTGTATTTTGTCATTTATTTTCGATGGTTGTCGATTGGTATATTTGTCATTTTGATAATTATATCGGTTTGTAAGCAACAACAGGAACTGATAGCAGCAAAGCGACAACAAGAGCTGGAGCAGAAGCGAAAACTGGAACAACAAAGACACGAAGAGCAGGAGAAACAGCGACTGGAGCAACAGCTTCTTCTGCTTCGGAATAAGGAGAAAGGCAAAGAGAGTAGGTTCAACTTTACACCATTGCACCTGATCTATGCACAAGACAAAAGGTTTTTGCGCTCGCACTAACTGCATTTGTGTTTGTATGTTATGAAAGGTGCCATTGCTAGTACCGAGGTAAAGTTGAAATTGCAGGAATTCCTTCTAAATAAGAAAGATCCTGGTATCGGTGGACTGAACCATTCCTTCTCCTCAAAGTGCTGGTAAGGATT
Source organism: Filicampus tigris (assembly GCF_054856515.1). Lineage (NCBI taxonomy): Eukaryota > Metazoa > Chordata > Actinopteri > Syngnathiformes > Syngnathidae > Filicampus > Filicampus tigris. The sequence continues at coordinate 12,437,493 of NC_141232.1, read as the reverse complement.
TTTTGTGAGCAATAATAGTAAGCACGGAGAAAATCTTATTCTTCATTACCAATTCTGACCTTCAAATGTTTAGGCAAAACCTTTCCAATAATTTTATCAATTTTAACCTATTGTACATCAAGAGTTTTAGTAGTTTGTGATATTACTGTGCTTGCTGTATGGCGCTAAAGACAAAATGTTAGCTAAACGTCTTGTTGTGGCTAGTCAAAAGATACATTTCAATAAACCATATTAGTGTTGTGCTTTCCAGAGTAAATTTTGAAGTATTATGACAGTCTTTTACCAGCTGGCCTTTTTGTGCGTCCGCAGGGGAGGCCAGAACACTTCCCTGGAGCAAAATTCTCCACCCCAGAGTAACACTCCAGGAACTCCTCCATCTTACAAACTTCCTACATTACTGGGGAACTACGAGGGCAAGGATGACTTTCCGCTCCGCAAGACAGGTAGAGGACACAAACGTGGACATAACTCTGTGAGATGGTCGTTTTTTTTTTAACTTGTCAAGATTAAAACATTAAAATGGAGAAAAAATTAACAGCACGATTCGGTTTTTAATCAAACTAATATTGACTTTATTTATTTGGCCCATTGGGAGCATAGTTGTTGACTTGAATTTTGAATTTTGTGCATGGGATAAATTCCCACTCGATGCCCCATCACAATCATCCTTTATTTGACTGGTATCCGGCCGTTGGGCCAAAGTCAGACATTTGGTGGTCACTAAAAAGGTTGTTTGGAGTATCTTGGCCCAGCTGAATGCAGGGTCAACTCTCACCTTGGTGTGATGACTGGCTGAATTTGTTCCCCCTTGTCCTGTTGACGTATCTTCGAGCAAGATAACAAAGCCCCCCAGTTACATCTGATGCCGCGTCATCAGTGTTTGAACACCATATGCCACCCTGAAGGACTCAGTGAAATTGTAAAAGTGCTTTGAGTATCAAGAAGGCAGATAAGTGATGTAGCATTTTTACCATTTCACAAAAAGAAAAATGCTCATCATAAGCTAGAAGTGAATGGAGAAGCTTTATTAAACTCATTCAGTACCAGACTTTATCAGACCCATTGTGAAATGACATATAAATACGTCATTGGGATGGAATGAGTTCACATTTCACTTCATTTTTAGCACCGCTACCAAAAGTATTGATCCAAACCAAATGACTGGCTTTGCCAGACGTTTTCGCCATCCAGAACATGGACCTGTATCCAATTAACCCATTAAGGACGAGAGCGCATAACCGCGTTTCTACCACTAGAACTAGATGTGCTGTTGCGTCATTCTAACTTTAAAGCCGGGAGATCGGATACATCGATGTCTTTTTTTTAATCCAATTCTCCGTCTCTTAGCCACTTTAATGCATCAGAATATACACGTGGCCGAATATACACGTGGATTTTTTTCAAGCCGTAAGTAGGCTAATGGCGGACGTCGTTGATCGCCGGGAGCTCTGATAAGTAACGGCCGTGCTATATAGACGACGCGCACGACCAGTGGAACCAGTCGAACGTGATATGATATGGTTTGTAGACAATAACGATATTGACGTCTTTGTAACCGAATACAGGATGGTAATTACCACTCGATTTTTTTTTTTTATTAAAATACTGCTTCTCTTGCACTGACACGTTATTTTTACATCTTCGATTGAAACAGTAAATAATAATAAATTCTGCCCCTGTGAAAGCCACATGTCTAAGCTCTTTAATTCTTTTGGAATTATCGTTCTGTCTGCTACACGGGCTGAGATATTAATCATTTAGTAAGTGTTGAATTTCTCAGAGAACTTTTTTTCAAGGGTTATTCCAAAGACGACCTTAGGTTTTGGGGAGCTGTTGAGACAGGCGCTTTAGTCCTTAATGGGTTAAAATAATTTTGTGCTGTCTGTCGCTGTACACAGTAGATGGCCTCACAGTCCAACAGATGTGAAGTGGTTACTTAAAGCGGAAGTCAACCCAAACATATTTTTTAAGAACATGTTCCCAGCAGGCCCACTAGTTGAAACACGGCATTCTGATTAATTTTGCGTTTGTGGAATATAAATTAAGCAGCAAAATGCACTTGGTTTTAGCCATCTCTGGGGGCGGCCATTTTGTCTTCTGTCGACTGAAAATGACATTACAACTGCTCACAATGACCAGTGACGGCTGACCTGTTTTCTGAATCTGAGCCGTGATTGGTTGTTGTGAGCGGTTGTGATGTCATTTTCAGTTGACAGAAGACAAAATGGCGGCCCCCGGAGATGGTTCAAAACTAGTGGATTAACACTTCCACAAACGCAATATTTATCAGAATGCCCTGTTTCAACTAGTGGGCTTTCATAGTTTCATATGTTTTCTCTTTTATATTGTTGACTTTTTACTTGCTGAAAAATAAGTCTGTGTAATAATAGCCTTAGGGGATTCCCTTGTGACACTTGGTAAAAAACACAATCACATTTTGTTCCTGACGTACAATAAGTGAAGAGTGTCCAAAAGTAAAATGTTATTTTCATTTATCTAAAGTAGCAGCAGAGACAAATGGACATGTGCTGTAAAAAAATAAAATAAAATAAAACTCCTTCCCCTTAAGTCTACTTAATCAGTCATGTGGAACGGATTAGCTCTAAGATATGATGTTTTCTCTTTTTCACTCTCCCTCCTCTTTCTGTCATTCAGTGTCAGAGCCTAACCTGAAGGTGCGTTCACGGTTGAAACAGAAAGTAGCAGAGAGGCGGAGCTCTCCACTCCTCAGAAGGAAAGATGGCACTGTCATCAGCACCTTCAAGAAAAGAGCCATTGAGATTTCAGGTTACATACATAACACTGTCAAAGATTATTCTGGTAAATATTGTGGCTAAATATGTTGCAAATTCCATGATGTGATTTTTTTTTTTTCTTTTTTTCCCCTTTTACAGTCTCTCCTCTCTGTAGTAGCGCTCCAGGCTCAGGGCCCAGCAGTCCTAATAGTTCTAATTCAGCTATTGCTAATGGCAACACTGGCTCTGTCCCCAACATACAGACTGAGGTACACAAACACACATGCACAGGCACAGTCAATTTTGCTGGTTTCCATAAAATATAAATAAAATTAAAAAAAGGAAATAAAGCGAATATAGTGATTAAGGTGAAAGTCACTTCCACACTTTAGTATTTGTGTGTTGTCTTTAAAGGTGTGGCCTTGTGAGTGACATCAGAAGATCTGACTCCAGCTCACACTTTAACCTCTTCGGTTTTTGTTGACATCTGCATGAAATATAATTGGGTTGTTGACCTGCGTGCTTTACAGAAAAAAGTGGTGCATTCTCTTGCCACTTTTATTTTTTTTTAGAACTCACAAATAAATGTATTACAGTGTGTCATTTATGCAGAGCTAAATCCATAGTTTGAAAACCACATATCGATCTGTTTCTATTCTACCATACCTGAGTGTACAGTAACCATTCTGTGTGTCTGCAGCTTAGATCGCTTCATCAGACGCTAGGGGCTGATGGGACATTGAGTCCGCTAAGTCTCTACACCTCACCATCTCTGCCCAATATCTCGTTAGGCCTCCCTGCTAACACGCACATCACGGTAGGCAAAAGACACACACAGACATAGACAGCACATTAAGAATCATTTTGGCTTGTAATGAATGAATGCTGCATTGCAGTTTCTATTTTACATAGCATTTTTTGTTTGCACCAGGTTGTTCCCTCTTAGGGCGGCATTAGTGTAGCATTCAACATACTCCGACATAACTCTGACTGTTTTATTTTGTCAGTGTAAAGGACGCAAATAATTCAAATCAAATTTGCTTGTTGAATGCAATGGCAAAACTTCACAGGCCTCCCAGAAGTTGTCAAGCCAACAGGAGGCAGAGCGTCAAGCCATTCAGTCACTCCGGGCAGGTGGCGCTCTAACTGGGAAGTTTCTCTCCACATCCTCCCTGCCTGCAGGTATACATTTATGCATTGACTATTCTATTAGTAATACGATTCTCGATTCTCTTCAATGTCATTGTGTAGGTATTCCGAGGTTTCAGTCAATGACAATCCCCTCTATCAGCTCAATAATAAATGAAAGAAAAATAATCGTGTACTTATTTTAGTCTATTATGCCTAATCAATAACATTTGAGCATACATGGTTGATTTATTATGTCACTGTGCTGCTGTAGTGAAAATACTGCATCCCTGCTTGATGCTCAATTTAGAGGCTCTTTGTCAGCTGGAGATAACTGAGCTTCTTTCAGCTCCCGACAACATTAGGTGGGCGGCAAAGTGCAGAGGAGAGGTGAACATGACAGCTGAAACAGGCTCATTGGCCGCACTTGCTGTTTCTGTCCTATTATTGTGTTAACATCTTTTATCAGTAAAGCTGACACAATTGTATAAACACAGCAAAAACCTTTCTCATTAAAGAATATGCTGTGTAGCTGAGTAGTATTATTGTTGTATCTTCAAATAAAACTAAATATTTGTTTTTTGGGTTGTTTTTTTTTTTTTGCAGGGGTAGGACATGATCTGGAGACTCCGCCTCCTAGCTCGCATTCTGCTCATTCTTCATTATTACAGCATGTGCTACTACTGGAGCAGGCCAGACAGCAAACCGCAATGCTATCAGGTACACATGTATTACACACATGCAGTATTACATGTGCAAATGCAAAATAAAATTGTTTTGTTATTTTTGTTTTGTCTAACTGTTTTGACCTTCCACCCAATCAGTTCCTATGTACAGCCAGTCGCCCCTAGTTACAGCAGAGAGAGGCGTGTCCGGCGGCATGCGATCTGTCAACAAGTTGCCTCGCCATCGGCCTCTCGCTCGCACCCAGAGTGCACCTTTGCCCCAGTCGCCCCAGGCCCTCCAGCAACTAGTAGTTCAGCAGCAACATCAGCACTTTCTGGAGAAACATTACAAGGTCTACATGCGCGCCCGCACAATTGCAAATCAATGCGTGCCTTTAAATTTGCTCTAACATCACTTTATTTGCGTAGATGCTTTCAAAGGGTTCGGACTTACCCAGACCACCTCCCACTCATCCAGAGGAGACTGAAGAGGAGCTTACGGAGACCAATGACATGCAGGAGGATGATGTAGGGACAAGCATTCACAGGTGATCACCAAACAGATGGCTTATTTCTCATGTAAATTGATATTTAAAATATATTGTTTATGTATTTGGAAACATATTAAGTTTGAAAACCACTTGGTACGTCTTGAGCAGACCTCAGACGGAGGCATCAGACGACACCGCGATCCCCTCTGACCGACGTAGTGTGCATCCAAAGGAGGAGGAACGAGGAGTTGTACACGTGAAAGGGGAGAGCACAGAAAGTGAACTGGATGAAGAGGATGAGGAAGAAGATGTCATCCAGCTGGGGGATAGCGAGGAAGACGGCAGGTGTAGCTACTCCCAGGTTTGTGCACGTTTAAGAAAAAAAGGAAACAGTCATAACAACTTGCGGTTATTACCGGTACTGTTCCACTCCACATAAAATATTCACTCCTGTTGGAGGCTATAATGTCCAATGCAAAATGGTTGCCAGCAGCCTTTTTGGCAGATCCACAATATTGAAACATTCCACTTGTCCTTTGCCCCACTTTTCTCCAAAAGTTGAGAATTCTTTTCAGTTCTGTTTATATAATCCTGTAAATACACAAACACAAGTAAAACGTACTCAAAATAATAATAATCACTATAGACTGATCAGTTATTTGATCAATAACCAAACATGTTCTATCCAAACTACAACCACTCACCATTATTTGTGCTTTCATAGTGCCATTTATTGGCATAACATGGTCCGCAGTTTGATGATTGATTGTACACCTGATAGGCCCACTCCGATTCTGTGTAGGGGATAATCAAGCTTGGTTCACAGCATATTACACAATCCCCATTAACCGATTCCCTTGTAATGCATCAGAAAAAACATTGTTTCTTGAAAGAAAGCATTAGAAACTGTCAAGAGAGGTGAGTTTAACGAAAACCAATTTGTACGCAAACCACGGTAAACACATCAATTCAGTTGTTGAAACTGACAGTTCAGTTCTATGAAAAACAACAATTGATTTATGGTTGATGAAGTTCTATTTTGTTTACGATAAGCTTGGTTTAGTTATGAGGACCGACTCAGACAAATGAATAACCACCTTTTCCTTTTCTGTTTCATCTGTTTTGTAGTTGCAGTTGTCCCAGTTAAGTCAAGTAGGAAAATTACATTTGCTTCAGCCTTCAGTGATACAACATGATTTTCTTAACTTCATTCACAATTCAAAACATTTGCCAGGGGGTAAATTGTCAAAACTCCCCAATGCTGAAGAATGTTATCTGACTTTTCGTGATTTTCTAACCAAGCTCAAATGAGCCAATTTTGAGTTTGGCGGTCCTGTCTCATATAAATGAGCCACCGCTCAATGACAGACCGGCAAAATGTACTCACGTATTATATAAAGTACATTTGCTGCAGTATTACGTCATAATTGGGTAACATTTTGAAAGGCTCATTCACATATGCATTTTCAGAAATAGGAAGCTCACAAAAATATACTTGGCTGTGTAATTTCACACTCGATGGCTGGGCAGGCACCCCAGAGACATGACATACAAGCAATTAAAAAACAAGCCAATGTTCATTAACTCATTCACTGCTATTGATGAATATAGATGTCAAAGCTCCATTTTTACGGGACTGGCAGTGAATAAGTTAATGTCTCTCAAGTTCCAAATCATGGAGTTCTCTTTTCATTGTGCTTTTACTTAAACTGTTGATTATGGAAGAATATGGTTTCCATCAAACATTTAAGTGAAGAATTTTTGTCCAACCACATTTTATCCTTAAGAAGCATAGTTGACCAAAGCGTTCATGGTTTTAATCACGTGTAGGTCAGGTTAGTAGCTTCGCTAATTTGTTTACTGTGGTTGTTGTCTTTTCAGGCTAATAACACTGGTCAATAATTTTCTTTTTTTTTTTTTTTAATCAGAGATTTCTGGGTCTTTTTTCTTTTGCGCTGATTCCAAATCTGCCCTTGTTTTTTCTGTAGGACATCAGGTTTTAATAATAATAATAAAAATAATAATATATTTACATAGTCCTATTCATGATTCATGTGTTAGATTCAGCAACAGTGGGATTTTCTTTCTGAAAATCATAGCTATAAATTACAATGCATGGTGAAATCAGTTTTGCGTATGTTTTTAAAGGTCAAACCTAAGAAGCAACAAAGTTTTTTTTAATTAGCGTCAAAAATACATTTAGAGACACAAAGTCATCTCTGATTAAAATGTGCTGTTGACCTTTGTAATTTGATCCACAAAAGTTTGAACTTTTAATATCTTCATGGTAACCACGTGGCACTGTGACGAGGTTATTTCAGAAATCAAAGGATACTTCATGCAAAACAAAATGTGTTATCATCTTAAACACGTGAATCGGTGGAGTACTTATCCGATTGAAGGCTCCTTATTTTGGTTGGTTAAACGGTTTTGTATCACAAGTCAAGTCAATTTCCCATTCATTCATTTATGGACTGGTGACATTTTAGCTTCGTGGAGATTTCTAAGTCACAGTAATGCCCATCAATTTTACACATTTTGACTGGTGATATATCTAGGCCAGGATGTACTCAACTTCTCACCCAATGTGTGCTGAGATGGGCCTTACCAGGAGATTTCAGAGATGATCCTGACCAGGAGATTTCAGACTCGTTTCTGCGCCAGTGGTATACGCCATCTTAATGGACCCTAGAAAACTACTTCAGCAGACAACAAATCTAAATGTGTGCTATAGTATTATGAGTCTTTGAGCACTTTTATCCTCACGCTTAGCAAACACCTCTTCTGGGAACATAATACTAACCAATCTTGGCAGCTAACAATTGCTGATTGGGTTGCAGAATTATAGAGGTCATGATTTTTGTCAACCAAATATGCCTCAGCTTTAGTCCGAAACTTGTAACAATCAATAAACACCATTTCTTCTCTATAAATGTCACAACTAAAGCAAGAGTCTTGCACATGTCTTTGACATTCTACCAATTATTATAAACCATGTCAGAGTATTGATGGCAAAATTGTGCTGAATCATGTGAAATATGATAGCTTGGAAAAGTAGCCATCTCACTTTTGTTCATTAGTGTGTAGCTAGTCCCTGTTTCTTTATCCCTGCTCTTGATTGGCTGTAATATTAATGACTGGCTAATGTGTAATCTGACTTTACTTATGTAAATCCAGCACGCATAAACGATAAAAGAACACACTCTTAAGACATTTGTAATTGTGTGCCTGTCAGAGAAACTTGAAAATACATGCATGTTTTTGTAATAACTGATGATGGCCAGAGATTATTAGATTTTTTTTTTTTTTTTTTTTTTTTTTGCTGGGCAGTTTGAGCAGTTAATCAATCACAAGGTTGCCAGTAGCATGTGATTTCAGCGAGCGGCGTCGTGACACTCTGCCATCAGCAGATGTCAATTTGCAATAATGAAATGATAATCATTTGTCTCATAATCTCCTACACCTCATTCAGCACATGACTATACCAGTAGGCAACCTATTAGCAATAGCATTCAACCATGAAAATGCATACAGAAGAGCACCGTACCACATTACAACTAGCTTCTCTCAGGGTGTCAGAGACACTGCTCTGCTTGTTTATCTCAAACAATACAACGTAAATTTGTCATCATTAGTTGTGTACTTGACAATGTAGAAAAAAACTGACCAAGGGGTATCTTCAGGATTTTAGACAACCTGTGCAGAGTTTTGTTTTTGTTCTCGTGTTTATGGGGGCAGAGACAAAAATTGCGTAGCTTTTTTAATGTTAACTTGCTCATTCTTATTATTTGATTTTTGTCCATTACAGACTTAACTCTTAACACACTGCAAAGCAAAGATTGACCTTGAGTATGTATACACACCAAGTGTACAGTATAACTTAATTCAAGAGTAACCAGAACATGCAAAGACACCCAAAAAAGAAAAAAAAAATAGAGCATAGAATTTGATGTTCATTGATGGATATAATAATTGAATAATCCTGTTAAGACTTCTGAAGATCCTTGAAGCCATCGCCAATGAATTTCTTAATGACAATTAGCAAAGGTGACTAGAAACTAGTTTACCATTTTGGGGGAAAAAAAAAAAGTACAATGTGACATCAGCTATAGGAAGTTGAGTTGCAACCACAATCCACACTATAGCAACTCCTCCAGGCAGCATTATTCCACTTAGTGCAGCACTGGCATCAAAATGCACCTTCAACACGTTAAAAAAGAGATATTCTCACAAAACATCCATATGGTAATATTTAACAGTCAATTATTTTATACTTAATTTCCCTTATAAACATCCATCCATTATAGTCGCGGGTGAGCTACAGCCAATCACAGCTGACTTGGGGCAATTGGAAGGGTAAACCCCGAATTGGTTGCCAGTCAATACTTACCAACAACAAACCACACTTTAATTCACACCTACGGCCGGTGTGGTCTTCAAATAACCTAACATGGATGTTTTTGAAATGTGGGCGGAAAAATGAGTACCTGGAGAAAATCAACACGAGCGCAGGGGAGAACATGCGACTACGCACAAGGGCGGCCTGAACAACAACACCCAATGATATGATCACATGTCACTAAATAGATTTGCCACATGCCAAAAGCGCCAAGTGACTCATCACACCATAGAAGGTCTGACATTTTGCAGAACAGAACAACTTGGAATTTGTGTATAAAATAGTCCTATGTCGCAATGCTTGCTTCGTCACTTTTTGACATGCACGGATACTCACACGCAGTCAATTGTGTCGTATACGCACGCATGTCACTGGAAGGAGAAACAAGACGTCTTTCCATTCTGGCCTTGTGCTGGTGAAGATGCAGACACTTCTAAACATGCGCGCACACAAACACTTTATTTGACGCTGCATTGACATCACCAGTCGGTGACTCAACCACTGGACTCACTGCCGTGTATGTGTGTGTTCCAAAATCTCTCTATCTTCCAGTGTGCGTTTTTTGTGTCCACCCACGCATGATGACTCATCCAGCTCGCAGCAATATTCCCTATATGTAGTCTGTATAGAACTGCTTACACAAACCTTGAAGGCCAGACACACACACACACACATACGTTCGCTTACTGAAAAATATACTGTGAATGAATGTAAAACTGTGAGTGTGTGTGTGTGCGCAGCGTCAATCGTGTGAAACGCACATTTACTGTGGCTCCTTTATTGCCGAGATAAATGAATTGATCCTATGAACTTTTTCTCACCTTGCCATCAGTCCTTGCAACAGATGGGTGTGTTCACCTCCTCGTTGGCCCACCGGCCGGTTGGAAGAGCACAGTCTTCTCCCGCAGCCACCGTCAACCCTGTCAGACATCTTTTTACCACAGGTCAGTGTGTGAAGCAAATGCCGTATGAACCAGGGGGTCTTCAATCCTGTTCCTCGAGGGCCGGCGTCCTGCCTGTTTTCCATCTCTCCCCGCTGCAGCGCACGTGATTCAAATGATCAGATAATCGGCATGGTCTGCGGAAGATGGATAACGATTCAGTCGAATCAGGTGTGTTGCAGCAGGGAGAGATGGAAAACAGGCACATGCCGGCCCTCGAGGAACAGGATTGAAGAACCCTGCTGTATGGAGTTTGCATGTTCCCACTTTTGCTTTTGTCGTTTTTTTTGTTTTCCCCACATTCACAAAACATGCATGTTAATACTAGGGATGTTAGATACCACTTTTTTTTTTTTTTTTTTTTACTCTCGAGTACTCACTGATACCCAGATACCAATACTAAGAACCGATACCACTAGTACTTTTGATACATAAAACTTCAATTAACACAGTAACTGATAATTGTGAGCAAAGACCTTTCTCCCTCTCTGATGCACATGATGATTCACCAATGTGTCAAACGGCTGCAGTGGTGCACCAACTATTCGTAGGAAAGATTTACTCAATGTCAGCTTTTTTTTTTTTTTTTTTTTGCCTTAAGTATCGTTAATTGATATCGGCATCCTTCACGAATACCCAATACTTTGAAATAAGGCCGGTATGGGCCCGATACCAATACCCGGTGTTAGTACTCGCCCATCCACAGTTAGGACTCTAATTTTTCAATACATATTAATGTGAGTGGGAATGGTTCTTTGTCGATATGTGTCTTGTGATTGACGGGCGACCAGTCCAGGGCGTACCTCTCGCCTCTCGCCCAAAGCCAGCTGCGTCAGGCCCCAGCTCCCTAATGAAAACACGCATATTATAAGCGTTATTCACGTCATAGCATTTACGTTGCTCTCTTCTTCTGTTCCTCTTCCTCCAGGACTTGTTTATGACAGTCTGATGTTAAAACACCAGTGTGTATGTGGCAATGCTCATATCCACCCAGAGCATGCTGGGAGAGTACAGAGCATCTGGTCCAGGCTGCAGGAGACAGGCTTGCTGGGCCGCTGTGAGGTAGGCGCACGTGCACGCACACGCACACGCGCACATTCGCTTTCACACACACTTGCACCTAAAATAAGTCAAGAGTAAGTGTGCAGAAGGCTTTCTTAGTCTCTCGCTGTTTGTGTCTGAGCAGAGAATTCGTGGGCGTAAAGCTTCTCTGGATGAGATCCAGACTGTCCATTCCGAGTTTCACACTCTGCTCTATGGAACCAGTCCACTGAATCGACACAAACTGGACCACAAGAAGCTACTGGGTACAAAATGATCGGCTTCAGAGTGGTGCCTTGAGATATGAGTTGAATTTGTTCCGTAACCACACTCCTAACTCAAAAAGGAAAAAAAAAGAATCTCAAATCATCTTTCTTCACTGAAATGGAATTTAAATGCCAATAATTCATTCCAGACTAGCCTCCCTTACAAATGTGTAATGTCTTTGTTAATGAAATAAAATAGCACTGTGTAATATTTTAAATATTGTATTTTGTGCCACAATTCAAATGAGCATTATGCTGCTCCTTCTGGCATGTGTGCTCTTGCCACCTGAGGGACAGAATAAAACAGACATGGAGACACACGAAAAAGAGTCTGTCTTTTTTTGGCAAAGGATAAAGAATATATGCACGTGAGTATTGTTTGTCTACGTGTTGCTCCACAAATTGTCTACAAATGTCATTAGTTAAAAGGATGTAACTATAGCTGGGCAGTGATCATGTTTAAGTTTAACAGTTTAACAGACTGCTGCTTGTTCTGAAGTGGGTTGAGCTCAGTTCACTGCCACCACGCAGCGCTCATCTCTCAAATTTTTTTTATTTTTTTTTATCGCGGCTCAAATCAAAAGGTCATTCATATCTTGAAAAACTCTGAGCAACACTTGTATCTCAAGGCATCACTGTATTTTGACTTGCTTTTGACTGCAGCGGTTGTGTTGGCCTCTATGTTCATTTGTTTCCCACCAATACCTGCTGCTTCAGGTCCAATCAGCCAGAAGATGTATGCTGTTCTTCCCTGTGGTGGAATAGGGGTGAGTTTTTCCTCTAAGCATCTTTTTTTAGTCATCACAAGTACTCAGTGTCGTTTTTTTCGAGCTGGAGTGCTTTACTGCCCTCTGCAGGTGGACAGTGACACCGTGTGGAATGAGATGCACTCGTCCGCAGCTGTGCGCATGGCGGTGGGCTCTGTTATTGAGCTGGCCTTCAGAGTGGCGGCAGGGGAACTGAAGGTAACACACACACACCCACGTGTGTGCATATACACACACTGTTTTCTAAAAAGGGCATTACCGTTTGTCAGACCCGTCCTTTTCTGTCTTTTCCTATCTCTGTACCAGAATGGCTTTGCAGTAGTGCGTCCACCCGGGCATCATGCGGAGGAATCCACTGCCATGTTCGTACATGTGTCTGATTTTCAAATTCCAAAGCACCTCTTTCATGAGGGGATTTTTTTTTTTTTCAATCTGTCTTCTTTCTTCTCCTTACTTGTGTGTGAGCGCAGGGGGTTTTGTTTCTTCAATTCAGTCGCCATCACTGGCAAGCTTCTCCAGCAGAAACTGGGAGTGGGCAAGATCCTCATCGTGGACTGGGTTAGTGAGCTCACGCACATGCATAAGTAACGCAAAATTCAATTCCGAAGTTGTTGCTGCTGTCCATCCGCTTATTGAACAGTGTGTGCGCTCGCCATTGACCAAAACGGTTTCAATGATCTGCCTAAAGTGTACGGATTGAAATAGCGTTCAGTTTCAACCCTGTTTCTCATCATTTATCTTTTTTATTTATCATTTATTTTATTATTTCTTTTTTTAATACATTTTTTGCCCCCCAAAAGAAGAGTTATGCAACAAGAACCAGTCTCAGCATCCAAATAAATACTAGACAGCTACACTGCGTGTTTCATAACGTTGCTCTTTCTCTGATGCCTCCGTAACCTGCCACTGCAGGACATTCACCATGGCAACGGCACACAGCAGGCCTTCTACGGTGACCCCAACGTCCTCTACATCTCCCTCCATCGCTACGATGACGGCAACTTCTTTCCTGGTAGCGGAGCTCCTGAGGAGGTAAACGCACAAACCTGGATTTCCATCGTCCTTGAAAGCCAGACTGTAATGCAGTCGTTCTCTGTGTTCAGTCTGTCATAACTCAAAGGAGGCTCATCGTAGAGGATGAAATTGAATCAAGGCTGATATGTTCCTTAGAGATTAGTTTACTGCGTTTATTTACATTGCAAGCCCGACTGGATTTACACCCCATATCCAAGTTTCCAATTTCAATTTGAAGCCTATTTGTGATTTGACTGCCTATTTCCATTTCACAAGGCACATGGCTGCGTTTCTCACTGACGGAACACTTGAAACAATCGCGCAAACTCAGATGCCCGATTTGAATGTAAAAAAATAAATGAACACAAGTGTTATCTCCAGGCATTGACAAAACAGAAGTAAATAAAACAAAACATAAATAATAGAAATATTACACATAGCATACCATTTAAATGGCTTTGGGCGGACTCGATATGTATCAAAATTGTGTCCACATTAGAAAGAGGCCTGATTCTAATCTTAAGGTATCCAATTTTGTGCATTTTTTTCTCCTTACACTGCAATGGCAGTTATCCAAATTGTGCCATTTGAGTGAAAATTTAGAATTGTGTCTCCTGAAAATTCAGAATAAATCCAGCCTAAGAACCCAGTTTCTATTTAGTGCCTCTGTCCAATTTTTTTGTACGTGTTTCGAGTGAACCGCATCCAATATTACAGTGTTTACATTTATTGAACATGTGAAACAAGTTGACAAAAATAAATGTGTAATATCAGTAAAAATGTTAGTTGGCCTGGACGAGCTCAAATAACAGATGTGCGCGCGTCTCCATTAATCTCTTCTTTCCTCAGGTGGGATCAGGTGCAGGTGTTGGCTTTAATGTCAACATAGCTTGGACAGGAGGAGTAGAGCCCCCTATGGGTGATGTTGAGTACCTCACTGCCTTCAGGTAAACATACTCATTTCCCAGAAATGTTTTTTTTTTTTTGTAATTACAATGTACAAGCTGTGCTACTTGAGATTCCAAAGAAAGTAGTAGACTCGGGTGTGTCACTCTCACACATAAGCAACACGTAATAATTGTTGCCTATGGTTAATGTTTACTTAATGCATCTGCAGGCTGCTTAATGTACCGTATAAATGAAATGTAGATACTCCAAATCATTGTAAGTCATCCTTTTCAAGCTTGTTACTTGACATCAAGTTTGGCAACGAGCCAGAAAACGATGTCATCCACTGAAGTAACCCCGTCGGGATGCCTTGTGTGCATGTTGTGCGCAGGAGTGTGGTCATGCCTATTGCTCAGCAGTTCAGCCCAGACGTGATTCTGGTGTCTGCAGGCTTTGATGCAGTGGAGGGTCATCAGTCTCCTCTCGGAGGTTACATTGTCTCTGCCAAATGTGAGTTCCACACTGGTTACCGTGGCGACCGGTCGGCTTCCGGTGGCAAAAAAGTGGCTCACACTGATGCTAAAAAGGATTTCGATGGAGTGTAAATGCATATGTCCCTATTTTGGCAGGTTTTGGTCTGCTAACCCAGCTCCTGATGGGTCTGGCTGGTGGGCGTGTTGTCATGGCACTCGAGGGAGGTCATGACCTCACCGCCATCTGTGATGCATCGGAAGCCTGCGTCTCTGCGCTCCTTGGAGACCCGGTAGGAGAGTCTGCATCTCTGATACGTCTATTTGTACAAAATATGTCATC
Organism: Filicampus tigris; assembly: GCF_054856515.1. Lineage (NCBI taxonomy): Eukaryota > Metazoa > Chordata > Actinopteri > Syngnathiformes > Syngnathidae > Filicampus > Filicampus tigris. The sequence goes on along the minus strand of NC_141232.1, from coordinate 12,422,345 downwards.
ATTATTCATCGTTTTCCACTTTTCAATTACATGCCACTTTGACATTGCATTGACATTGTGTTCCGATGAAACACACACACACACACACACCCACACAGTAAAGGTGAGCGACAAGCATGTGTTAACTCGCCACCTGCGTGTCCTTCACAGAGTGACTCTGCATTTCAGTGGCCTCAAGAGAAGCCGTGTCCTAAAGCCTGTGCCTCTCTAGAAAGAGTGATAGAAATCCAGAGTGAGTCAACACACACACACACGCACGCACGCTCTCAATTTCACAGCATGTCTTCTTCTCACTCTGTGTGTGTTTCTGTGACTCTTTTAGGTAAACACTGGTCTTGCCTCCAGACTTTGTCTCAGGCAAGCAGCCACTCGCTATTGGACGGCCCCCTGGGAGCTCAGGTTCAATCAGAGAAGGATGAGGCCGACACGGTTAGCGCCATGGCCTCTTTGAGCGTTGATGTAGAGCAGTCAGGCTCGGCCGCCAACATCACTGACGCCAGCAGGTCAGTCAAGTCACGGATGACAGCTCTACTAGTTTGCTCTTTGGGGCATATTGTCCCGTTCATTCAATTCATTACGCGCATTTGATTCGCACCTTGAAGATGCGGCGATTCTCCCGTCTAGTTTTGTGACACGAGAGTCGTGTGGCGTTTTCCTGAGACATAAATTCCACACTTGAAATGCTGAAATCGACCCGGACGTTATATACTGATCGTCCCCGTGCGTGCCCGGCTCATTTAACAGGCTACTTGGAAGGAGCCTGTGTATGCGTATTATGTATTTTATAAATACAATAAAAGTAATTTAATCAGAGGACAGTGCTCATGACTGAATGTGAGCTGTTGCATTAGTTGAAAAGTGAGTGAGCCGGCCGGCCGGTCCTTAAGCGTTGCCTATCAAGGCTTCCCGCCGCACACGCGGCACTTGTGTGGATTTCGCGTCTGGCGTATGTCCAAAAAAAGCAACTGATTGAAAATCTAGCTCACCCTTGCCACCATGAGAGTGACTGCAGTTGTTGTGAGTGCGCTTTAAGACAAACTCCAAGCCAGCAGAACGAGTCGGCATCCGTCTCTGTCACGCGGCTGTCACCAGCGGAGCGCCGAAGCAGTTAACTCATTCAGTACCGTACATTTCCAGACCCTCTTTTACCCTAACGCTCGGAAAAAAAAAAGAATAAATTCCTGGGATTGAATGGTTGGACTGTGAAAAGACATCAATATGTCTTTGGGATTGAATGAGTTTATTGTATCAAAACGTGTGATATGATGTTTCACCTTCAGGAGGCGCTCGTCCTCCTCTTGAACACGCAATTAGTTTTCAACTCTGGGAAAATATGCACACCGCTGGATTTGACGGGAGATTTTGAAGCTAGATAACACTTTGTCAACACCACCGAATGTGTAGCGCACCATAGTATTTTTTTTATTTTTTCATTATTAGCGACAAAATGTGACTTTGCAAAGCAGCTGTAATCATATGACTCCGCTGAGAGAAGTCACACGCTAGATTAGTCGTCACTGCAAGAAATGGGTATTTTAGAGCACTGCGTTACTTTCTGACGGCATCGCGGGTCATACGTGTCATTTCTGGTGTCTTCCTATGCAGGTCTACAGAGGAGCCAATGGAAGAGGAGCCTGTTTTGTAAGAGGGCCGCCCGCCCGCCCACACGAATGCCACCATAACCTCCTCCTGGCACCTACTCTACCTACTTATGGATTGTGTATAGGTACACACACATTCACACTGAGTGGAAATGTTGTGGATGACCTCGAATGGCGGAGGAAGCGCTCACAACACAAAGTCGGTTCTCTCCATGGGAGGAGCAGACAAATTGTAAGCGTCTCCATGGCAACTGGAGGAGGGGCATGTCGGCATGGACACGCCTCTCGCGTAACGTTGACTCTCCCTCCTCTCCTTTCGACCTGCGCACAGCACCACCGAGTCCCCTTCTTTCGTCACCTCGTCACGTCTGTGAGTGACAGTCGGACAGTGCGGCTCTTTGCTGATGGAGCACGAAGTTGGAAGATGAACGGAGGATGAGGAGGAACTAGGTGCCTTTTTGTCCACACACACACACACACGCACACACAATGAGAACACGGTCAATCAGAAACAATAAATAGCAACCACCGCAGCACCTCAGCAAACAAACCAGCCAATCAGGACTGAAGGAACACAGCAATGCGCACACACATATAGCTGTCTCTTCACTTGGTCACTTCATTTTCTTGTCCTTTTCTCATCTGGTTGCCTTAATTTGTCAATTTTATGTATTTTCGAGAGTCAGAGGGAGAGGTTGTGACAGATGGAAACACATTTAGAATTGAGGGGGCTGGGGTCCGGCCAGCTTTAAAGACGCTTTATTTATTCTTTGAAATATATCATGTGTGTCACTTGAAACCACCACCTCTTTTTTTTCTTTTTTTTTTTTCTTTTTCTTTCCTCTCGAAAGGCGACCGTGGGATTGTGGCGTATGACCACCCTGTCCCTCTTCTTTTTTTTTTTTTTAATTTTTTTTTATTTCTAGGAGTTGTTTGTTTTTGTTTTTTATTTGTACTGATGTCACATGTCCTGTCTTGTTGCCCACAGCATCACAGCGTCAGTCATTCTTTCTAAATCTGTATATACTTCTGTGTAAAAAAAAAAAAAAACACACAAGAGTTTCTCTTTAATTAACAACTCTACAAGTTACCGAACAAGCAAAAATTGGATTCATTCACGAAACACTGAAGCCTGTAATCCTCGTGACAAGAGGATTCATTGAGGGCTGTTGTATTTTAATGCGTTTAGCTAGGTTTATTTAGGTGTGTCTGATCAATTGAATGTGAAGATGGGTGACAGTGACAGAAACAAAAACATTCATACAAATACAATGATCCTTTTGATGCATTCTGAGCTTCATCTGTATATCAGCTTTTGCCAGATGACACGGTGTACTCGGAGAATTTTGGCAGCTTTGTGATGGTTTTCCCTTTTAATTAGTTATACATATTATACTGTGTGTGTGTGTATATATATATATATATATATATATATATATATAGATATATATATATATATCTATATATATATATATCTATATTGGAAAAACATGCGATATACGATATAGATGTTGACTATAGCAATATCGATATTATTGCGATATTTCTTATATGTACCTAAAGACGTTTTTATTATCTAATGAAAGAAGAACATTTTTTTTTTCATGCAGCATAAATAAGCAAGTCGCATCTGTTCTTTACAAATTGATTGTAATTCCCCTAGATAATGTCCAACTATTGGGTGGCAATGTGCTGTAAGTTTTCATCCGACTGGTCAAATTCAGCATACAAGAAGCATACAATTCCATAAGAAAATTAATGCATGTCTTTGCGATATGCATATGGCCATTATTGTGATATCGATATTTTTTCAATATATTGTACGTATATATATATATATATATATATATATATATATATATATATATATATATATATACACACACATATGCACACGTATACGCGTACATGTACGTATATATACATATACGTGTATATATGTGTGTGTGTATTGCGATGAAACCGTGTTTTATCCTAACAGAGTGGTTATATGAGTATATTCTATGAGGATATTTTCGACTTAAATGAAGTGCAACACCTGTTTAGTGTGGTCAAACATTTTGATGATGTTATTGTTGTCAATGGAGGTGGACAGCAGGCTCTGGCTCCTCTGGTAGGACCAAGCCTGGACTACATGTATGGAGATCATTGATAAATGCAAATTTGGGAATATCCAGCGGTGGCTGAAAACTCCATAATTGCAACTAATGCCTATATGCTTTTTTTTCCCCCCCTCCTTATTTGTTGTATGTTTGTGCACATGAGCAAGACCATGCAATGTCTCTCCCTTTAAACTCATTGCAAACTCATTTTGATCCAAGATGCTAAGTGATCCTTTTCGACCATTTCTGGGCTGCTTAGCTCTTCTCTGTTATTATTGTACAATGTCACGGTCCCCATATTGAACAAGAGGGTTGTCTGCATACATGTAACCTTTGGCACATAAAAAGGAACTTATTACAATTACTTAGAATACTTACAATTACAAACCTATAAAGGTTGCCTATAGATGCCACAAGATGGGCCGAAGCAAATAATGAAGCGAGAACCTGCAGGGAGGGGATCACTGTATATGATTTAGCAGTTGTCAGCGAATCAGACCAACATCAGGCACCGAGGAATGAAATTCTGTTGTTTCCACCCATTTGTTGTAAAAACATTGCAAACTACCTACAATGTGTGATCAACATCCACAGCTAATGAAGCTAATCCAACGTTTAACCTCACGCAAACTTTATCTCCCATGAATTTTTGCAGTGTAGGGTGTGGGTCGCTGCTGCAGAGTCTCATCTGTTCCAACCTATATCACACTTTTCGGACCAGTGTGCGTCTTGAGTGTTGTCATGGTGACACATCACCAACGCGCTTCATTCACTGCCGTCGACGGCTGTAGATGCCAAATATTCATTGTAGTCGACAGCGTTGGATGCTAACGCGGGCACAAAAGAACAACGGTACAGTGAAACATGCACCAAGTGGAATGCAATATTTAAGTTTTAAGCTGTCTGAGAAATTGTTCGATATCCTCCTAATAGTGCACTGAATTGTCCATGTGCTAGTATGATGACAATTCAGCGCACTAGTATCACCACGGTTTTACTAGTGTTGTTTTTCCCGTGGCCGCTCTTCAACTACTGTATGACATTTTTGGACACGTGTAGAGCTATTAGGCTCGACATGTTACTGTACACTGACATCTGCACTTAACTGGAGCTACTAGTGAAGTACTACGTTAACTAGTAGAATTTTATACTGTCGCTTATAGAATTCCAATGTCTTACTTGTGACGGGTTTTTTTTTCCACTACTGTATGACACACTGGTAGAAAAAGGGCAGGTTACCTGTGAGGCAAAACTGCACTTGTTGACAGCTGCATGCTACTAGTGCTGCTGGTGACATTGTGAAATTCTGCTAGTAGTTTTTTTACTAGTTGTACACAGACGTCACCTAGTGCACTGTTTTTTTTTTTTCATTTATCAGTGTTTTGACTTACACGTAATGTACTTCTTATCAGAAATGTCATACATGAAGACAAAGAGCATACTAGTACAATTCAGCGCACTAGTAGGATATTGGAAGTCATACTCAAAAGTCTTTCCATAACACAACTCTTTCAGTGATGACTTTTGGCTACGATTATTCAAATTCCAAAACAAATTTCCCATTGTCGGAATGTCACTGGCCAGGTTTAAGTCAACAGTCTTAACTGTCATAAAAGTGTAAAAGTTAACTCATTCACTGCCAGACTCTTTTACTCTAACGCTTGAAAAAAATTGGAAAAAAATATAAATGACTTCCTGAGATTAAATGGCTGGACTGTGAAAAGACAAATAAATACGTCAATGGCGGTGAATGAGTTAATCACTGAAGAATACAGCAACAACATAAATATATATTTTTTTAAAAAACAGCTCACCCTTTGTCAACCCGTAATGGAGAAGGAACAGGGAGGTGCTTGCAGACTAAATTGGTATTTTATAGATGTTGCTGGGAATAAAAATGATGTCTTTGTTTCAGAACAGGCACCAAAAGAACAATATGTACCATTGAAGTAGCTAGCTGTATGTTCGACGCAACATCTGCTTGGGAATCCAGACGCTCGTTGTACCCTTTTATGGGGGCATTACCAAAAAAAAACAAAAAGAGCACGACAAAGCCAAAGAAAAACAAAAACACTTAATCCCTGGAGGTGTTTCATATCACTTGAGAGAAATTTACTCTAAATTCTTCAACGCTCTGAAAAAACAAAAATATTAGAAGATGGTTAGATTACTTTTTTTTTTTAGTCAAACTGTTCCATATTGTATTGTCTTCATTCAATGCAAAAATATTAAGTTTATACAACTGTAACATGAAATGAATTTCCCTTTGTGTGAATCATGTTGACTTGACAAAAATGTGAACATTTGACCTATATACAGCCATAGCGACACTTTTTGGAACGCTTCAGAAAATAGCAAAAAGTGCTTCATGATAAATTGTACTGGAGTTAAGTTCCCCACAATCGAAACGCGCTGTAGACTCACAAACCTGGGCTAACACAGTAGGAAACTCACAATTAGGACCCGACCAATATGTTGAGTTTTTTTAGGCCGAGACTGTTTCCAAAATTGTGCAGAATAAAATTGCAAAAACTACCTATTATTTTTTCTAAATATATATAAAGAATAAGAACGTATTTTTCAGTCCCTTAACATTGAGAGCTATAAATATATGAACTATAGGCAGAACATTTAGCTGATTTACAATACTTTGTTCTTTAGTATTTGTTTACAAAAGAGAAAAATCTGCCGATGTTATTTGTGTGGGGGCGCGGGTTGAAAATCACTATCTTTGTCAATTTGTAATGTGTTTTTTAAAAAAAATCGGCTAATATCGGCCAGCTGATTAATCGGTTGAGCCTTACTCATAATTACAGTAAAATGGTACATGAAAGTTCACTCTGTGGCTAATGTACTTACTTAGCCATTATTGCTCAACCAATTACACTTCTCGCAAAAATTCCACGATATTGGCCTGTTTCACTTTGAACCAAAAATGCACAATAACCTTTACAGGTGACTTAATTTGACCTTCTCTCAAGTTTTGATTGCTATTATCCCCACGAGTAATATCAAGCCAAAATGGTCATATGTGTTTTTGTTGCCTGAGGCCATTTACTGTAAAAGCACAATTTGCAGCTGGGAAGCCGACTTCTGCTTGACGAAGTGACGATATACATTTTAGCGTTAAATCGACATTTGCCAAGACCAAGCATGTCCACGACTTTATAACACACACATACACACAAACAAACACGTATGACTTAATCCTCTCTTTTCTATGTTTGATACTGTGGTGTACATGTACTGTATGTCTTGCAAACACGTGGTGGCCAGGGGCAGGGTGGGCGTACATATATATTTGGACATTTGTGAGAAAAGGTTGTATTCAGTGGGACCTTGCTGTTTTTTTTTGTTTGTTTGGTTTTTGTTTTTAGGAGCAGGGATCTTCCCTCTTTTTTTTTCTTCTCTCGTCCGGCTCATGACCGAAAACCTTCAAATATCGTTTGGTTGGAACTGATCACAAGCACATTCCTTTTGTCCTTCTTGTTGATTGAAAAACTACGAGAGAAAAATTTTCCATTGTCTACTCACGTGTATATAAAGTGCATATAAGTGTACACATGTGCAATACAAGCTATCCAAGCAATCTATTACTGTGACTATTATTGATGATGAGACTTGTTTTCTTCCCTCCCGCCCTTCTTGTCGAATCGATTTCCTTTTGGTTGAAAGGGATGCTGACTCTCGTGGTGATTGGCACTCACATTCAGTTCAGGGCTTTGTGGATATTGCGTCGAAGCCCGTTTTCAATATCCTTCACTGTAAAGTTGTGATGTTGATCCTGAATATCTGTTTCTTTGTTGTTTTTTTTTTTTAAGTGGGCCTGTTGTTAAACTTGTCTGGAATCTCAATAAAGCAATTCACTGACTGCTGCTTGCATTTCACTGAATGTGCGTGGCAGGCTCCTCTATTGACATGAATGCACATTTCTAATGATCCGCTAATGTTTTTTAGCATTTCTATGGATTTGGCTCAATTCTGTCCGGCAAACTTTGCTCCCAATTTTCAGGCCACGCGGGACATACAGTGTATCATGGAAAACTGACTTTTTATTTTTTTGGAATGGCTGCTCACTCATCAAGTGGTCAAATGACACACCAAAGTTAATCTTTATCTGCCTATTTCAGTGTGTGTCACTCAGTGTGGTGTTCCGAATTTTGTAAATTGTGTAGTCACGTTGAATAATTTACATAACGGCCCCTGTCATGCCCCTCATGAGACTCTAGCTGTGGCCAGACCACCCAGTATGAAACTAGTAGGCTACAAGCCAAAAGGTCAGCAGAGCTCCATTGGATTTGTTTGTTGGAATTTTTTTAATTTTGGAAGAAAAAAAAATGCATACTGTATGTCTCCATTAAAAAGTCTTATCCACTAGCTCAATTTTATCATTTTGTGACAGTGTTTTTGATAAGTTATTTACAGCATGCAGGTAGCAGCGTCAATACAAATGACCAAAATGAACCTGGTTTTATTTTTTTTTTCTAACTCATCTGATACATTAAGTTTGCCAATTCATTTTACAAGAACACAAAAATGATTGCACTCATTGTGATCTCTGCAGTGCTTAAAAGGAAGTCAACCCAAAAATGTTCTTGACAATATGTTCTATGCGCCTTCACTAGTCTAAACACACCATTCTGGTTAATATTGTGTTTGTGGAATACGAGTTAAGCAGCAAAATCCACCCATTTTTGTCCATCTCAGGGGGCGGCCATTTTGCCACTCGCTGTTGACTGAAAATGACATCACAGTCGCTTATGGCTCAGATAACGACCAATCACGGCTCAGCTTCGGAAAACATTTGAGCCGTGATTGGTTGTTACCTGAGCAACCGTGATGTCACTTTCAATCGACAGAAGTGACAAAATGGCCGCTCCCTGAGATGGCTAAAAAAAATTGTGGATTTTGCTGCTTAACTCATATTACACAAACATAATATGAATCAGAATGGTGTGTTTAGACTAGCGAAGGCGCATAGAACATATTGTCAAGAACATTTTTGGGTTGACTTCCACTTTAAATGCAAAACACTCATTCCAAATTACAAATGTTTATAATTGTGTCTTGGGAATTTTGAGACTTATGAATGGCTGATTTAAGGATAACGTGACTTTTTTTTTTTTTTTTAACAACTAAGGATGTTTTTGCATGTCCTGTGTTTTCCACAGTGAATGAAGTTAAAACTCATTCAATCCCAAAGACATATTTATGTTTTTTCACAGTCCAGTCATTCAATCTCAGGAATTTATTCATATTTTTTTTTTCAAAGGTCAGGGTAAAAGAGGGTCTGAAAATGTCTGTTATTGATTGAGTTAATAGTACCTGTAGCCCACTTCGTTTACATGTGATATTGTTTATCACATCACATTTGTGTGGTAAAAGGACAAAAATACAGCAGGTTAAAATAATGTTAATCTTTTAAGTGCATTTAGATAGAGTAGATCCACTATAATTGACATTTGATACAAAGTTTGATGATTAGTTGGAAAAGTACAGTATACAGCATAGTGGTGTCTAAAAAAGTGACTGATTGGACATCTCATTTGGTCCAAGTAATCTTTAAGATACTCATAGACATTTCACAATGTATCAATCACATAGTGATGTTTTAGCCTTTCAATGGAGGAAAGTAGCATTTCATTCACACACTGATGATAACTGGAGGTCCAATATCTTGCTGAAGGATACCGACAAGGCCGAGGGAGAAGATGCTCGATTCAAGCCTCAAAATTCAGTCACCAAGTTTGATTTACGTGTCTGGCGAGTAGATCTTGATGAGGTGCTGCAGTTCGCTCGGGTAGCCGCTGAGCGGACAACGGCGGTTGGCTTTCACGTACGTGTAGATGCAGCGGTAACAGAAGACGAAGCCCGATGTGGACAGCACTGTGGCGTTGACGCGAAGCCGCCTGCAGAGCGGACAGCGCGACACGTCGGCCGCCGCGGAGTGCGCACCGTCCGTGTGTAGGTGGAGAGGGGGCGGGGGCACGGGGAGGGACGTGAGGCTCTTCACGGCGGCCTGGTTGTCGGACGAGTACCACCACTCCAGGAACTGCAAGAAGAAGACCCCCAGAGAGAGGGAGGTGGATAGGGAGACGGCCACGCCCCTCGTTGCTTGCGACATCAACCACCACACCCTCTGCAACGCGCTGCAAACAAAACAATGCATTTAGAGGCCTGGATTGAAGAACTTTATCCATTATATTGTTATTTATATCTACCTGTTGCCGACCGGGCTTCCCATTTTGCTTGCTTTCAGCTCCATATCTCCGATATCTCGCTCGGTGAGTCGAGCCAGTCGGACCCTCGCCAGCCACAGCAAAGGATTATGGGTGCGCACCGCTCCGAAGACAAAGAGCAGCTGCTGGCAGAAGATCCACGCCCGCCAGGCCGAATTGACGTACGGGTAGGCCGCCACGGCTGCCCGGTACAGCCTCTGACTCCTGCTCTGCGCCAGCCGTATGGAGAAGTCCTCCTCTTCCCTTTGCTGTACAAACATGGCCTCCAGCTTAGTCCGCAAATACGGCACGAGGCACAGGAGAAGAAGGGAGCGCCAGCGGGCCATCGTGTGTAGGCCAAGACCAACAGCAAGGCCCTGCCCTGCTGAAACCCTTTTCAGACCATAGAAGTTCTCAGAGAAGGAGGCGCTACAGTGGGATAGGAAGTGCTTCTGCAGGAGGACGTCGAGCAAGAGGTAGAACTCGTCAAAGTGTCGCCACAGGAAACCAAAGCGGGACGGGTTAGACTCTGCGAGAACCTGAGAAGATAAGAAAAGAGGCCAAAGTATTGTTACAAACATGCCTTGCCCGTAAAGTCCCAGTTTACATTGGCTCAATGATTCTCAAAGTATCAGAGGTGTTTTGTTTCAATGGATTTATTGCAATTGTTTAAATTTTGTTTTGGTGTGTCTGAAAGTACTGAGCATGGGTGGTTCACCTTGATGGCGTGGCTCAGCGCTGGTTTCACCGCCTCCATCAGAGACTCCTGAGCCAGAACCTCAAAGATGGACGGCTGGTCTCGCACATTGCTGGAGGTCAGATGAGCGCCGGCCTCAGCCATGACTACTGCACACCTGTCAATCACCATCAAGAGGATGAAAACTGTATTGTTACCTCTTGTTGAAATGTGTTCAGGAAAAAAAAACTATTAAGTTAATAAAATTGTGGTTGAATCCCAGTATGGATTTCACATGATTTCAAAAGTACAGGGACACGTCACTTCGAAGTTCCCAAAGACACTTCTCTCGTACAGATAATGACGAAATCATGATTACGTGAAACTGTATGTATGCATTTTTGCAAAATGTGGGGGGAAAAAAACAAAAACACGCGATGATAAATGATCGTTTCGTGTCATACAATGAAGTAAAGCATGACAACATTCCTCACCCTCGACCTTAACTGAATGTTAGCTGTAAACGAACAGGACTTTCTGATCGCCTCTGATGTTCCTTGGCGTCTATTCGAGTTTCGTTGACATCCCACGCTGTCATTTCAAACACTTGTCCATTTTAGAAGGAAACACATAAGCGGCTGTTCGATTTAGTGCACCGTGCATTGATGTTGTCTGTCACTCGCTTGAGAACACCACTACTTCCGCATTACACGCCTTTTTTTTAAACCAAAACTTTATTTAAACGTTCCGCGAAGTCGCGCTTTCAGTAGCGTGATTAACCATATAATAATCATTAAAAAAAATAATAATAATTGTAAAAATAATTAGTGTAAAGGACCACACTAGTCCTTGTATGCTTTTTATTTTGTCTGGACTAAAGCAGGTTTTATTACTTAAATGTGTTTGTTTACATTGTGCTTTTCTATAAATATGAAATTCCGTATATATGTACGTTGGAATTGGATGGTTGATTTGTGCTCTGATGATTGAATTTTGTCTTTTGAGTGACACTGTAGCGCCACAAGAGGATGACGCGTAAAGGTAGACACACAGGTGTGGGTAATTGGGAAGTTGATTTATTTGAGCCTGAGCCACAAAGTTTTTTCTCCAGACCCTATCTTGATATATGCTTAATTTTCACTCAGAAGAGGACTTTGACACCTGTGTGATGATGATGATGCTGCTGCAACTAAAATAAAAGACACCTTTGCATCAGTCGAGACTCTCTTTAGGGATCCAAGGGTTGCTACAATTAGAATTCATTAATTTATCATCCGTACCGCTTAACCTCGATGATGATGATAATAATTATTAATGTTTTTATGTGGCCAGTGATACCTATAAATTTAAATCCAATCTTACTTTGGGATTTTCCCCCAAAAGTGCACACCCACACGCATATTCCCAGTCAAATTCCACTGTATCAGTCTTTATATAATCCAAGAGTCCATGAAACAGATGGATGGGGAGACACCACACAGCCCCCAGGCGGTATTAAGAGAAAATAGGAGGGACAGAGGGTGGATGAAAACATCTGATGAGATGCCAGTTTAGTGGATGAGAGGAAACATTTGGTGATTGGAAAGGATTATGGGATTACTGACACAGCTCACTGGCTGCACCAAAGTCTCTCCCATCATCATCGTCGTCGTCGTCATCATCTGGTGGCATTGACTGTCTCGCTGGAATGTTTTCTGCAAAAGGATGGAGCTCCTCAGCAGGAATGGTGAGTTCACGTGTTGCGAATTGAATAAATAAGACTAGTTTTAGCCTGAATTGTATTATGATAAAACCCTGCCACTTACGTTTTGACCTTTTTTAAAAATAACATTTTAGCGTTTTAGGAACATGAAAAATGTACTCCCAACAGTTCATGGAATGTCTCTTGTTCTCTGTTTACCACTGTGGGACATTAAGAAGGTCCCTCAGCCTTCAAGCAAATAATAGAAAAATGAAGATTTTAGTTGTATTGTCAGGGTGCCAGGGATCCATCAGAAAGGAATGAATCCAGCTGTTCCACTTTAAATGATGATGATGTAATTATACTCAGAGGGCAGGATTGTTCAGATGACAAAAGCTATGCCAAAAACATGTGTTATTTATGAGACATGGTTTAAATGTCAATGTGATTATTTAAGAATGCTTCTCTGGCCAGACTAGGTATATGGTGAGTCCATGGTTATTATGCATATTAACATAGACCTCTTTTTATGGGAAAAGGAACTATTGGGTTTTCTGCTTGATTTTTTTTTTTTTGTTGTTGTGATTGTGTGATCACTAAATACCACTACCTATTTTTAAAAGGCTTCAGTACGATAGTCTATCAGACTACTACACCGGACAAGGGTGTAACAAAACTAGTGTTTTCTTTTTCATTCAAATGTGGACGCTTGTATGATTCAATAGTCAAATAATCACATTGTCTTTTCATAGGTGCCAGAGTGCTGACTTAGAGATTGGACGAAGTGAGGTGCAGATTGTGACAACTAACCACCACTCCGCTGCTCTACTCATGCAAAAGTTGTTCATCTCTCCAACAAAGCATGCGCCTCCTCCTTACCAGGCTTCTTTTACTCCTTCTAGCCATTGGTTCACCTTCCTTCTTTTTCCCCTCGGCGGAGTGCACACGGTTATGTCCCCGCCATTGCCTTTGTTACGAGCACACTGACTTGGTGGACTGCCGTGAGCGTGGGCTCGAACACGTTCCCAGGGGGCTCCCGCACGGCACCTGGCTCCTGGAGCTGGGAGGAAACAACCTGAGTGAAATTTGCACCAGAGCCTTCACCGGGCTGTGGTCCTTACGGGTGCTGGTGCTGGCCAACAGCCAGATACAGGCCCTTCAACCACAGGTTGTAGTGAAGTATAGATGATACCGACATTTAACTGAGCGGCGAATCATTTAATTTTTTTTTTTTTTTCGTATCCACAGGCATTCTTTTCCCTGTCCTACCTGGACAAGCTGGATCTCAGTGGGAACCAGCTAACAAATCTCCCCGCTGACTTCTCAGTGAGCCTGTCTGCACTCCGGGAGCTGCGACTGGAGCACAACAATTTATATCGTCTGTCTGCATTCAGGTTCTGCTCATTTGAATCTAGACCCTCCCCTTTTCAGGACACAACTGCAGCACTTTATCAAAGTTTTACACTGTCATCAGATCTATGTTTTAGTCAGCAGGCTGCATCCCGGTTCGATGATTATGATGATTGTTATTATGCTGCAATCCGTATGTCCCCAACTATATATTGTTTTGAAATTCAAACAGAAAAACAAGCTGGGGCATCATTAGTTGATAAGGACTGTAAGGACTTTTTAGGCCCAGATCACGGTACGAGAGAGTCAGCCCAGTCACCCTGAAAATGATAAGCAGAACAGAAAATGGATGAATGGATTAAATTGAAAAAGGAAACAACATACTACGCCCAAGACAATACACAACACAGTATTTATCCAAAAAATCAGATCCTTTAATTTGACTACCATTCTAGTTTTATTCAGATGACACTAAAAGCACAAGTCCCTGTTCACATATTCTGTGTTTCTGAAGCTGCTACAATTTTTTTTATCAGCCATGTTTCAACCTAAAGTACCAGGAACACTTGTATGCATACTTTCAGTTACTAGAACTAAAAGATTCACATTGCCCATTTGTCGTCAGATTACTGAACATTTCCTTCATCTGAGCCTAGTATCTGTGTTACATTCCTCACATCAAGACCTTTGTTTCCCTCTACTGCATCTGTCCATACGTCAGCTTTGAGTACCTGGACAACGTCGAGAAATTGGACCTCAGTCATAACCATCTTGTCTCAGTGGGCCCTGGTGTGTTCAGAGGCCTCTCACGGCTCAGGCAGCTCTACATGCACAACAACAGACTGGCTGTAGTGCTCCAAGGAAGCCTTGACATGCTGCCTGGACTGGAGGTAAAAATGTGAGGCCACTGCATGATTCTGGAGAGAAGCCTTGTTACATAATTCTGACTTGTCCGTCTGTCTGTGCAGGTGCTCCAGCTGAGTCATAACAACATTTCCGAGATCGCTACACAGGCTCTGGCTCCACTCTATAGCCTGGCAGTTCTTGCTCTGGAGGGAAACAACCTGCATCACTTGAAATTCAAAACCTTCCTCAGTCTACACACAACAGCGACACACATCCAGCTTTCAGGTTGCCTTCTACACCCTTTCGTATGTCCTTGTGACAATACAAAATGCTCTATTGCGCACTTTTATATTTTCAGTGAAGATGCGCACCTGCGCACCACTTATATGCACCCCCGATTATAAACCATTTTAGGCAGCGGCAGGGGGGTGGAACATCAATTACTCACTGCAGAATTTACCCTCTACAAATTTCAAAGGACATACTTGCCCAACTGCACTTCTCGTCTTCACGAATTTGCCGTCTTCTCACCAGGGAACCCTTGGATCTGCGACTGTGATCTGCACCGCGTCTTCAGCAAGATCCTTCACGTTCGCCACCTCCACATCGACGACTACCGCAACGTGACATGTCACCGTCCGCCGCAGCTGGCCGGGGCTTCTCTGGCTTGGGTAGACAGCCAGCTGTGCATCGCAGAAACCGCCACCGTACTCGTCATCACCGTCACCGTGCTGGTCACGGTGGTGGCGGCCGTAGTAATGGCAGAACGGAACAGGAAAAGGAACCACGGCAAGAACTGGGACACTGAATCCCAAAACCACACCCACAGTCCCCCATCCTGAGAGCAGGGTCACGGTTGAGTTGGAGCATATCCCAGCTGACTTAAGTGAGAGGCAGGGTAGTCCCTGGGCTGGTCGCCAGTCATTCACACCGATAGACAATTTTTGTTCTTCCATTAAACTAACATGTTTGGAATATGGGGGGGAAAAAAATCATACAAAACTCACGCAAGCACCAAACAGGAAAAGACCGGGGCGGACTTGAGATTTAAAGGCATCCAGCCGGGATGGTCCTTTTTTTTTTTTTTTAAATGTATTTATTTATTTTTCTTAAATACGACCTCAGTTCATGTTTTTTATTTATTTATTTTATTGGTTTGCATTTTCAAATGTATACATTTTTAGGGGAGAAATCAGTAAATAACTAACTTTTCTGTCTTGGTGGGCGTCAGGGAAGAAACCGGACCAAATGTGTCCATTCAAAATCATTGTACATATACATCGCTAATAATTTTCAAAAACGGCAATCAATCGGCAATAAAATGTATTTGGACACCTTTATTTTTGCCCACTTCAACCTCTGAAAATATCACAAGGATTAGACTCTCCATTGCTGATTTATAAGAGAACGAGGAAATGAGCATCTTGCATGAAATCTGTCTCATGCCGGATCTCTCTGACGACCGAGACCACTATACGTCGTTGAGGGGGTGTTAGACCGGCCCGCACAGAAATACACCGGCCGTTCGGGAACCTCACAAAAATCCCAATGGTCACCACGCCCCCCGTTGACAGCTCACCTGTGACTTATTTCTAGTTCTCAGGCTGATTGCAAAGTGAACTAATTTTCTAAAACATTTTTTTCCTGTGACAGTGCGGCCTGACAGATGGCAGAATAGTGTAAATAATAACCAAAAATATGTATAGTTTGTGCACTTCCCAAACAAGGGTGCATTTCAGAGGGTGTGAGACACTGGACTTTCATAAGGAAAATAAATACTATGTTTATTTTGGTTCAATCTGCCCTCAAAAACATGACAATCAATGCCTTTTCATCTGAAAATTAGATTATTTTTAAAGGGTGCCCAGACATACACACAGCTATATACATAGTGAATTTGTCCAAACTTTTATCTGCTTCATTGTGTCTTGAAATAACATGGGAATCCACCACAACTAGCAAATAAACCTCTTGTGAGTCAAGCTACTGCAAATAATACATACAATAACTGTACTTTCTCTTTTTTGTGAAACGAATTAAAATAAAGAGAGAGTGTATACCACAAACATCTTGTCCATTCACTCAGTCTCTAAAGCACGTGTCCTGCTCAGGGTCACATGATGCTGGAACCTACCCCAACTGACTTCGGATAAAAAGATACACTACACTCTGAAAATAGTCGCCAGTCAGTCGCAGGGAACATGTAGAGGCGGACAACAATTCGCATTCACACGATCACGGAGTAGGAACAGAACCCACGCTGCTTGCGCTGAAATCAGGCGAATGTACTACGAAGCCATCAGTGAAATTATCTTTGTGGTTTTCCTTCAAATTCATTTTGGTAGTGATGCATTGAGACCAAAAAAACCAACAACATCCGTATGTTTAAAGTTTATCCACTCATGCATTTAATTTTCGCTTGCTCCCATTACGGCCACAGATGAGCTGGAGCATATAACCCAGCTGACTTTGAGTAAGAGACTGGGTACAATCTGGACTAAACCTCTACACAAAGGTGTTGAATTTCCCCCTGGAGGGATTATAGCAAGTGTAAAAATGTAAGTAAATTAAAAGAAAAAAAAATCATGATTGTCTAGTTAGGAAAAAAATAATCATCTTTAACAATTTTATTACGGTTTGTAGACCATTCAAGGATTAGTGCTGGACTTTATGGCACAAAACAAAAATGTCCATATCATTTATATCATGGAGCAAAACAGATGTAATGAAGAATGTTTGAATTTCTGTGTTTGTGTCTGTGTGTGTGTTTGTCTTTCCTGTATTAGGAAGGCAGAGATCAGTCAACAGCTCAGATTACCACTGTTTTTATCCTGTGGGCTCCCTCTATACCATTTATTGTTGCATATACAGAATGGTTGTAATTGAAGCTAATGCTACAACCAAAAAAAACTCTTCATGAAATGATGTCCCAAAAATTTGTGCAGCCATGTTGGACTTGTGTCCCAAATAGGCGATCTCTGCATCTCTCGGTTGGGAGTAAAAAGCCGAGCAGACTGTAACAACAAGGATTAGAGACAGATTTAGTGCTAGTTACTGAAAAAAAAGGGGGGGATGGGTTAGAGTGATGCAAATGACCTGTTATATAGCACTAAATGTACTCAGCAGTGTGTGTGTGTGTTGCGTGTTTAGTGCACGTGTATTTGAATGTGCTTGTGTGTACGTCTATCTGACTGTGTGTACGCGAGTGTATAAGTGTCTTTTTGTGCGTGTGTGTGTGAGTGTGGTTACTTGATAGACATAGGTCAGGAATGGTCACTAACCGATGCCACTAGTACTTTGGACTTTGGATTTGAACATTTCTATTAAACCAATGGCAGATCATTTTAAAATCGTTTGTCTATTTGTGCCCTGCAATTGGCTGGCCGCCAGTTCATCGTGCACCTCACCTCTCACCCAAAGTCACCTGGGATGGGCTATAGCACACCTGTGACCCTGGTGAGGTTAAGTGCCACATGGATGGATGGATAATGATTAATGACGCATATTCTTTGATCATTATTCATCAGACTTAACCACACTGAAGGATTCCTCTGTTTGTCCAGCAAAAAAAGGAAGCACATGGTGACTTTATAGACACCTGTGCACTTAACGTTATTTCCATGTATGATCTTTACGCCTTTTCGTGTCAGAGCTGTTTGTCGGTGCAAGAGGAGCGTTTGATATACTCCCTCTGTTGTTGGAAATGCAGTCGGACAGAATGATGCCGAAGAGGGGACGGACTGAGCGAGAGAACTGAGCAAAAAGAACAACACAATCAAAATAGCAGCCAAACAGCGGCAACATTACAAAGATTTTATCTACCTTGTGGGGAAGGAACATGACAAGCAGCAAAAAGAACAGGATCTGGCAGTTCAGCAGAGGACAGGACAGGACAGGACAGGCAATGCTGCTGGTGTGTGGTGGAAATGACAATGAAGACTGATCCAACCGCAGTTCTACTGTGCATAAACAAAACAGTTCAAAGGTGAGAGCCTACTTAGACTAGTTCCAAAACACGTTACTGTTTGAACTTTGCCACACCGAAAAAAAGAGATTTTAAAGGTCAATTTGGAGTAATCAGTCAAAAATGAACGCAATTCAAATACAGAAGGGTTTATCTTACTATACAAAACATTCCCTCTTCCCCTTTTACTCATCATGGATTGATTGAGAAAATGGCGTGCGTGGGCTTATGAGGCCTTGCAGTAGGTTAATGATTACATGGCCTCTGCGTACCACAGTTTGTCCACGCTCTTTCGCTAGACCTCACTGAGCACAAGTGAAGTGAGCTTCAGGAGCAATGTCAGGGAAGCGCGTGTGTGTGTCTGACTTCGAGGTGGAGGCCAGGAAGTTTCTTCCTAAAGCTGTCTATGACTACTACAGTTCTGGTGCCGAGGAGCAGATCACGCTGGCTGACAATGTGGCGGCCTTCAAAAGGTATGGCGCACGCAACAATGTTACCTTTAATGGCAAGTATTGTTTTTTTTTTTCCCTTTATGTTGAACGGACTCACGTGTGTGCAATTTAAATTTCAATTAACCTAACACCTTTTTGGAATGTAGGTGGATGCCCTCCTGTGTTTATGATGTACGTTTGCCTTTAATATATCATAATGATGATAGTGCTCAGTTTTGATTGGCATGTGTGCAGTTGCAGTTTGTAAAACTTAGTTGGTTGATTGCGCGGGTGGATGCCAAATACGGGACTTTTAATTCACATTGTCTTGTCTCCAAATAGGTGGCACACTAATTGAGACTTATCACATTTGAGATAGATCCCAAAGTGTGCTTACACAGTGAGATAGCGTTGCGCAGAATAAACATACAGTATGTTTGCATACAGTGCATGTAATGAGGTGGCGCTCTTTTATCACTTTTCCATTGGTTGGACAAACACGCATAATCAGATCAAGCACAATGATATGAAGTTATCTAATAATAATAATGGTAAGTAACGTAAAGCCATCAACACTCAGCTTAGAGCCACATCTGTTTTCCACGTGCTAACAACTTAATTACAACACATCAAGAAGGTGTGGGTTTGTTGTCTTTTTTTATTATTATTATTATTATTATTATTAACAGAGTGATCCATCTGATTGTAGGTGGCGCCTGATCCCTCGGGTGTTGAGGGACGTGTCCTGTGTGGATCTGAGTGTGTCGGTGTTGGGCCACAAGCTCAGCATGCCCCTGTGTGTTGCAGCCACCGCTATGCAGAGGATGGCTCATCCAGATGGCGAGACAGCTACTGCAAGGGGTAAACACACGCAGTGACTTTGTTTTGTTTTTTGTTTTTTTTTATACACCATGAACCTGGAATTGAAATAAGACTGATTGAGATGTGATCCGAAGCATCCCGCATCATTGGGTGGACGTGGGGTTTAAATATGTTTACACACACATACACACACTTGCAACCATTAGGTATTCTTTTGTCATGTTGAGCCCCCCCGAGAAGGCAATTTTTGGACTTAAAAATAATAATAAATACTCCTTCTAAGAGGGCCTTCACACAGATTGGTGCTCAGGCTGTATATTAAATACAATGCTCTCGAGCCATACTGTAAATATAAAAAATATTCAAGTAATTGATGCCACACACCAAAAAGGTTTATAATTTCTTATTGATGGTGGAAAAGCACTGTTTTTGTCTAAAAGAAACTCTTCAACTCACTTCAACAAAATTCTGGCATAGTACGATGAATGTCTAAATGAAACTCCTCAACTCATATCAATACAGTTTCTTAAAGCGTAATGACATTGATGTGACTTCAATGGCTTGTCCAGTGACCACTGCAACAATCGGAGTCGTATTTTTTCCCAGCATGCCGAGCAGCGGGGACGGGAATGATGCTGAGCTCGTGGGCCACCTCCACAATCGAGGAAGTGATGTCAGCGATGACAAGCTCGCCAGGCGTCGGCGGTGTGCTCTGGCTGCAGCTCTACATCTACAAGGACAGAGAGCTGACTCTCTCGCTGGTCCGCCGAGCAGAAGAGGCGGGCTACAAGGCCATCTTCGTTACCGTGGATACGCCCTACTTGGGGAGGAGGCTGGAGGACATGCGGAACTGTTTTAAATTGCCTTCACATCTCAGGTAGGACTTTTGAAAAGTCTCACCAATGAGGACGAAGAGCATACTAGTACATGGACCAAGGATATTAAGAATATCGAATAAATGTCAGATCAGCTTTCCACAGATGAGCATGTTGAAGGACATTTTGTCACGCTTCCCCTCATTCACGCTCATACGCCCCACGTGTGTTTATGTTCCAGATTGTCTAACTTCTCAACAGACTCCTTGGCTTTCTCGGAGGGAGACTATGGCAGTGACAGTGGCTTGGCTGTTTATGTCGCAAAAGCCATCGATCCTGCTCTCTGCTGGGATGACATTACCTGGCTCAAGAAAAACACACACCTGCCTGTGATTGTGAAAGGAGTGCTAACTGGTACGCGTACACACAACACAGTGGCGACCATTTTGTCACTTCTGTCGACTGAAAATGACATCACATTCGCTAAGGGCTCGGATGACGACAAATCACGGCTCAACTTCAGAAAACAGGAGAGCCGTTATTGGTTGTTGCTTGAGCCCTGAACAACTGTGATGTCATTTTTAGTTGACAGAAGTGACAAAATGGCCACCCCCTAAGATGGCTAGAAACAGGTGGATTTTGCTGCTTAACTCATATTCCACAAACAGTATTAATCAGAATTCCATGCTTAGACTAGTGAAGGCTCTCACGAATGCTCACCTCTGGAAATAAACCCATATGGTATATTGTGTGTGTGTATGTGTGTGTCTGTATTCAGGGGAGGATGCTGCCAGGGCCGTGAACCATGGCGTTGATGGCATCTTGGTGTCCAACCATGGAGCGCGACAACTGGATGGTGTTCCTGCCACGGTGTGTTATATATATATATTATATATATATATATATATATATATATATATATATATATATATATATATATATATATATATATATATATATATATATATATATATATATATATATATATATATATATATATATATATATATATATATATATATATATATATATATATATAATATATATATATAATATATCATATATAATTGGCCGCCAGTTGCCATATATCATTAACATTTGAAAGATGCATGGTGTGATACATTGTTGTCATTTACAACCATTTTTTTGCTATAAACAGCAGTACCAGAAAGACCAATGCCTTACACTAATGATAACCAGACATTCCTTTTATGCATGTGTGCGTGTATTTAGCTTGATGTGTTGGAGGAGGTTGTGGAGGCAGCAAAAGGTCGCTGCGATGTCTACCTGGATGGCGGAGTGAGGCGAGGGACCGACGTCCTGAAGGCGCTCGCCTTGGGAGCGAAGGCTGTCTTCGTCGGTCGGCCTGTGCTGTGGGGCCTTTCCTGTGAGGTGAGGAAAGCCAAGAGACTCTACTTGTGGTGGTTAGTAAATTTAAAAGTTGACCAGCCTGGACACTTCTCATGTTATGTTAAACCGGTCCCAACTTAATAGTTGTGAATAATTATGAATGAATAATTATTTCAGGGAGCTATCTTCTGTTGCCAGGTAACAGAGCGGATAGCAGGTCTGCCCCACAGTCAAGTCTTTTGACCAAATCTTCATCATTTTCCCCCACAAATCCTGGATTATGTGTAAATTGTGTGACGATATACCAATTAGCAAATTGATGGAATCAACTAAATATGTTTACATACAATTATGCAATATGTCTGGTGTTCAGGGGGAACAAGGCGTTATTGCAGTTCTGCAACTTCTCAAAGAGGAGCTGAAACTAGCAATGGCCTTGGCAGGTAGCACACACGCACGCAAACACACACGCACGCAAATCTAGACATATCTACTAGTAATCATTTGCATTTATGTGAGCAGGTTGTCGTTCCCTATCAGAGGTAAGCAGATCCTTGGTCAGGAGAGTGGAGGTCACTTCAAGAATTTAAATTGGATCACCATGGATGCATAACTTCTTTCTTGAATTGGAAATACAGTACAGTAAAACATTATTGAAGTGAAAAGAAATTACTTCTGCTTGATGTTCGTCCCTATATTGATCCTATTCATTTATACGACTTTCCGACTACAATACAGACGGAACTGAAAATTACAGAAAATGAATAAAAATGTTGCAGATTTTTTTTTTCCAGATTGGTCAGTAGCAAATGATGTGTGAAAAATTTGGTTTGGGTGAATATGAGCTGCATGAAAAAAAGAGCCATACATATTTATGTACAGTTGAACAATTATTCAACCTTCATTGTAAATTATATTTAAATCTTGAAAGTCTTTTGAATTTGCCCTTTTTTTTTAATTGTTCTCCAATTTCAACCGCTAAATAAAAATTACATGATCTCACACCCAATTCAGATTAAAAAAACAAAAGCACGTAGCAACCATGGGCTGCTTACTACATAATATCAATATGTTAATATCTAGATCTATCTACAGTATACATCTGTGTATATATATATATATATATATATATATATATATATATTTGAAAAAAAAAAGACACTTGGAAAGACTGTTTGACTGACATTTATTTCATGAGCAAGCCAAGGAAGTAAATAAATAACAATATAACATCTAAGACCTAAAGTCACACATAGCAGCCACTGAGGGTAGTTCTTCCTAATGCCTAATGGTCAACCCTCTATCGGGATGTCTGTCACAGAAATGGTCTCGAAGGCTTAAGTGTCTTTTTACACACACTTCCTCAAACGTCTCACTTCTTAAGAGTACGGTGGCCCACACACTGTATGTAAGGACAAATTCTGAATATGAACACCAAGAGCTAGTCAAGCCACATACCATGTACATTACATTTATGTTGTTTGGACACTGGAGAAGATTTCACATCAGGATTTGACGCTACAAGCTATCACTGTATTTTCCTAAGAAATTGGGAAAAGAGAGAAAGGATAAACCTAAACTGCAGCGTTTGGCTTCATTTCAGGTAGCAGGTGTTTGTAGGCTACTTTGGTTTACTACTCATTGTCTATCGTCACGCCTCCAACTGGGACACAAGAGTCAGGTAGGATGGGTGATGACGTGGATGAAGACGTTGGATCATCTAGCCTCTGGACTCCAGAGAACTGCAAGGAGAGAGACTGAATGATGAGTCATGGCAAGCTACTGTATACCCACCACACACTGAAACAACAGTATCCAAATGCATATCTGGCCTGACATTTGATTTTTTTTTTTTTAGACGATGCTGATTCCCATATCTGGCAGAATAAAATTCCAATAACTAATCGGTTGATTAATTGAAAAATATATATACAATGAATAAAATAACAATAGCGATATGAATTACAGGCAGAACATTTGACCATTTGACAACATTTTGCCCTTAAATATTTAACTTTACAAGACAATCTGCAAAAATCATTTTTTTACGCATTTTGGGGGAGGGGAATATTTTAACTTCATTATGTTTCTCTTAGGTTTTGCTATTTCCCCATCAATAGCTCGAAATGGGCCGTCAGAGATACCAGTTAAGTCACGGTACCGCTGTTTATCTTTAATTTTTGCCATTTCTTTGGGGCTGAGTGTGGCGTTGACACTACAAAACCAGCCGGCGGCACTGTGGTGAATAAATGTTACTGTGCCATTTACAACCACTTTATAGTGCACATTGCTGCCACCTAAAGGAATGAAGTGGAACAGCTTCATTTGTGTAAACCAAGAGCTCTCGACTGCGATGTAGACGTTCTGTGGCCAGTTTCATTTCGAACAAAATAATGCAGAAGTCGTGTCACACCAGCGGTCTGGCTCAAGCTC
The DNA here is from genome assembly GCF_054856515.1 of Filicampus tigris. Classification (NCBI taxonomy): domain Eukaryota; kingdom Metazoa; phylum Chordata; class Actinopteri; order Syngnathiformes; family Syngnathidae; genus Filicampus; species Filicampus tigris. The sequence continues at coordinate 12,398,056 of NC_141232.1, read as the reverse complement.
AACTTATCACAGCTGAAAAGTTTTTTTTATATGTACTGGACGCTAGTGGAGACCCAAATAGAGTCTCTCTGCGAGTTGCACTCCATTTGGCCTCATTTGTTTCAAGGTAAAGCAACAATCGATCAAGCATGCCCATCCTTAGTATGTCACTAGGGCTGTGAGCGATCTCACGTGTAGCTTGTGTGTTGTTGTCGTCTTCGGGCAGTCCTCATCTTCTCAAAGCGAGCTTCCATTTCCTCGAGGACCTTTGGGGTGTAGCGCACCACCAGCTTGACAGAGCCCTGGGCGGCCTTCAACAGCTCCACAGCCTTCTCGTGGTGCTCCCCCTCCACAGTCTGCATAGCCACAGATGCTGGTCTTAGCTATTCAGCTATTGCTATGATACCACAGAGCTCATTTGTAGTGAAGGCTACGGTTGACACAAACATACAGTATTACCATCACAACTAGTCACCCCCCTTTACTGATACGTTTACGTTAATCCATCAACCTTTCCGTCTTAACAGTACACTTTACGACAGTAAATTATTGCGTGAATATGTTCCACAATCCATACCCAACCACGATAGGTGCAAATCCACAATAAAAGGACCACATTAATTTTTTTTCAAATTTTTTCAAACACCTAAACTTCTTAAAGCACTCTTTTATTTTCCAAACAAGATGTGTATTGGTCTGTTATTTTGCAAATTAATGACTAGTCTAAAGTGTTGAAAATGGCTTGCTCTTGTTGGAGTTTTGTAGGTATCGAGTCCATAAGCCCAATTGGCAATTTACAAAACAACTACTTACTCAATGCGTGTTCGTTTTATCTTTCAAGAAGGTATCCAATATAAATAAAGACTCACACAAATCGATTGAATCACTGTACACATTCTTAACCTTCTAGAAAGTGTTTTGTTCTGAGCTGTTTCCTACCACTCCATTGACAGACAGCAGCTGGTCTCCTCGCTTCAGCCCTCCCTGACGATCGGCCACCCCCGCGGGTATCACTCTGGAGATGTAGATGGGGGAGTTCTGCTCTTTGCCCCCCATGATGTTGAAGCCCAGCCCCTCGTCTGTCTTGGGCAGCTCCACCACCCGTGGATGCGCGTGGCCCTCGCTGGCTGCAAACGCTGCCACTGTGGCCTAGTCAGGGTGCAAACCAAGTCTTTAAGCTAAAAAAAAAAAAGTCTGCATATTTTCAGTGTAAAAAAATAAATAAATTAAAGACGAAATTTTCTTTACAAGAATATGTACTATGCGGCCGCACTAGTCGAAACACAGCATTCTGATTAATATTGCGTTTGTGGAATGTGTATTGTTGGCATGGAGACAAGTCCCAGGATACACGTGCGGAACCAACAAAAAACATACTGAAGGAATAACAGTTCAAGAACCATAAATAGGCAGTCGCCTACGTCTTATAAAACACAGTATGTGACTTGTACTTAGTTAGCTTGAAATACCTTGGCTGTAGCCTGCGCTCGCACTTCTGGTCCGCCGACAATGTCCAATGTGTCATACAACTGCTCGTATACCTGACGGACAGGGGAGACAGGCACTCAACCTAAAGGTTGCACTAAAGATTAGGCCAGAAACAAACGTTTTAGCAACAATATATACATCATTTTCAAATAGTCAAAGCAATTGTAGCTTTCCAGTAAAGAAGCTAACGCCACTGTGTTATTATGTGTGTTTAAATTGATGGCTGTTAAGCTGACAATTGCTGACAACACATTTTGTCACCCCAAAATGTCAATAACTAAATTTAAACTTTTTTAAATAAATAAATAAATAGGACCTAGTTTTTTTTTTTTTAGTAATAGTAATTCCTACTATGCTAGCTTTCTGTTTGCAGGTATGTAATGAGCTCTTGGGAGCTGAACACACCTCTCTTAGGATACAATTATTGCACAGAGATGCTTTAATTGGGGACTAATAAATTCTCTGGGATCTCATGAGACCAGAAAGCATTTCGATGTACAGTGAGAAAAAAAAAATCTTTCTGTAGTTTCATACCTCTCTAATGGCGGCGCAAAACTTGCTCTGCAGCACTCTCTGAAGGGCCTGCAATTTTGGAGGGGGCAATTCACCTCGGCGCTGCAGCCGGTCCAACAGCTCAATCACCCGACACACATCTAATAGACACACACAAACGCACGCATACAAAGCCAGTGACTTACTGAGAGCAAAAGATGCCGTGTGTGATCGACCAGTGGCTCCATCTTAACTGGTCACGAGTACTGGTGCACTGCCCAGTACAGCAAATGACTCTTTAACCCTGTCAAACTCAAACTAAAGGCTGCAAAATTGCTATCCATTACCAAATTGTGAATTTAGGACTTTGATAAACAAATATTTTATTTTCTATTCACAGTTTCTTACTACTGTATGTCATAATTATTAGCACGCTGACAAATGGCGACGGCCTCCTGCTTTTCGTGAGTTACTGTATATCGTTGCTTTACAGTATATGAAAGAGGAAATGACGTTTACCTACAACCAAGCCAATCTGAATCATCTGATATCAATTTCGGTCTGTCCAAACTGTTATTCGATTGTTTGGAATATATTTATGTCTCATTACATTTTCTGATGAAGGCTAAATGTTACATTAAACAAAATGTTAACATGAAGCAGTGACGTTAGTGCAAATGGCTGTGCATAATTTTTCCATACAGATCTCAAATGCTGAGCGTGTGTGGCAACTGGCGTACACAATTATTAACTAGCATTATTATATTAAATCAATCTAAATAATTATATCGTTTACTTTCAACTCATTCTTGCCTGCAGCATCCAGGGGGTCTAGAAACACCCTTAGCAGAGGTTTACTGTAAATTCTTGATCGGCCCATTTGAACAAAGAGAGGGATAGATGTAGCACCTTCAGCACTGACACAGTAATATGCTGTCCAGTCCACTTGACCACACACCATTCACTTGACGTCACAGTCGCGAGTAACGGATTACTGTTCACAAAGAACACCACTACACGAGCTGAGTTCAGCACGCAGCTAACTAGTAAGCCTGATATTCATGCACGCATGGTTTAACCGCACCCTGTCCACATTTACCCGCGACGTAATTGGCACAGCCATGTTGTTTAATTGTGAAATGCATGCAAACTTGTTCCGTGCATGTCATAGTCACCCAAAGCAGCACACCGGGTTTTTATTTTTTTTTACAATTACAAATATAGTGATTCGTTGCATTATTACTACAGTTGCTATGCGGCGTGGAGGTTTGTGGACATTCAAACGGAATTCAAGACGTGCACAAAAATTGATAAATATCCACAATGTATTATTGTATAAAGCTGCAGTACTGTACCTCTTTCTAAACAGAGCGGTTCCGCCATGGCCGCCATGTCTGCCTCCTTGGCTGGATGGTAGTAAGAGGACATCATCATGCGCGTGCCTGCCTGCTTATTGTTTGTCAGTCGCTCTCCTCTTCACAGAATTGCCTGCTCCATCGTTTGGAAGTCGTCAGACGGCGGACCGGGGGGCAAGGATAAGCAGCGCAAGGACAAGAGACGCACTTTACGAGCGGGGAAATCAATGATGGATGAGTCGCGACGTGTATGGGGGCGTGTGCGCACGTAACGACGTAAAGCGACATACATATATTACACTGGAGTGATAGTGTCAACAGATTAAGCCTTGTGGTGATATACGAGTCAGATTTTTGAGACTGTTGAAAATATGAGAATGTATGAATATCCATGTTTTGTATTTGCCTTTGTATGTTTTGTTTTGTAGGCCACACACGTGTAGATTTGGCTATAAAGTGTGAGCCACAACATTGCGCATGCATGTACAGTATTGATTGAATATTGACTATTATGTGTTGTGTGGTGACTGGTTCTCTATTATTTAGCTACGTACCATACTGTAAATGGCATTTTACAATAACGGCAACTGGGGATAATGCGACACTTTATCCGGCAGTGTCGCTGTAGTACGAAAAAATACACCATCAGACCACACATCGTTTAGGAATGCGGACCCCCGCATGCTCGCGCATCAGCGGATACATCTACTGTATTTTTCTCTTATATTCAATATATATTTTTTGTTCCGTTTGAGTTTTCCCCCTTTCGTCGACCACCTCCCTTTTTTCATGGAAAATTCATATTGAAGCCTTTTTTGAAGAATTTTCTGGGCTAAAATGTTTTCCTCAGTGCATTTCATCGGGCGTCAATTATACGTGGATTTTCGCTAAAGCAGAATTAAAGTCTTATTTTGAATGCAATTGAGGATTTATTGCTCCAATTATCTAGGATCATGATTTGCCAAGTCATGGAAGTTATTATGGAAAGCATTTCTCCTAGTGACCAGGAGATGGCGACAGCGTAGCGCCTGAAGATGATATCGTGAACTGTATTGTAACCTGGAAAAAAAATGTTGATATCCTCTGTTGAAGAAGTCCATCCATTATCTATACCGCTTATCCTCACAAGGCTCGCGGGCGTGCTGGAGCCTATCCCAGCAGTCTTTGGGCAGTAGGTGGGGGACACCCTGAATCGGTTGCCAGCCAATCGCAGGGCACACAGAGACAAACAAACATTTGCACTCACAAATCACACCTAGGGTCAATTTAGAATGTTCAATTAACCTACCATGCATGTTTTTGGAATGTGGGAGGAAACCAAAGTACCCGGAGAAAACCCAAGCTGGCACGGGGAGAACATGCAAACTCCACACAGGGAGATCTGGGCCTGGATCGAACCCACGACCTCTCTACTGCGAGGCGGACGCGCTAACCAGTCGACCGTGCATCCACTGTTAAAGAAGTATTCTGACCCCGGATGTAGCTACACAGAGGAGAAAGGGAACTATTGGGTGCAGCGCAAACAAACCTAGCTTCTACTAAGCATAGACAGATCCAATTTAATATTTATCACAGAACAACGATCGACTGGTTAGCGCGTCCGCCTCGCAGTAGAGAAGTCGTGGGTTCGATCCAGGCCCAGATCTCCCTGTGTGGAGTTTGCATGTTCTCCCCGTGCCAGCGTGGGTTTTCACCGGGTACTCCGGTTTCCTCCCACATTCCAAAAAAACATGCATGGTAGGTTGATTGGACACTCTAAATTGCCCCTAGGTGTGATTGTGAGTGCGGATGTTTGTCTCTGTGTGCCCTGCGATTGGCAGGCTACCAATTCAGGGTGTCCCCCGCCTACTGCCCGAAGACAGCTGGGTTAAGAACAAACCACAAAGCGAACTTTATAGTACAGCAATCAATGTAGCAATGGAATTGTGGTACAAAAGTAAAGAACACCAAAACATAATTAAAAAAATTTAATTGAATTTTAAACAATACAATTGTGAAACATCACACAATTACCTTCAAATCTCACACTAAACAAAGTATCTGTAACCAATTGAACTTTGAATCTAATGCTTAATAAAGCTGGAAATAAAATGTGACAGCTTGTGTTTCGGGTTGTAGAGCACCTTCCTCAAACCAAGAGGCAAAAAGATCTTGAATTGGTGAAAACTAGATCATAGAGCACAAATCGTGCGACTCCACAATGAAACACCATGTGGAACGAACATTTCTTGTTGAGAGGAAGGCGAGACATGGTGTATATATGGTAGCTTTGCCATACAATTAATTTAGGGAGTCATGGTACAGTAGAATATGAAACATTTTTATCAGCGAGCGAGAGGGGTCTAAGTTAGTACTCATCTCCAGTTGTTGCCTCCATCTTATAGCCATTCTCACCAGCAGCATATTCATCAGGTACAGACTGCTGGTCCATCATTCCATCTTGACTGTACTCCTCCATGTTGGGCGCTTCTTCTCCCTCCTCATTGGCTATTTCATCTTGAGGGCCCATGTCTTCTCGTAGGGAGCCGTGGCGCTCCTCCCGGCGCTCACCCCTATCTCTGTCTCCCCGCTCCCTCTTGTGATCCCTGTCCCGGTCCCGGTCTCCCCTACGCCTGTCTCTGTCCCTATGGCTGCGTCTGCGGTCCCTATCCTTTTCTCTGTCCCTGTCCCTGCGCTCCTCGGTACCCTCACCTGCTTCTGCTTCAGCTTCTTCCGGCGCTCGCTCGCCGCCCTCTGGGCCACCATCTCCCTGGTTGACCTCCTCACCTTCAGGGCCCTTAGCCCTCTCCCGCTCGCGCTTGCGATCCCGACTTCTACTCCTCCTCTTCCTGTCGCGATCCCTACTCCTTTCTCTACTCCTGCTGTCGCCTCCAGCCGGTGGCATACGGTCGCGGTCTCTGTCTCGACGCCGACCGCTGGCGGCGGCGACCTCCTCCGCCGGCGCCGGCGCCGGCTGCCTGTCTCTCTCCCTTTCGCGTTCGCGGGAACGGGTGCGGCGGCGGCGCTCGCGGGACCGGGACCTCCGACGCTCTCTCTCCTTGTCGCGGCTACGCTCCCTACGCTCGCCACGATCACGGTCACTATAAAGTAATAAAGATAAAGAAAGGTCAGTTACACACAGGCTTCAAATTTGTTTGCCGTGCTCAAAATAAAAAAAAAAGAATAATAAAAAAAGAAGCTCACCCTCCCAGGGGGCGATCATCATAGCGAGATGCATCATCTCTGCCTGAGTGTTTGATGTTGACATCTGCACCACCTCTTCTAGTTCCTCCTAATCCTCCACCTGAGTGAAACAAATGCAAATGGCTTGGTTAACTTCTTACAATTGCTCAGAAAAGCTTTAAAAAAAAAAAAAAAAAAAGGAAAAAAAAAAAGGAAAAAGTCTACTAACCTAGTCTACGAGGGTGCCATCCTTTGACAGTGCGTCCTCGTTCAACATCCACCAGCACTCTCCTGCCATCAATCTTCTTGCCATCTGCGTGCTTGTAGGCGGCTGGAGAAGAGGAGTGGGGAGAAGAAAAACACGGGAGATAAGAGCATGATGCGTCACTGTAGCCTAGGAAACAAACAGTGCTTTAGCATACTGACCAGGAGCAGGTGAAGCCGAGAGGGCTGCTCTCTGGATAAAAGCCCAAGGAAAATGGGAGTAGACTTCCTTCCACCCGATGCTCAATGTTCTTTTATTGCGTAACTCTACCTCCGCTTTTTAGACGGTATTTCGCTGTGACCAGCAGTGGTGTTACATTTAACCTCCTTTATTAAGTCCATTTAAACCGACTTATGTTCTCCATAATTCAGCGCAGTGGCAAGTTAGTGGAAATACGCAATCAACTGTTAATCGGCTAACTTAATATCTCACTTTGTCGTCGCATTCACTTTACTTACCAAGCTTGCTGGGGTAGTTGCCATTGTGCACATATTACATTGTGTTTACCACGTCTAACAAGACCCTATCATGCTACTGATGCAAACGTGTGTAAATGCTCAACAACTATACAATGAGTACCCACACACACAACCACGCGCGCGCACGCACACACACACACACACACACACGTTAGGTAAAACAAAGTTCGATCAGAATGGTGTAGGTTTGTAAATATATAGTTTTATGAACGCAGTAGTTAACATTGTATCGGACGTGAGGCTTTTGTGGTCGTTTCCATGTGACCTTCTGTGAACTTTTACCTGCTTACCATTCTCCTATGCAAGAGCAGCACAAACACCAACAATAAGGCACTCTCATTCACAGCGTGTCTCACACCTCAACCCACGATGCCACACAAACGTTTGTTGATCCATCTTGCACAAGTGAAGAACTTTTGACATTGGGATGCCTCTTCCTGTCTGCTACACTGGTCTGTGGCGAGGAACGGACGGCGCTAGCGTCGTGATGTTGAAGGACAAGGACTTACCACAACCCCTCACTTTTACCATTTAGACAAGACAGAATCTCACATGGGCCTTAGAACAGTCTCAAAAGCTAAGTCAGAGGGCCTTACCACATCCCCTCAACACCAGAATTCACTTCGTCACCACACATCATCAGTCAGGGGCCTTACCAGAACCCCACCACTTCCTCTCTTCACAAAGGATGCCATTTAAATGCCATCCACAGACAGGGCCTTACCAAACCCCCAACGGTACTCCAAAAACTGACCAAAGGGGAAAATAATTTTTTTTTTAAAAGCTGTCAAAAGGCAGAAGTTGCCTTCATGTTGCTGCATCCAATTAATGGAGGCCAGTTATGCCATGCTACTAACACTAACCACTAAGGTGGAAGAGAATTTGCTTCAATCTGAAATTATTCACCCATTGTCTAAACCTTATTCCAATGGGGAGAGGGGAAGAAAAAAAAAAAAAGTACGACCCGGTGATCTTAAATCATTACTGTAATTAGAAAGACTATGTAGCGAAATTTAATTACTTGGATATGTAGTGAAAAAAAAAAAATTATAAACGGCCCCGGTGTCAGACTCATAATTACCAAGTACATCTGCCTTTTCTATTAAAGCCATCTTAGCCTCAAATACATTAGCTAAACTACAATCAGGGCTTGTTAACAGCAGTAGCTGCCCCAACCACCATTTTACGCTACATTTCTTACGATAATTCACATCGGTGAGTAAAATTTAAGTCTTTCAGTGCCTGGATATGGACTTAACTAAATGGTACAAATCATCCCAGAAACCTTTTTAAGTCTAGTGAATGAATGCAATGTCATTCCTGAACAAGCAAGCAAGCCAACCACCCAACATGGGTCAAAGTGGGTACATTTACTCTCAGGGCAAATATGGGATCTTATCATGGATGTTTTCTTAGCGTTCCGTGACGCCCTGCGCAAAGACGGCACACCAGGTGGGGTCACTACTTTGCCACAAACTATGACAGTCGTGTAATAGTCAACAACAGTCGCTCCCGCTTTCTCTCGACGGGGCCTCTGTTCATCTACTGTGCAACTTCTACATTAAAGAACAAGCTCTGAGCAGCAATGCAAGGTGGCTTTAACAAAAAAGGGCAGAGTCATTGGGTACCATTAAATACGCTGGTGTTCAGGGGTGCGTTCAATGGTCAAAGTTGTAAACGAAACTACTTGTTGGAAAGCTCCTGGGGCTTGCCAGTAAAAATGCTTTTCCCATTGAACGTAGCTCCTCTTCCCTGTATAGGAGGTGGAGGGTGGAAAGAAATCTTACCCATCATACAAACCCATTATACCAACCATACACTGAGCAGTGGTAGTAGGGTGTAGATGTATCATAACCATCATCATCTGCCAGCCAGCTCTGGCCAATAGCCATCACAGATTGGCGGCTGCAGTGGCAATGAGAATAACACACAGTTAATATGATGCTTAACCCCGCCTCCCCACTCAAGTTTATCCCTTGCTTGACTACATTGCTGTGATCAGCAACTCTGGTCTTGCAGAGCTAATGCCACCAACGTCCGAGAATGATGTCACTGTGTCAGATGACACCACCTGCTTGTCTAATCGGGCAGTTTTGTATGAGCCATTGTGGCATCGAAAAATAAATTCTGATACTTCAATATGGTGAAATTTACATTCAATTATCTCACCATGACCAGGGTTGAGGACCACAAAAAACAAACTACCAACTCTTAAGTTGGGGTTCCACAAAATCAATAGATATTTCCAAGAGATACCCCATTCGATGAGTGACTAGTCTTAACCTTGTGCTTACCAATTGAGTCCAACCAGCAGAGTTGCTCTTCCACAGAGCTACATCACCTAACAGTTAAAAGACAACGTGCCCTTTGACAGGCAAAGAGGTTCAGGTTCACAAATGATGCACACCTCTACCTCTCGGTCCACCCATTTTCCCCATGATGCCCCTCTGATTGAAGCAGTCCCCTCTTCAACCAAACCATCAGTCAACTGATGATACGCAACAAACACAGACACACAAACATCACACAACCACGAGACGGTTTTCATCATGCACAATGTGGAACGTAATGTGCAAGAATTTGTCATTTCACTTGAATCCAAATTTCCTATTCATATGGGACTGATCCCGATCCAAGCTGTTCAAGGATGCCAAACCCCCCCCCCCCCCCCCCAAACGTGTATGAGAAGCTGATGCCAATGGAAGAACCCTGGCGGTCGCTTGATGAATATGTGACAAACGTTCTTATAATCTCAGTGCTATATTTGTACTCACAGTGCATGTCACGCTCATGCTCATACTCAATGAAGGCATATCCACGAGGTTTCCCCGTCCTCTTGTTGTACACGATGTAGATCTGCAAGCGACAGGCACATAATCATCAGAATTATGATCGTGGTCGCATTCACCCTGCTCATCAGATGCTTGATTATGCACAGAGCAGTGCAATAACCATATCCCTGCCTTTTTGGGGGTTTACAGCTGCAAGTCCCATTCCATACATTTTCAAAATAAATTTCAAGGTGACCCAGCGCAACGTGACACCTCATCTCTGAGTTAAACTCAAATTCAGCTTTGTAGCAGAGACATATCTGACTATGGCTAGACAAGTGATTAACAGTAAGTAAACTTACCCGCTTAATGGGACCATAGACTTCAAACTCACGACGAAGTTTGGACTCTGTAGTATCGTAGTTCTAGGGCAAAGAAAATATTGTTGACAGGTGAGAGGAAAGGTCCCAGAGGCAGAAATCCCAGTGCTAATGTAGAAACACTTGGCCATAATTTTGGCATACTTACCACTCTTGCAACAAACAACGTCTTAAAGGCATCCCCTTGAGCATTAGGGTCATTATGGGGGTCCCCTAAAATAATACAAATAGGAAGATTTGTTAAACCCCAAAGAGCATAACCAGCCCAAATAGCTTATTGTTTGTCAATGAAGGAACTTACAAAGTTTCAGTTCCGTCTCCACCACCGTTTGTCTCCTTTCAATTTTTTCTCGCCTCTGCAAAGTAAACATTTTGCAATTAAATGGGTAATTGACAGTAGTATCAGGAAATTTTGATGTAATGGCAACATATATACAAATGCAAAGACTAATACGGAATTGTAGCTTGGCCGTGAGCAAGACGATTATCTGCTGGAAAACTGTAGCTCTATGTTTTTAAGTACCAAGTGAGCTAAACGGAACTTCAAATGTAGAAAATTAAAACCTACAAAGCAGTAACGGTTCGATCGATTGAGTCCACATCCATTCAAACGCAAACATTGACACCATCCTACACAGTATTTATAACATTAAAACAGTCAAAGTCATCTTGCAGTGGTTCATAAGTCCCAAACGCACCTTTCTCTCCAACCTCTCTTCGCGAGTTTCAGCCCTTGTTGGTGGAGGGGCATCTCTAGGATCCTAATCAAAAAAGTCAACAAAAGATATGTACTTTCCTTCCTGCATTTTAAAGTAACAATACTGTCATAGGTGATAAGCTTTCAACCTCAAAGTGCCTGATAAACGGGGCGATGCCACAGTAAGGTTGGTTGTGGTGTTTCTCGTGCGGCAACTTCTCCAGTTGAGGCAGAAAGGGGATTGGGTCCCGCGGGGCAAAGAGGGCCAGGAGGTTCGGGGGTAAAAACTGCGTCATTTTTCACCTAAGACGACAAATCAAGTTAAACCGGTGGTTTAAAAAAAAAACAACAACAACAACAATCATAAATGTGAGATCAAGTGTGAGCAACAAAGACAGAATTGGTTGCTAGCTTAACGTGCTAACTAGCATGTACCTCACGGCTGACTTAAATGTGCACGACTGCAATCGGTTTGTTTTTACGAATCATCTTTTCTCAAAATACACGGCAAAGCATTATGAATGAATCACAAGGTGTAGCAGCTCTTTAGTTTCGCTCGCTCAACACTCGAATTACTCGTGTTAACCACTAAGCTAGCTATGCTAACAAGACACATGGAATCTTGTTACCTTCTTTCACTCATCCAACGTCGAAAGATCAATTACACCATCGAAATAAAACGCACATGGGACACACATAAATGCACTGGTGGGTTCAGTTAGTAGGGTTTTCGTGTGCGTTAATAAAAGAAAATGTTGCAGAATTGACCGAAACGCAGTGCGACAACTAGCTGGATCGACGCGTATTGTAGAACTTTGGTCAAATCAAAATGGCGGGATGCCGTATAACCGCCACAGCCGTCGTAAAATAATGTTGCATTCGAGGACGTTGGAAAGTCGGATTTCTCTACTCAGGAGTGTCACAACTTCGAGTCCGGACCTTGTTCCAGGTGAATGTAAACAACAGCAATGGCTAATTCCGATCGGAATGATTTGTTTGTCATTCTGGTTCTTCACAACACATTCTGACCCCAAAACCTTCCTTCATAATTTCCTTTTTTAATGTAAATTAAGAAATATATTTATTTTCAAAGCATTTCATACATTTAACCGAATAATTTCTTGCGGAGATAACGGCATATCTTCAGTACAAATCACGTTGCGTTATGTTATTTAGAATAACTAAATTAATGTAATAATTATAAAAATATGTTCATAATCTTGTAAATTATATTTTGCCAATCAATATGTAGAGTTATGACAGAGTCAAGACGGTCGGTGGCGTCGAAATTCCTCTACCGCCCAGGCCCCCGCACGACTTTACAATTTGTCGTTTTTTTTACTCTGTCAGCACGAGCATTACGCAAGAAATAAAAGGGAAACGATTTTGTGTGCAGATATTAATTCGTTGCACCAATAATGTCAATTAAATTGACAGTTAAAAAAATCTATTTTTCTCCGCACTTAGATTTCTGTACTTTTGCTTAGTTGGCTTTTTAATTTTTTTTTTTTTACATTTAAGTAGACTCCAATTACTTTTGCCACACCTGGTGAGAAGCAAGTCTCATTGTTTCTCTCAGCAAAGGAAAATGAATTTTCCTCGATATTACAAAAGCATTGCCTTTCTATTTGACATTTAATAAGGTGAAGCGAATCGTTTTATTTACAAGAATATTAACTCACACCTGACCTGCATGCTTCCATCAAAATACATTTATTTTACATGGATGTAAACAATTGGTTTATCTTTTAAAAAGTCGGTCTGCCCCATTCTTGACGGTGTTAAACGTTTGCAACACATAAAACATTAAACCGGAAATTATAATATATACATTTGTTGTTTCATATGCAGTGTTAACGTAACATGGCGCAGAACATCGAGTAATCAAGCACCATAAATGAATTGTTGATCCAGCCATGTAATATGAACGATTCAGCCACATTCTCAAACTCAGCAACCTCATTCAGACCAGTCAAGCAAAACATAGTACGAAAACCCGAGAGCCAGTGTCAACTGTATTTGAACCACAGTGTTGTAAATAATTACTGTAGACCAACCCGCTGGCCACTCAAGCTTACGTACTATTTGCAAAGAGACAGGTGTGTGTAGAGGAAATATGATCGGAGTATATTTCTGGAAATGAATGATGAGTATTTAGGAGTGTATTACAGATATGAGACAGTTAAAAAAAAAGTCTTTCTGGTGTTTGTACAAACACAGTGTAGCATTATTGGTTGCATTTTTAGGGTTTGGGGATTTTATTGGGATACATGGGATCCATTCACTCAATCTATACATGGCCTGTTCTCTAAAGACCTATTTTTTGTTGGACATATTTACAATGAAATCACACAGATAAGATGCATAAAGCAGAGAAAACTATAGAAACATGAGCACAACTTGGTGGATGTCCAGAACAACCAAAGGCAGAGTAGGATAACATTTTAAAAAGCCCCGCCCTGTTCCCTGTCATCCCTCTCTTCGTCATCCATTTTGCGCCCATGTTTCCGGAAGTACTTGTAGCGCTGGACGTACAACTTCACAAGGTTGCTAACCTTGACTGGGTTGATTTCACCGGTACGGCTGTGACAGATCTGTGACAAAAACAGAAGCATGATTCAGTTCAAAGACTTTAAGTTCTTAAATTGGCACATAGGAGTTCACTGTAAAAAGCATCCAATCGGGTAAAACTTTGTTTCATATCAGCCAGTTTAGTTACAACTTCAGACCGAACTACATTAGAGGTGCAACGATGAATCGTCAACTAATCGATTATCAAATTAATTATTTTTGATGTTCGATGACTCTCCCCGCCTTCTGCCCGAAGACTGCTGGGATAGGCTCCAGCATTCCCCGCGACCCTTGTGAGGATAAGCGGTATAGATGATGGATGGATGGACTCGATGACTCGTTTAGATACCCTTTTTATTTACAATTGTCTAAATGCACAGAATTTCAGCTTCTTACCAGTCTAATTTTTGTAGTCCTCTATGAAAGCCGACTGATTATTTTTTAGTTAAATCAAAATACAACATTTGCTTTTACTTTGGAAAACAATGATCAACATTTTTGCACATTTTTCTCACATGTTATGGACCAAACCAGTAAGTGAATCCTAATGAATATTTATGCATTTTCTGCACTGTCAATTTGAAATAAAGTCCTGTTTTTGAATAAAGGGATGGAAATCAAAACATGATTTTTTTAATCCGATTCATCGATAAATCAACTAAATAATCGACAGATTAATGGATTATTAAAATCTGAGTCGCAAGAGGTGCGCAAGATGTGCGGCTGACCTTGTGAACAGCTTTTCTGAGGATATCTTTGTAGTCATCCTTGTTGATGTCTTTGCGCTGATAGTAAGGTTTGATAGCAAGCTTCACCTCTTCCACTGCCCGCTCCTGGGTGTGGAGCTTCTTCAGGTACTTTCATCAAAAAAGGCCAAATATAGATACATTAGTAAAAAAACAAAAAAAACAATATGCAAATGATTGTTTAACAAATATAATTACAAGGTATGGGTATGACAAGAAATATATAAAGTTCCCCTTGAGAGTCAGAGATCTAAAATGATCTGAAGGAAGAAATCTTGAAAATATACTATGCAGTGTATTTGCCACTCATGTGCATTAGTAGGTGAGAGATCTGCAGGAGCACTTATGTGTCTTTCTTCTTGAAGAAAGCCTAACCAACAAAACTGTCTAACTGTTTTTATATTGTTCGGGAGTATTTTCACCCCAAATTACAGAGCTAAACATCAAAAGGTTCTTAATGCTCACAACATTACAATGATATTTTCTTTTACTGACAGGAAAGTCAGTCAGAGCCGAAACAATACAACTTAAGGGCCAAAGCGTTGTTGACTTGAGCATTTGCTTTTTGAGCAATGTGAGAAGCCTAGCCACGCCTACACTGAACACCTTATATAGCAGATATAAAATTTTACCAAGCGGGGTAAAATTTGCAATGGTCTCTGTGTTCACTTTTGCCAAATGGCTTAAACAGCCAGCTTGTGTTTTCCAATTTCATGTTTGGTTACGTACTGGCTGCACAAAGTATAGGTGAATAATAAAAATATTTTCGGTGTTTTGTACTGTAAACGGTAGTGATGGCGATGCTATAAATAGTCGAGTATCTTATTACACAAACAGGACAACTGCAATTGTGACAGGATAATCAACTTTTACCTTATCAGGGTCTTTACTTTCATTGTCCCAAAAAGTGTCCCCAGAGCTCCCTGTCAATCCTGGCAGCCCAACAGGCATGACAGGTGGTGGTGTCTGTGCGCATCCGCCTCCAAGGGTGGGGTGCAGGAGGGAGGGCGGAGTTTTGGTGCAACCAACTAATGGTAGAGAGCTCTGAAGGATGAACTGTGCTGGGCTCAATGCAGGCGGCGGAGGCAGATTGGGAGGGGGTGGGGGGATCTGGGAGGAGGTCAAGGAGGCAGCTGACGGAGCCTGAGACTGACTCTGGTTTGCTTGTGAGAGCATCTGCATTTAAGACAGGAGAACAGTGAATGACAATATTTGCCAACGCTCGAATGAAAACTGCTTTGCAATGGAAGGAAATTTTGTACAGTAGTTTGAGGAAAAACACTGCTTTTGGGGTAAAAGTAATGGATTGGTAAAACGGATTGTGTGATTATCATGGCTGGAGTATGATTAAATTTTGTTTTGTACAAGGTATTATTCTATCAACAAGACTGGAGTGCAACAGTCAAAGATGGTCAGTGTTCCTCTCACCTGGCTGGTCGCTTGGATGAACTCTTGTGCTTTCGCTCTGCTGGCAATATTTGCCTCCTCCATTTTGAAGAGTAGGGCAGTTACTAAGAGGACAAATGATGCGAGGTTAAAAATAGTTTGATGCTGAAGTCAACCCCAAACAATTCTTTACAATAATATGTTCTATGCACCTTCACTAGTCTAAACACACCATTCTGGTTAACATGTGGAATATGAGTTAAGCAGCAAAATCCACAAACACAATATTAATCAGAATGCCATGTTTAAACCTGTGGGGCTGGATAGAACATTTTCTTGTAGAGAACAGTTTTGGGTTGACATTCCCTTTGAATACATTCCCCGTCCCCACCAGACATTAAAAAAATAGTTCCACGCTAGAATGTAAAAAGATACTATTGGTTCTCTTTGTAAGACAAGGGTGCGCCCTGTGATTTAGGACCCAAACTTTTACGTTTTCATTTTATGAAAAACGTGAGCAACAGCGATGTGTTGTGTGTCAATCGACAAACATCCCCAGGTGTGAAAGGTTCCTAGTGATCAAGCAAACTCACATGCGAGAACCCCTCCAGTTGTGCAGTCCACCCCCGTCTGCAGACTCCATGGGAGGACAGGAGCTGCCGGAGGAGGGGGCGGAGGAGGCTTACTGGCAGATGACGAGGACACCGAGGAGGAAGAGGGGTCTGACGAGGACAAAGGCAGAGAAAGGGAACCAAGGACACCCCCGACCGATGAGGACGGGGAAGGAGGCGAGGGCGCCGATTTGGGCGCATTGTCTGGCGGGGGCTGCATGGTGGTGGGTGTAGACCCCTGGGGCTCGGCCGGGCTGGGGGGACTGGGTGGCGCAAGTGTGGGGCTGGTCTGGGTTGGGCAGTCGTCAGCTAGGAAAGAAGGCTCCGGAGTCTTGCAGCTGCTGTCCACGGTCTGAGAGTCCGGCGAAGACTCCCTGGTGTCCCGCAAGGGAGCCATAGACGGCGGGGGCGTACGGGGCGGTGAGGCGGCGGGCGGGAGCGCACTTGTGAACGAAGAGGAGGAAGAGGACGACGACGAGCAAGGGGCAGGGCCTGCTTGGCCAGAGTGTGGACTGACGGGCTTGCTTCCATCTCCGGCGGTGGAAAGAACCTCTTGAGAGGCTCCGCTCCAGCCTTCAGATGTCACTTTTGATTGGCTCCCATCTCCAGCGTCCATCTCTGATGCGCCACCTTTTTCCCGAACTTTCTTGACCAAGCGACGGCGGCGTTTGGTTGCTAACGTTGAGGAAGGGGAGGGGGTCGAGGACGAAGTGGATGTGATGGAGCCGGGCTTTGTTTTCTTTGATTTCATTCCCGCAGGACTGGCCAACGAGGGTGGCGGTGCTGCAAGGCTGTTTCGCTTGCCCATACTCACCAGATCTTTATTGCGCACCCCTACTGACAGAGGCTCAGTGCAAGGTTTCAGAAATGGTGACCTGCTCTCATTATCTCGACAGAAGACTACAGCAATTGAACCACCCACCACAGACCCACCGGAAGCTCCTCCAGTGGCTCCGGAACCAAGGAGGTCCATACCCAGCTTGCCCGAGCCAATTGACGCCCCGGTGGTGCTACTCACACCCTCACGCACCAAAACAGACACTTTAGACTGAAGTTTGCCTTTACGACTGCTGCTCTCTTTCTTAGATTTGCCGGAGCGCCCCAAATCCTTTTTGCTGTCTTTGTCCCACACTTTGTCTTTCCCGACTTTCCTGGTTCTCTTGGCTAAAGGAAGGCCGGTTGAGACAGGAGCAGAATCGGACGCGGCTGACAGAGACGGAAGGCATTTGCTTTTGGTTTTATTGGACGAGGAGGACGACGACGACGATTGGGTCAATTTCTTTGACGTGTGACCTTTCTTTTTTGGGTGGTGCCGTTCAGTCTTTGGTGTTGTTTTCGATTTGGGACTGGGGACAGGTGGGTCCGGGGGCAGGGCTGCTGGAGGTGTATCTTCCAAGGATGGGTAGTCCGAGTCCAAAGCCTCACCGTCTAAAGACAACACGTCCATCTCCAATTTATCGGAATATCGGTCCGACTCATATCGGTGATACCGGGGAGGCGACGGTGACTGCGATCGGCTGCGACAAGTTCCCCGGTCCATCTCCTCTCCGCCTGAGTGCCATCTTCTCTTCTTCTTCCTCTTGTGGGGCATGTCTAAGTCCTGTACAATGCGACATGGAGAGGCTTGACTGCGTATAGGAGAACCAGGTACGGTGGTGGTGGTTGTGGTGGTGGTGACCGTGATGGTTCGCTTAATGGCGAAGAGGTCGGAACCATTAAGGTCCTGAATAGATGGCGGGACAACGGGACGGCCATCCCGTCGACGTTCCCTCTCATGCTCCCGGGCTCTTTCCCCCTCCCTTCTCTCCCGGCTTCTTCTAGGCCTCTTTGAAATGTCTCGCTCTCGACTGCTTGAATGAAATATTCCCTTCCGCTTCCGCTCATCTTTTCTTGAGCTCGAACGTCTCTCTCTTTCATCTCTTCTCTGGCTAAAGGTGCGGCTTTGTTCACTCTCTCTATACCTGTCCCGTTCACTTTTTCTGTTTCTGTCTCTGTCCCTACCTCTGTCCCGGTCTCTTTCCTGATCTCTTTCCCTCTCTCTATGGCGTTCCACAGAAGGGCTAGAGAAGGAGTGTCGACTGTGGCCGTCTCGTCTGGAAGAGGCGTGTGATTGTGAGGCCTCTGGGCTACTGTGATGTGTTTTCTTTCTCTTCTGACTACTACTTCTGCTGTTTCTCCGACTTTTACCTTCTTTATCGGTCTTGTCCGCGGGCTTCTTTTCTCTGCTCTTTTCTTGATCTCCCTCCTTGTCTTTCCTTCTTTTCTTTCGCTTCTCATCCTTGTCCCTGGCCTTTATATCCTTGCTTCTCAGTCTGTTCTGGTCCTTGGAACCTTTGGAGGACTTGCGATTTGCGTTTCCTTGCTCAGCAGCGGGTGCAAGAGGGGAAGAAGGCATCAAGTCAACAGGAGGAGAAGGGGGAGGTGGCGGCTGAGAAGTGAGTGGGGACGAACCAGGAAAGGCAAGATATCTTTCTTTCCTCTTGCTGACCAGTTTCCTTCGCAGATCCTCCACTCCTACCACAGGCTCATCTTCTGTCTCCCTGTCTACCTCCCAGTTGCTGTCTGCGCATACCGACACAAATCCATCGCCATCCAGCACGCGGAGGATGCGCTCGGGTTTAGGATCAAAAAAGGTGATCTTGGGAGAGTTCAAGAGGAGATTTTCCGTTGCTGTTCTCTTGCTGGCAACATCTCGCTCAATAGCGACAACAATCTCCCCCTCTTCAATCTCAGAATGGTCAGAGTCAGCCCGCTCTCTCTTAACTCGAGCTTTGGTAGTGCTGTAGTCAACTCGCCTTCTATGAGGGACCTGGGGAGCCAAAGGAGGGCTTGGCGGGTCACTGAAAATATCAGTGGAATCTGGAGGCTCCTCTTCTTTCTCCTCATCAATTTCTCTCTCCGCATTCGTTAGCTTTTCCGTTAATTTGCTGTTTTCGTCATCATCATCGTCTGATGCAGGAGAACCAGTGGGCTCAAACGGATCGTACTTCTCTCCTTCCTCTTCCTCAGCCTTTCCATCTTTTTCCCCTTCTGTAGGATGGAAAGGGTCATATATCTCTTTTTTTCTACCTTCTTCTTGATATTCAACAGCTGACTGTGACGAACTGCGAGGGAAGGATTCCTTAAGGGTGACTTTGGACGTGGAGAGGGATGACATTGCTAGGGACGCAGATGTGGAAGACACCCTCACCAGTTCGGGCTCACGATTCTGACCTTTAACATGGTTCGGAAAAACGGATGAGTTGGCACAGGGAGAGGATGATGTAGATGAGGGTGAAGACTGATCAGATGATGGAGATGACCGAGACAAGGAGGGTGAGCGACGAGGCGGGCTTCTGGCAATCTCTCTTTGGGCGGTGGGTGAGCAGGAGCTGGCAAGCCTCCTTTTGAGGCCGGATGCTGACGTCAGGTCCATGGTTTGGGACAGCTGGTTGTATACAGGTTGGTCAGCTGAACCTAAAGGGTTGGAGGCTGAAGGGAAAGCCACTGAATGATTGGAACCCACAAACGAACCTGACAGAGAGGAGAGAGACAGAGAGATGCAGTCTTGGATTGAAACTAGACATTTAATGAACCGAATGGACATAAGGCTAATGTGAAGAGTGAGAACTGA
The DNA here is from genome assembly GCF_054856515.1 of Filicampus tigris. NCBI lineage: Eukaryota > Metazoa > Chordata > Actinopteri > Syngnathiformes > Syngnathidae > Filicampus > Filicampus tigris. The sequence goes on along the minus strand of NC_141232.1, from coordinate 12,378,061 downwards.
ATTTAGCACTGAATTAAGCAAGGTATGGGCAATAAACTACATTTTCTGATCAACTATGGCTCTCAACTGTGCAATAACAATAATAATCATTTTACTATTTTTCAAAGATGCAGCACGCACAAAAAAAAAGTTGCCCAGTGTGGTTGCCATAGCAGAGGTCTTGTCTGATGTAACATTTTTTCACCCTCATAGATTGTTAATGATGCACTACTGGTACTTTGCTAGTTGCAGCTAAGTGCAATCTAATTTTCCTCAGTCATTTCAAGCTCATCTCTACATTCAAATTCTATACTTCTGGCATCTTTAATAATATGAAAGTAGTCAGGTCAACAATACAAGTAATTTAGTTTACAACTGTGTTGCAAAATGCAGGAACAGTTTTAAATAAAGGCAACAAAATGGTATATATCACCAGTCTATTTGAACTTTTGGTTTATTTAACCTCTTATTTACGTTCAACGCTGCTTTCCCTCGTTCACGTTTGCAATGTACATAAACAGTGCGTACAGTACACAGTGTGTTACTGCGGCGCCTTCACTTACCTCATGACATGAATAAAGCATCTGTCTAGCTATAATCTACCCATCAGTGTCATATTTATTCTTTGTTAGTACTATTGGTATACAGACACTATATTAATGTAGCAGTTCCAATCAACAAATAAAGCAACTTATTGAAATCACGAACCAGCAGCCTTTTTCCCCCCAAACAAAAGCCCCGGTTTCCCATGTCAAACACATTGCAAGCGTCCTTTTGCCATTATGTTGACGAGAATAAGGCTTCGTTTTCATTGGAAAATTAGGCAGCTCCGGTTTCTCTACCACTGTTGCCAACTGGGCATTGATGATCGTTATGGTTACCGATCGTGGTTTTATATGGTGAGGGACGTTTGGGCGTTACTTACAGTCAATCTTTATAATCAAAAGAACATAACACGTTTTGAAAAGTCATCGATTTGTAACTCGCCGCACAACCAGGTAGCTATGTAGCTAAGCTAAATAAGCTAAGGCTAGTTAGCAAAATGTAGCAACTATGGGTTGTGTGAGCAAATTACCTTAGGTCCTGTTACGTCCGGTGTAGTGTTCCAGCGTGCGCACTGCGCATACCGGAATCTCTTTTTATCACATACGATTCCACGGTCAAAAACAACAAAGACTGCTTTTATGGTGTTTTATGATCGCAACATCAGCTCAGTTCCATCAATCTCCGCCATTTTCCACTCCCTCAAGCCGCATGACAAAGGGTTATGGGCAACGTAGTTTTCTAAAGACAGGTTTTAACCCTTTAATCGTCAAAGTAGCAATAGCGCACCAAGCAACATTTACAGTATGCCTTCATCGAGAACCAATTGCAAGCTATAACCTTTTGAAATCAAAACTGAACGTTTTATTGAAAAAACTCTGTCCCCTAAAGGGGTTAACTGATGTGACTATAAAAATCGTGTTCTAAAATAACATCATTCTACCAGACTGCATATCTGAACACAAAAACAGCGACAAACTTGACGTGGTTAGACGTGAGAAAAGCAAAAACAATATTTTACATTTCAACTATTGAGAAAACATTTAACATTTTTTCCAAACGCTGCATAAGGTCATACAGCGATCCGTTCAGCATGATAGAATTTTCAACGGATAATTTTCCTCTGTCCTCTTATTCGCAGGGTATGCAAAATTAATGTTCACACTTATATGGAATAATAAGAAAGGAAAAGGTGTGTATATACTGTATTTATTTAAAACTTATGATATACATTTAAACAAATGCAGAAAACCTTTACTTTGCATTGATAAATATGTAACAAAACATTTTTTCTCTATCTCCACAGGCTTTACAATCATGAGAAAGAAAACAGCCAGATGAGAGAAAACAGAATCTTCAATATGACTAGTAACAAATCCATACACTACAATGACACCCTGATGTTCACAATGCCATTTTCATTCCAGCTGTATGATGCATTTTGTCACAATATGAATAGCTTTGCCCAATCTTAGTTCCCTGACACTTAAAAACAAATTTGTAAAAAGTCTTGGTGAAAGGTGCATTTTGGATATTGTAGATAACATATTTTCACACACACTCTCAGATGAAAAAATAGACAATATGGTGTATAAGGCTCTATTCTGTGAGTACTCGAAACTCGCCTAAGAGACAGTCTGAGCATTAGGCAGGCAAATAGTCTTAATGTTTTGTTCTGGACGAAATTGAAAGCACACATAATGCCATTATATCTAACAAGATTTTTAAAAACAAAAGACAACATGAAAAACATACAATGTATTTAACATCATAAACATTGGAGTCTGCTGGTGTTATTTGTACTGAACATCATAGGGACATGCAGATAGATGTTTAGTCCAAGAAAAAAAATACACACGAGAAAGATGTTTTCAATGTACACAAAACTGCTCCCAACAGACAAATATGTTTGTTTGTTTTTTTTGGTGGTATCTTAAGTCAAAGAATACTCAGTAGTTTACCAACAAATAAAGCACTAGGCTAAAAATTTACAATTGAAAAAAATTGTGCAGATGCAAATCAAAACATGTTCTCAGCCTAAAATTCAAATCCTATGAATCAGTCAGACTGTTGGAGTTGCCATTTTGTCAAAGAACCAACGACTGATCAAAAGTACCTCAGCTCCACAAGAGCATAAAAAAATCTAGTTCAATATTTGCTATTAACATTCATTTAAAGCTTCTGAAAAGATGAACAAAACAAAAACAATGAATAAATAAATAATTCAGCACGTAAAGTGACAGGGAACTGGAATCTGTTCCACAGATCCCTTGAACTTGTGCGTTTAAGCTTCAACATAAGCCACCACTGTCTGAAGTCTGTAACATTACTAGTCAACGACCTGCAGACGTTTCTCACCAATCAGCTGCCGCACCCAACACCACCAGTCTAAAATGGAAAACACTACCCTGTCCATTCTGACGAAGTAACATTCAAAACGGCAAATAATTTGTATTCACAAATTTAACACTTAGCAGGTTCCCACTCCACACATCACCAAAATTGGAAACAGCCTTTATGAGTGGATTTAAACACGATTCTGTTATTCAGAAAATGTATATTTATAATCCAGTCCGTAAATCAATTATTTATTTTCTATCTGCCAAATGTTTGCTGAAAACAATTCAAGTTAGCTCAAAGTGCATATACCTTTGAAATAATGCATGGAACCTAGTGTAAACAACTCAACAGCTCCTATGTCTCAAATCACCACGCATTCGAATCCTGGATTAAAACCTTTGGTATTTGAGGAAGCTGATCATGACAAACCTCACCCCCTGTCACTGTAGCAAGGTGTGATGATGAGACTTCCCCTATGTCTTTCGAAACCACAGGTACACAGGTGTCAAAACAAAGGCTACAAAAGTGTGCCCCCTGCCCCTAAAGCAGGGTATAAACAAGTAGAAACATATTTGCTTGCAAAAGGCAGTTAACTAGTAGTTCAACTAAGATGGGAGTTTGGCAGGCAGGGAGAAACCAAGCCCATCATTTTTACCAACATCTTTGCTTGACTTCTCAAACAAGGGAACGTAACAACTGCTGCGCCACCTCTGGTCACTCCTTCACAGAAGACCCTCACAGCAGAAAGTAAGGGGAGGCCGGCAACGTGGTTTGGAAGACCATTGTGACAAAGCTTCAGGCCAGCCCCGAATCCTTGGCCATCTTGTAGAAGGACCCCTTTTGAGCAAGGAGATTGGATGGGGAATCAAATTCTACCATTTCTCCTTTCTCCATAACCAGCACCCTAAATGAAAAAGAACACGGGTAATTTTCAGCACACAGCAACACTTCAACAGTGTTTTCTTTGAGCCAGTGTCAAATATGCCAAAGAGAGATTATATTATATATACTGTATGATTTTAGAACAAATAATTTACTTTTTTTTTTTGCATATTGTAGTGCAGACCTGGGTATCATCTAGTCCAGGGGTCACTAATGTAGTGACATTTTTTTTTTCCCCAAACAGTGACATTAATGAAAAAATATTAAATGTTAATAGCTGCTCAATTTGGTTGAACTTTTTTACAATAATTTTAATAGCATATCAAAAAGATAAAATTTACTGCTTTATATAAAGACATGAAATTCATATGGAACACAATTGACGTAAGCATGTTGGCGTGACCATCAACAAGTGCTACATTTCACACTTGGTCCCTTGGAAAAATGTATTGGCAACCTGTAGTGTCATAGAAATTCTACGGTAAATGTGGTAAATGATACCTTGTGTAATCCATGATGGTGTTCAGGCGATGAGCGATGGTAAGGACGGTACAGTCCTCAAACTGAGAGCGGATGGTGGTCTGAATGAGGTTGTCGGTCTCCATGTCCACAGCGGCTGTGGCCTCATCTAAAACAAGGACCTTGGTCTTTCTCAACAATGCTCTGGCCAGGCAGAGCAGTTGGCGCTGGCCCACGCTAGAAGAAAAACACAAACGGTGAATGGCTGCACACCATATTTTACGAACCATTGGGCGCACCATATTAATAGGCGCAATATCAATGAACAGGTTTATTAAAAAAAATAATAATAATACATATGGCGCATCGGGTTAAAAAGTGCATTATTTTTATGACGCATTGTTAAATGGATTATTCTAACTGTAACATATGTTTATTTGTTAAAATTGAGTGCTATTTTGCTAGGTTCAGACTGGTCGAAAAACATCGGGTAGCGCCGCGTGTCTCACGTTTGTTCGCCGTGCAACATTACATATTTTTTACACATTTTGCGCAATGACAACAAATGGGAATGAAGTTCCTACCTGAGGTTTTCTCCCCCTTCACTACATTCATAGTTGAGCTTGTCTGGCAGACCGGAAACAAAGTTCTTGAGATGAGAGAACTCCAAAGACCTCCATATGTCCTCATCAGAGTAGCTTTCAAATGGATCTAAATTCATCCTCAGAGTGCCAGAAAACAACACTGGATCCTGAGGGGAAACATTGTGTTACAGTGCGTTTTTGGATCCCATCAAAACAGCAGCTGTTATGACTCAAATGAAGAAAACAAGAGATAGAGTGGAACTTGAAAAGTAAGAACAAAACTCTTATATTACTTATACAATAACTCTAATATTTGTTTTGTCCAAGTTCTTTGTTAGCTCACAGCACTGACCTGTGGTATGATGGTAATTCTGGATCGGAGCTCATGGAGGCCAAGTTCAGCAATGTTCACTTCATCAATGAAAATTTGACCCTCTGCTGCCTCAATGATCCTGAACAGGCCCAGTGTTAGGGATGACTTGCCTGCTCCTGTGCGCCCTACAATCCCCACCTTAGAGGAAGATTTAGTAGACAAGATTAGAGTCTATGCAGTGAATTATTGAGCTTTCTGTCGACTGAAAATGACATCTCAGTTGCTCAGGTAACGACCGATCATGGCTCAGCTTCAGAAAACAGGTGAGCTGTGATTGGTTATATCATTGTGTTTTATTGTTCTCAATCAGTGTTCATTTTAAAGCGACTGTGGCTGTCATTTTGGGTGCGAGTCCAACCTCTGCAGTTATTGGACTCGTTTTTTGTCAAATGAAATGTCCTCAAAAATGCGACGCGTAGTCGTGCAAGATTGGAAGGTTTTTTTGCTACTCTAGAAGGGGTCATGGGTTCAACCTGGCTAGTGGGGACTCCATTGAAATATTTCTTATCCTGCTACTGGGGGAAAGTGTGTGTGTACATGAGAGTGAGAGAGACAAAAGGGGAAGTGGGGACATTGTGATTTGAAAATGGCAATGTATTACATTGCAGTGGCGGTTAGATTTTGATTATTTGTTCAATTTTTATGTTTTTCTCTTTGATTTTTTACTTCATGTACGGAACTTTGTGTGCAGCTGTGGTTGTTTTAAGTATTCTACGATAGAAAGATGAGTTGAGAATTTGTTATGTTTTTCCTGTGCTTGCACCGGTTTTCTATGGGTACTTTTCCAACATTACAAAATGCATATACAGGGTAATTAAAGACTAAATTCCCCATACATGTTAATGTTTATTAGTCTATATGTGCCCTGCAACTGACAGAAAATAGATATACGGATAAAGGATTTTACTTTGTTTCTCAACTCTACTATACACATTGTACATGTGTTTTGTAAAGCTTTTGATTTGGGGTGACCAATGATGTGCAACAAAGTGGCAGACCTTCTCTCCTCCTGAAATGCTGACTGTGATGTTGCGGATGGCCAGGTCCAGATCGTGACGGTATCGTAGAGCGAAGCCTCTGAATTCTACGCGCCCTTCGGTGGGCCACCCAGGGGCAAGGCTGGAGAGCTCATGCTTCCACTCAGCCTGGTGGTCATAGGAAGCACATCAAAAATGAGTACCGGACCACAGGGAAGATTAGACAAAAAGAAATGATAGCAACAGTATGAGAAAGTTGCGGCTTACACAACTTAAATCTGAAGAGAAGCTAGTCAAATGAAATGCCAAGTGAAAATGTTAAATTCATTACAAAGGGTCAAAAATGTGTTTGGTTTTGAGGATTTTTTTTAAACCATGTTAAGTTTTGCATCAGGGTACTGGCTTTCTTGAGCGAATTTAAAAAATAGTTGTACAACCATTTTTGGCGCATGTTAACATTTTAGTACTTGCTATGAACACACTAAGAGTAAACATCGTCCACATAAAACTGTTCTGCACAAAGATTTTTTTCAGGGATGGAAATCAGGTTAAGTGCCTCCAAATCAAGACTGGAAAAATGTGGGCAACCCATTTTATGCATCGGTACAATTATTTTTGTTTACTTCCAAATTCGTTGGGAGACACAATATACAAACAAAATCCTGAAAGAGTGTACTGTACCTCTTTTTCTGTGTCACTGTACTCTTTCACTCTCTCCACTGCAACTATGTTTGTTTCCAGATCGGAGGACATCCTCACCAGCCAGGTCAGAGAGGTTGTCAGCTGTACAAGAGACAGGACAGCCAGGTGAGGATGATTTCATATCCACCCTAAAGTCCTCAACTAAATAAAAGAAGATAATCTGTACAAGGGTTCAAAGTCAGAGTATGAGGGAATTTATGGAAAAGCAGGTGGCGGTGGGGTCGTTCTTCTTGGAATTACAGTACGTCAAAGATGAAAAGGGATGATCTGCGTGTCTACCACATAGTACACTAGCCCACTCTACTATTATTTTGATCTCCTTATCATTTATTAAAGATTTGTTATTAACGGCCCTAAATACAGCCTAATCACATTACAATCGCATTACACATCTGAAAGAAGTAATTTCTTGACCAAGTTGCATAGAAAGGAAGTGAGGAAGTGCTCGGTCAGGTAAGTTTACCTGAAGGGCATAGGAGATCGCTAGGCCCATGATACCTGGACTGAGGTTCTCTCTGGCTATGACGGCAAACAAAGCAGCAGATGACACAATACAGTTGCCGACAAACTCCAGTCGGATTGCCAGCCATCTGCATAAACATAGCGACATGAAATTGATAAATAAGCAGCACATAGGGGAGACTTCTAATCATCTATTTTTCTATTCTAGCAACTGTGGTATTTCCTCAAATAGTGATCGAGTGTGTTCACTCAACTGCAGGAAGAACCGGGATTTCAAATTTTTGGTATTCGGATATCCCGGAAAAAACGCCTATTCGTATTGTCTGTCAAAACATGGATGAATGAAATTCATCAAAGTCTGACCGGGTCTCATGTCTGTTGAGGAAAAAATCATTTTGAGATATGTTTCGGCATCTGTATCATTTGATCTTAATTAAGACATATTGTATTTTGATGGCTCATCATTGTCGCCAAACAGTAACACCGAAACGTCCACGAAGCACGGCGAGCTCAGCCTCCATCACCTGCATGTGTGGGCTTCCTGATTTTTTCTGTCAAGCATTTTACCAAACATTTTCTAATGCTATGGATCATGCGTCTTACGCAATACATATTGATAGATTTACAGGGCAGCCCTACTGCTTCTATTGTAATGATAGCCACTACCTGAGGAAATGTAGGAATCAATATTCCATCCAACCTGTTTGCTACAATGCTGGGGTAGTAGGCCTTCTGGTTATGGTCAACCCTGTGATCACTCTCTCGTATAAAGCGTTCTTGTTCACCAAAAGCTCTGATGACGGACGTGCCCAGCAGTGTTTCATTAAAGTGGGTATAGATTGGTGAACGGCTGACAGACTCCAGGCGCTTCAACTGGCGTGATGACGCCACATAAAATCTCTGAACAAAAAGCAGATAAGAGTGTAACCATAACTCAAAACAATATTCGCATATAATGTAGAAATTAATGTGCAATAGATAAAATAACCAGAAACAGAACTGAAACATGAATGACAAAGTACTGAAAGTGATAGAAGGCAGTTTTGTGGGGTGTATAAAAAACTAACCTGTACAAAAAAGTAGAGCACACCAAGGAAGGGAATGATGATCGCCACAAACGGTGTAGCGATCAGGATGACAATACAAGCACATATCACATTGAACATGGAGCCCATGAACATTCTAACAATACTGGGGATCATTGTGTCAATGGTGTCCATCTCCTTGGCAAAGCGGTTGACAAGGTTACCGCTGGGGGTTCGCTCAAAGAAAGACATAGGTGAGCGGAGGACATCATACAGCATGGACTGATGAAGATAGCGAGACGCCAGAATGCCCCCAATGGACATGGACAGGGAGTAACCAAAGACTGACACCCCTACAAAACAACAGTGAGATTTACATGGTTAACAAAAAAAAGAAACTTTTTGAATTTAAATTTTATCACCATTTGTAAGCTACACATACTCAATCAACCATCACATCCCTAACCCACACGTGAGTTCTAAAACAGGTGTGTCAATCTCATTTTTTGTCACGGGCCGCATCATCGTTATGGTGTCCCTGGGAGGGCCGTTACAACGCCCTTATCGCCTTATAGTGTCTTTGAGATCAGAAGCCAATAAATTGTTTGTTCAATTATTATTTTTTTTATTTTGAAGAAGGCATTGGTAAAAAATGTTTGCAATATCTCATATGTAGTGTTAAAAGTGAAGACAATTTCAAAGAAGAAGAAGTCAACACACATGATTTGCCTTCGTGGCAACATTAGAATAAAACACAAAAACTCCACGCAGAGAAACAAAATATACTCACCCTGGGACAGGCCAAGAGCACCATACACGCCCAGTCTCAGTTGTCTTTTAGGCTGAGTGCCATTAACGACTGGGTCATCAGTCCAGAGACTGAGCCAGTAATTGGAGAGCAGAGAAAACAAGTTATGAGCCAAAAACAGCAGCAGACCAACGCAGGCCAGTACACCGATTGCTTTAAAATAGGCCCAGAACACAGAGAGCTTGACCTGTGGCATGAAAAAGACATAGATTCAGTCTCACGTTCAGACAAGCACACTTTGAGCAATGCTCTGTTATGATAACTTGGTTGCATTGATGTCATCTGTCAACCCACCCGTCCTGTGCCGGCCTTGTCAGCCTCTGTTAGTTTGCCTGCATCCTTGGTCTTTTCGTCCAGCTCCTCTTTCTCCTTGCCTGACTGGGAGAGTTTGGATGTACTGCTGGTTTGACCAGGCCTAAAAAAAAAAAAAATGTGAGGGACCATGTTAGGTAATCCTTTTAATCATTTTAATTGACAGCAAATTAACAGCTATTGTCTGCCACTTTTGTCGTCCAGTTCTACGCACCCAGTTGCACTGCCATTCTCCATTCCTTTGGTTACTATTTTTGGCTTAGATTCTACATCTAAGGAAAAGAATGACAAGTAAATAACTACCAAAGCCAAACACTCTAGAAACACTAAGTCCTTGTGTTGAGTACAGTGTCTCACCATTGTTGTCTACATGGTCAACCCCAGCGTACGTATGAAGAAACTCAGAAAAGGCACCCTCAGTTGCCATGAGCTGCTGGTAGGAGCCAACTTCTGTTATTTCGCCTTCCACCATGACCAGGATCAAGTCAACCTGAGGCAAGTAGCTCAGCCCATGTGTCACCAGCAGACGGGTCTGCACACGCCCACACATGGGGAAATGTAAAAGTTCAGGGGAAAAACAACATCAACGCCTCAATTAATTAGGTTAAAGTAATCACTTTACTGACATTTAATCCAAGCATACACACCTTGTCCTTCAGCAAGCCCTGTGGACCAATGACATGCTCAAATATATGTTTTCCTACATGTGCATCAACAGCAGACAGAGGATCATCAAGCAGGTAGACCATGCGGTCGCAGTAGACAGCCCTAGCTAGGCTCACCCTCTGCTTCTGACCGCCAGACAGATTGACACCCTGTACATAGATAAAAAGCTAGATAAGATATGTGTATAGTTTGGCTTTGCAAACATATGAAATAGTGCAGGAGGATGTTGCAGAAAATCTGTGCCCTTTCATATAACAACATGGCATCAGCTAATCAGTTACAGTATGTGAAAATTCCACTGCCCATGTCCGGTTTGCCTTAAAAGAGTGACAGTGACAATTGCTGGCCATACAGACAACTTTTTTTTTTTTTTTATTTAGCGTTGGGGTGGATCAGGGGGTGTAAAGAATAGGAACCATTTTGGACAGATTGGACCTTTCGCATTTGCAGAATAAAGGCTTCACGAAGTCTTTAACTTCCTCGCATCCATTAAATAGTTCAACTGAGAATATGCAGTCTTCTGGTAGTTACTGTTAATATAATATAGCAAGCATTAAAGATAAAAGGATCAGTTGAGGGGTTCCCACAGAACCTTTGATAACTTTAGAACAATATTTGTTCTACATTTCAGATGATGCAGATGCGTGGTTGGTTATGAACCGATACCTTTTCTCCAATCTCTGTGGAATCTCCAGCAGGCAGGATCTCAAGGTCAGGCCCAAGGGCGCAAGCAGCCACTACACGCTGATACCAGGCTTCACTAATATCCTGGCCAAATATAATGTTTTCCTTCAGTGTGGAATTTTGTATCCAGGCTTGCTGGGGCACATAGGCCACTGAACCCTGGAAAAACAAACATGTAATGTAATGAGGCCAAGCGTTACGATGATGAGTTTACTTCCATACCCAACCATTTAACTTGAAATAAATCAAGATGTGATGAAAGTGTAGACTTGCAGTTACAGTTTGAGAGGCATTACAAAAATATGGCATTTAACGTATGGGAAGTAAGCCCATTTTATGGAAAGTACCGTATTTTTCGGGTTACAATTCACACTTTTTTTCAGTTTGACTGGTCCTACGACTTATACTGAGGTGCGATTTGTATACTATGTTGAAATTAGAGCTCAAACTGGTACCTAAAATCCCTGTTCCTTAATCATGTTGGCTTCCTGTGCATTACCATTACATTTGGCAAAGACTTTCTATACTTACAGTAGATGTCATGTCTTTGTTTATCGTAATTGCTTGTTACTGCAACACTAGTGTGCCATACTACCGGAGACAAATTCCTTGTGTGTTTTACATACTTGGATCAATGATACTGCTTTGGGGTAGCATCTAATACATCTATCTAATCTAAAATAAGCATTTACAATGCTGTGGTGGAGGAGCAACTTTGCACATAACACTACATTAAAATGTAAACAAAAACGTGTTTTCTATTTTTTTTTATTCAATCAAAATAGGTTAAAACAAGCCAATAATGATCAATATTGACTGATTTGTAATAATTATATTGTGAAACATTAGTCAGCCATATCGCCCAGCCCTGCTAAGCACATTATTTTTAAAAAGATGTTTATTTAATCTTTATATTGACCAGTTTATTTGACTTTTTCATAGTTGAGTTGACCCCTTATTAAAGTTTAAGTATTATATGTCAAAATAATTTTACCTAAATTCTGCCTTTTTTCTCAGCGTCCTTATTTTCAATAAGAATAAATAAATAAAAACAAATCCAATAATTATCAATAATCAATACTTATATCGTAATATACATTTCAGTCATATCGCCCAGCCCTAGTGTACTGTATTGTGTAGTTTTTTTGCTGCTTTTACAGTAGTGCACACCTTGACGGCCACACTTCCTCCAAGTTTGTCCATTTCTCCAAGCAAAGCGGACAGAAGAGAGGATTTTCCAGAACCGACCAGTCCCACAATCGCAACTAGTGAGCCGTCTGGGATGCACACGTTCAGCCTGCGCACGCAGAGAGCAAATTGTCAAATCAAAGTGTCAAAACTTAATACAAAGACAAATAAAGAAGCCAGACACAGTTGTTAGGTATACGCCAAACTGGATACCGGTACATTACTTACATTTTGAGGGTCGGTGATTCTGTTTTTGACCAGCTGAAAACTCCATCCACTATGGAAATACTGTTTGAGGCTGTGAGAAAAAAAATACACAGGAAAAGATGTCAAATGCTCCTAAATGCTAATTAATTGAGGTGTTTCAGTAGAAACATGTAAAGAGGGAAGAAATAAAGACTCACAGCCAGCTACTGCTTTGCGCTCGACACTGTCTTCCTGTAGCTCCTCATGTGAGAGAAACACTCTCAGCCGCTTCAAGGAGACGCTCGCCTTGAGATAAATGTTCTCAATGTTTTAACTATTTTCTTACTGTATATCGCTAAAGATGTGTTCCACAATGTTTGATCCATGTTTACAATTTTTGAAAGATGTCTAAATCTTACCACCTTTTAGCCAATAACAACATATGAACAGCCGAAATGTCCAGAAGATAATATTGTAATAAAAACATTGTGTGGCACAATATATTTGGATATTTTTGAGAATGATTAATGTACAGTGGAAATTATTGTAGTTATTAGCTGTTTTTGGAATATATACAGAGAAGAAGAAAAAAAAGCAAAACTGTCAGAAATAACTTGTTCCTAAAAGTAAAAAATGTGTACCAGTAATGGGCTTCTTCCATAATGCAATGCAACATTTTATGACTGAGCATGTGCATTGACTCACACTGACCTGCACCATACTACTGATGACCATAGGCAGCATGTTGAGAGGAAAACGCAAGATGTTGAAGAGTGCCAGGGAAACAAAGGCCTTCTGGGCATCAAGCACATTTTTTTCATCGACCAGCACATATACTGTGAAAGTGGACAGGGCAACCTGCAGAATGAAAAACAAACAATTGGTGATAATTGTGAAATGGTGGGGTGTCATCCGCTAATCTACAGTATTAAAGTATTTATTTATACAGAGTTTATATATTTATTTGATTTCTTCTCTTTTTATGCATTTGTTTTTATTTTAACCAGTTGTCTGCTGCAACCTCTTGGTCCCTTAAACTATGTTGCTTAGTTTTAAATGTTTTAGACATTTCAGATTTAAGGTCTACCCTGTAATAAGCATAATACATTAAATGAAAAAAAAAAAAAAGAAGATTCAAATTGTTTTAATTTAACATGAAATTTGAACGGATAGCAGACCTCCTCTTAGCCACAAACGGGAGTGTTGACTGATAATAATACTGATAGTACACCTCAGAAGGTTACAATAACTACACCTTTTCCTGTGCTAGATACAGCTAGTGTTATGTACGCTTATCTGGTTAGCACATCTACCAGAGTTGAGAGGTTGTGGGCTCGATTATCGGCTTAGGTCTTCCTGATTTACGTTCTTTCATTGATTATGTGGGTTTTCTACAGCAGGTTGGGGTTTCTCCTGCAATCCGAAAACATACATGGTAAGGAAGGTTAATTGAATACCCTTCTCCACTGAATTTTTCCTTGCCTCAATCACCCAAATGCTTCCTCATCTGCGATTCAGTTGGTGTCATTTTGTGTGTGAAGGGTGCGGTTCTCGACCTGTTCCACGTGTAAAGTGCCTTGAGACAGAGTAGCTTCTGTTGTGAACGGGCACAATCTTAAAAAAAATGTGCTTGACTCAACCCACATTTTTTTTTTTCTCTTGCGATAATGACGAGGTAATAAACACCGCCCCACGTATAACTATGCTACTTTGTTGTACTCACCAAAAAGGGTGCACAGACCCAGGTGAAAGTAGACACTGCCCCAAGGTAGGCAGCCTTCTTGAGGACATTCAGCTCGCTCTCACGGATTTCAGACACTTTGCCCTTGAAAGCAAGCTCCCAGGCATACAGCTTCAACACCTTGATACCATTCAGCATCTCATTCATCAGCTTAATGCGACTGTCTTTACTCTTCATCTGTGCGACCTGCATAAGAAAAACAAACACAAGCTATAAAACACATACTGTGACACTTAGAACACATATGCAAAATCTATTGAAGAGTTTGAGAATAAAAATAACAGTCTCGGCACTAGCTAACTATAAAGAGATGGAAATGGCCCAACAAGTTAGGAGGTACTTATTTAATTTAAATAACACGAAAATATCCCTGACATGGTGCATGTCGAAGAAGTCTCACCTGGTAGGTTTTGGTTTTCATGGCAATGAAAGCATTAACCGGAACCATTAAAACCATCACAGCAACTCCAGCAAGAACAGACGGACCCAAGGTCTGCGGAAGAGTTCAAATACATTCAAGGATTTTATAAACATTATCACAAATATCAACTTATTAATCAAAATAACACACGAGCACAGAATGCTTGTTTGTCTATATGCGCCCTTTTGGCCAGTCCACGGTGGACGCTGCTTCACACCCAAAGTCAGCTGGGCTAAGCTAACTATAGATGATAAATGGATTGATGGATGTAAATTGCTGGAGCCCTATCGGGTGGCCCTGTCACATGCTCAGTAAATGAATCCACCGGGCAATGCAGCTGTTGAGAGCCGCGAGAATGGAGGAGCACGCATCCAAGGCTGCAACACGCAAAGCCTACCTTCTTCGACTAAATACACTATCGCGCACGGCTGGCGCACACAGATGCCAACTCACAGCGCCAAACAGAGCAGACACGTCTAACAATTATTGCTTGAGGAGGACTAACCAACCATATCGTTTTTCTTGTATTTTTGTTAGACTAAACAATAAAGCTTTCGAAACTCTTTGCATAAGATGTAATTTTTGTGGTTCTAATTGAAAAACATTCAACTATGTGCCGTAAACAAACAACCTCTAAGTAGATCTTGCATTAGTTACTCTTTGAAGTAGATTCCTACCTGCCACAGAAAGTACAGGGCTAACACCACTTGCAAGGGGGCGGACCATATCATGTTAATATAGGCGATAAGATCCATAAAGCGCTGAGCGTCCACTGACATCAAGTTGACGATCTCTCCAACCGTGGATGTGCGGCGGGCCGCGCTGCTGATAACCAAGGCCTGATTGAGGAGAGAGGCAAACAAAGGTTGGATTGAGGATACTGTTTCAAAAAATTCTACTTCATATTAAGATCCATTACACAAAAAAAGCAAGCGTAAGTACCTTCCTATAGACTGCTCCAACAATGGCAGTACGCAGACGCATGCCTGTGATGAAGCAGACGTGAAAATATCTCTGGAGGATGAGTGACTGCACACAGGTACATAGGAAGAGCAGAGCTGTGTAGAAGTAGCCATGCCAGTAGGGAGCGCTGGAGTTGTTCACAAATTGGATCAGAAAACTGCAGATAATCATGTGGAGAGAATGACTGATTAATCATAAAGCAAAACCTCATGAAATTGAATTCATTTGAATGTTGTCTAACCGGAGGATCTCGGGCCCAACAAACATGAGGATGTCTTGTATGAACTTGTAGACGCATGAAATGAGGAAGTACGGCCCAAAGGCCAGGCACAGAGCCCACAGCAGGGAGGGCTCCTTTGTTTTTGTGGTTTTTACTAATAAGATTTCAGACTCTTCCGCAGCATGACTCTCCTTGTTGAGAGAGTTTTGGGCTTGCCTGGGAGAGTACAACATCTTCTGTTCTGTTCTGAGAAGATCAAGAAAGGTAGATAGCTTCTATTAACATTCAACAGTTAGTCAAAATGATGCGAAACCATTCTTTCCAAAACTTTGAAATTACATTTAATCTATGAAGAAAAACATTGAATTGTTCGGAGTATATATTTCACATGAGAGTAGAGCCACACTGGGTCCCTGACCTTTTTCGCTTTTGACAATCTATCTTCCAACGTTGAACCAGCCTTGGTACCACTTTCTGTGAACGGTCCTCAGGGTTCAGAGACCACAAGTCCTTCTCCTCCAGGGGATGTTTGTAGCCATTCATCAGCATCCTGGTAGGGAACAAAAGGTTAAGTGTTGAGGGGGAAAAAAAATCAGATGGTTCATACAAACAAGAAATAGGGAGGATGTCATCTGAGGCAGGCTATTAGGAGAGGGTATTTATGACATTCAAATGGGCAAAATTAACAGCAATTCAATTGCACTGAATTCGGAAATTCTGAATTTTGCACAGTTCTGGTTTGCTAACAATTCTACAGTTACATCTAATTGAATATAATTATATTAGTATGGGCGGCACGGTGGTCGACTGGTTAGCGCGTCCGCCTCACAGTTCAGAGGACGTGGGTTCGATCCCGGCTACGGCCTCCCTGTGTGGAGTTTGCATGTTCTCTCCATGCCTGCGTGGGTCTTCTCCGGGTACTCCGGTTTCCTCCCGCATTCCAAAAACATGCATGGTAAGTTGATTGGACTCTCTAAATTGCCTATAAGTGGGATTGTGAGTGCGGTTGTTTGTTTGTCTCTGTGTGCCCTGCGATTGGCTGGCAACCAATTCAGGGTGTCCCGCGCCTACTGCCCGAAGAAAGCTGGGATAGGCTGCGGCACGCCCCGCGACTCTTGTGAGGATAAGCGGTATAGATAATGGATGGATGGTTATTACCCAGAGATGTAAAATAAAATTTAAAAATTATTTTAAAAATTTATATGCTATGTTTTTGTGATACGCAAGTGGGCAGCCTCTCAGTATGCAATGCATGTATGAAAATGAACAGTGTAAATTTAATTACTTGTCTATTAATTGGAAAATGTAAAAATGAGTCATTCTGAGAGGCAACTGATAGAAAAATGTAACCTTGAAGGGAGTGTGTCTCAGTGTGTCACAGAGAGGCTGATTTGTAAAATTACAAGCAGAATGACAAATCACAACATTATAAAACACAAACATTTGGGGTTTGCTAATTTAATTTGCGTAAAACTGTCTTTCAAAAACCATAACCACTGTGCCCAAAAAGTTACGAACCCAGTTACGCAAGAATGTCTACTAAAGAAGTAGTTACCTTGTGATCCACCAGAATGTTATTTTGGAAAGGAAAGAAGCGCCAGGCTCAGGGCAAGGATTCTAGCAATACCAAATAAAACATCAGTTAGATCCAAGAAAAACAAAACGTAGCATTGGTGCATAAATTTCGCATCTGGTCATATTTCTAAAAGCCAAACAGATATTGTTAGAAGAAATTCAGGTAGCGATTAGACTTACTGAGTCTTTGACAACTTGAGAGAAGAGTGGGGGCTGATCTGACAAGCAGGACAAAATTAACGAAACCAGCAGCAGGGTGTAGTACACAAAGAAGGTGGTGTACCTCCACACACAAATTGTTGACGGCTGGAATGAAGGAAGACATTCTTAATTTGTGATACGAGTTCATGTCAAAACATCATGATCATTATTTGCTGCACCCATGACAGTGGTAGACTGACCTGCTCCAGGGCTTGGACGATCTTGGACCGGAAGGTGATTGTGGCACAAAGCAAGGCCAGCAGCCAGAAAAACAGCAACACTCCAGATGACTGTACCCCTTTTATTCGTTCATATTGAATTGTCAGGGTGGCCAGCAACTGGAGCACACATATAAATATATTAGGACATGTCCTAACTTTTAAAAATAAAAATGTTTTTGTTTTGCTCATGTAGTTGCAAACATAATCACTAAGGATGTCCCAATCACATTTTTTTGCACCAGAGTCCAAGTCCCCTGATTTTGAGGATCTGCCGATACAGAGTTCTGATCTGACACCTCTATAATGTATTTAGGACAAAAAATGAAAAAAAAGAGCGCATCCAAATTGTCTTAATGTTGTTGTTTTGGGTTTTTTGTGTGTGTGTGTGGGGGGGGGGGGGGGGGGGGCGTAAAACCATCACAACATGAAACTTTTCATATGGCTTGTGGTGAAGTGGTTTAAACAATGTAAAACATTGAAATACTTTTTAGTGGGGGCACATCAGTGTTTCAGGAGGCATATTAAATTAGTTGTGCCAAATGCAGTTATGTCCTTTCAGCCATGTAAAATGCTCAATTTCCACACATTGCAAATCGCCTTTGCACTGTCTCTGCCTTCCATGTTTTAAAATATTTCCAAACTGCAGACATTATCATTGTTACAGGATGCTAGCTTCAGGTTAGCTTCAGCTGCTTCTTCTTCCTTGGTTTAACTGATTCTTCTTCTGCTTACAACACACATAATGCCGCGGTCGGGATTTTTTTCCTATCGAACATTTGATCAAATTTAAAATTTGAAAGACAGTTTTACGCAAATTAAATTAGCAATTTGCACAGCAAGGAGCAGCTTTCAGAGACGCGACGGAAACATTATAAATGGATGTGCAATATCGATTCTGACGTCTCTTTATTGATACGTACATCGTAAAGTGGCCCACAATGATATATTCCTCTATCGATTTTTTTATCACACCCTTAATACGTAGTGTGCGATACAGTTCATGTTTGTTAGATTTAAACTGGAATGATTCAAGGGGCACCATGTTGGGGATGTTCCACTACTTTCCCCCGGTGAACTCTTTTGTTCTTTTGGCATTGTGTTTAAGGTCATGACCTTGTTGCATAACGATGGACCTCTTCTCAGTTTGGCTGCATCTTTCTTTAGTTTGTCAGTCAAAATGTTTTCTTGCTTTTTAGACTTCAGAGTTCATTGGTGACTGATGATATGTTGTTCATCAATGAATATTGAGTCCACAACAGAAAATGTCATGCAAGCCCAAGCCAAATGATATCTTCTGGGTTTCACAGGTGAGCGGGTGTGTTTGGGATCATGAGGTTACTCTCTCTCAGTAGAACTTTCACCCAGAATGTTTTGTTTCTGCGAGCTGTAAATTGTGATACCTTCAAGATTTCCCACTGGATGGTGCTGCTGATGTCACTAATAGTTGTTTTAGTCTCACTCCTTACAGCTCTCACAATGTTTCTGCCACCTGATGTTGTTTTCCTTGTTCTATCCCTTTGGCATCCGTTACTTTGTTTCTAGTTTGTTCTTTCTTCTATACTCAGGAAAAAATGTTTCAATTCAAACAAAAACATTGACTTCCAAGTTGTGTATCACATCCAGATGTAAATGGATTGAAACGGGATTTGGAAAAATGTGGCTGGCAAACTTACATGTGTCTGGACAGTATTTATTTCAGATGAGAGGAGGGTTTTTATTCAAGAAGGGTAGTCCTCATCTGAGCGTAACCATCCTACTAATCCTGAACATTTCTGCTTGGCCCGATTGTCCACGAAACCTCTGCAAGGTGCTTTTTAGCCTCTGCATAACTGGGGCGCCAAGACCTCCCAACTTGAGGATTCTCTCACACAGGCTTGTTGCATTCACAAGAAGGTCCTTGTTAAAGAGCTGAACACTGCACTCTTTTCAGCTTTCAACCTTTTCTTCAGGCTCCATTTTTGATCCTGGTTACAGTGAGCTATATTCTGTAGACTTTTCACTCCTCTAAATATCCATTTACTTATGATTGTTATAATGAAGAGAAATCTAGCCATTTGAAATATAAGCAAAATTAAGGTTACAAATAAGCCGGTCTGTCTCCAATGCCACTTTACCACAACACAATTGTGGCTCATTTCAATTCTGCTTTCCTCAGTTTGAAAATAAACCCGGCAAAACCTATGTCATTTTTATAAACTGTTGTTGTTGCAACTTTCGGCTTCTCTTAAAAGGTGTTGAACAGCAAGGCAGTGCATGATTTGTTTGGCAGAGTTGTGAAACCACATTCCCTTTCTGACACAATCAACGCTTTATAATTTTTATTTCTCTTTCTTAAATCCAGGCTTCGGGGATCGAGCCGATTATGTCTACATGAAAGGCATCAGCATGCAACTTAAGAGAAATTGCAAAAGCAGCAACCAAAATTAATTTTCATACATGCAAAACACCATAACGTTTTCTTAGGTTTAACAGATGACAGTAATATATCAACAATACATAGATGTGCATTGGATATTGGTTTAGTTTGGAGCTCAGTTAGATTATCTTCCAAATACAGTATCTGATTCTGACTGGTAGAACTTGATTTTGCATGTGGAAATTTGTGAATTATAAGTAGAGCCGTGTCAGGCTGGATAGGTACTGTACAATGAAATGGGGCATTATGGTTGAACGAAGAGATACACCCACGACTGCTAACCCATTAAATTATAGGACTGACAGACACAGATAACTATTCACAATCACATTTGCAACTACGGGCCATTTAGGTCCTTCGCACGGAATTCTATATTGGTACGGCTTGGTGGCGACACAGCGGCTGGCTGATCATCATTTCAAACACAATAATAAGAGTATAATCCTTCAAAGAGTTGTTGGTCCCACCTAAAAAATAATATTAGCATATAACGTTTCACTCACCATGGTGAAGCCCAGTATGGTAGGACTGACAAGGTGGACAGGTGCAGGAACTTTACTGCCATAACTTCTTTCCCAGAAAGAATAGAAAACATCTGCCCAGCAGATAATCCACAGAAGAACGCCAAAAGCCTGCAGACAGAAGACCAGTTATCACCATTCTCACATACCGATGCCTATGTTACATGATCAATTAAAGATAGAATAGATAAGAGTACAATCGTTTAAGGATGACTCACAGTTTTGGCTTTGCTAAGGTGACTCATACATATGTAACCTTGATTGTGGCTACGAAGGTAGATGAGGTATAAGGGGGCACACAGCCAGAGGTAGATGCATGGCAGCCATACCAGGACAGTGTTCTGGAAGCACTGAGTAAAGTCTGGGTTTGTAGTATTCCATGTGCGGTCCCAATCCTGGTTGAGGCAAAAGGAAGATGATATTATTTTGCGCCATGTAAAAACACCAAAGTTTAGTCGGGCTCGCAGACGGACGGGCATTTAAAATTTGAGGTGTACCGGCCCATAGATACTATTTATACATAGGTACTATTTTTTTCCCCCTGGAAAGAAGGCGAATGACCGATAACGGAAGGGTACCCACGTTACAGACGGTTATGGACATAGGTTTAGAAATATTTTCGTGGTGGAATAGTGAAGAACAGATTCGTTTTATATTATAGTATTATCGCATGCGGGCTGAAAGACCCCAATAAATGGACCTTTAATGAATTGAAAAATGTATTTGCAGCCCTTTAGATGTATTCTGTCGTGAAGTGGCGCTATACAGTTTAAACGCAATTGACTTGGGATCAGCAAGCAAGTCAAGACAGTTTGAGGTTGACATTAAAACGTAAACAAAACCGATCATAATGACAGGGAAGGAATAAATAGATCGACGGCAATGACAATGATCATTTTGTGGCAAATCCAAGTAAATGTGTGGTTGGTGGCCACAAAAAAATCATAAAAAAGGGGGACACAGTGTAGTGGGGGGAAAACCGCATACACTACAGGCTTTCAAGCACCTCTCCACTGGTTAGTCGTGTGTGATTGTTTAAAAAAGTGCTCTTTGAGTACGCACAGAATAAAGTACTTGGTTACAGCGGCTAGTTTCTCTGAAATTCTTGAGAGTGGATGGAAGGTCAGGTCAAACACGCTGAGTTAAATTTTTAAAATATGTTGATAAGCCGGTTATTCAAGCGACTGGTAAGCGGAATAAATTGCTACATAGCCGCCATCGGATAAGGAACGTTCACTTATCAATTTAGTCAGCTAGCGTGTGCCACCGGTGACCGGTAGCTAGCAAAACAGAACAGACGTAAACAAAAGGTGAACAAAGTCAAAATACGGGGGGGAAAAACGAACTCACCCAAAACTGGTCGGAACCGTCAGGGCTGCAGAATCTGTCAAGCCCCATTTGCTGGGACGTCATGGAAGACAAGTCGTGACAATGACTTGTTCGGAGTTTTGATTTCGTAACTTGTGTCTTTCAGGCTTCACATGAGAAGCGGAATGTTGCCGCCTCTTCTTTAGTGCGTGACGGCGACACGAACACACTCCTTACACGATAATGCTGCCGCCTGCTGTACAGGAGAGCCAATAGCCATTTTTTTCGTCTTGTCAAATCTCTATAATGTTTCAGTGATAACCAGGCACAGTTCCAGGGTTTACATTTATAAACACGAGAGAATCAAAGAAAATGCTGGAGAATCTTAACTGGGGCTGCACAGAACGTGTGATTCAAGGAAATACAATTAAGTGTAATGAATTGCACTACAAAAGGTGGGAGTTGCAACTCATTGTCAGAGTGTGCGCAGGGAGTATGAAGAATGTTAATAAAAGTATTCAGCAGAGTTGTAATTGTTTTTATTCAATGATACAATGTTATGTAGAGGTGTACTCATAACATTTCCTATAGACAACTGATAGGCAAATGATACTATAGAGCAGGGGTGCCCAATGTGTGGGCTTCGTAGCGGGGAGTGCTGCAGAGCTGGCGCTCCGCCACACGCTCGTGGTTTCTTTGGCGCTGGAGAACGACCCACTGGACGGAGGACTCGTCCACCCGAGCACCAGCGCAAGTCCGTGGCAGCGTGTGTGTGTGTGTGTGTTTTCAAGATTTGTTCCCCAATTTGTATTTTGTTTGTTTGTTTGTTTTTTCTGGGATTAGCACCCCCCCAACCCCCCCATTTCCCACCCTTTCCTCAAGAAAAACATGTATTCAATCTGGGTTTCTTTTTAAGAATTTGGGTTTGTGTAAATAAATAGAGAAATAAATTAATTAATTAATACTATTAATTAGTACTACTATGTTTTTATATATTAATACACAGATTTCCACTATTTAACTTAAAAGTATACAGTGGAATGCTACTATTCGAGAGGGGGGGAAATCCATGTACGATTGACACCAATGCATTGGGAAGAAAAATGTTTATTCTTTTTTTTTGTTGTTGTAAACCCCAACAATTAAACAACAAAAATGCTGATAAACCTCCAATATTCAGTAAAAATATTGAAAAAAAAACATGAATATGTGAATTTGTAAGTACTGAGCCTCATGTACTCAGGGGTCCACTGTAGTAGACTTCTAATACTTCTAATTTGTGCATTTTTCACAAAAATCAACTCAATCAATTCTAATCCCACCTACCTTTTTTCCCTCAATTTTTATTTATTTATTTTTCATTATTCAAGGGGCCACTCAGAGTGTGGTCACAGGTCAAATGTGGTGCTCAATAAATCAGGTGCCATTACTCAGCTGAGTATGCAAAGTACCAGAGAGATGTGAGAGAGGACTGGGTCACCAACTTTGTTCACGTTCAGAAGAACCACTATTGTTCTGAAATGTTATGAATAAAGATTGAGAAGATTGGTTGTACTATTTTTGCGGTCCATACACGCCCAGACTCTTTCTTTTGGATGCCCATGCACATACGTTGAGTTTCCTGCACCAGAGGAAGCCTCGGCTGGTTGAATATGTGCAGATCTAGCCGCCACCATGAACCAGGAGCCCCTGCCAATTGCTTCCACTTACTAAATTTGAGGTAACTGCCTCTAATAAATTTCATCATAACTCATTAAATTCTTTTCTGATTTTGACACAGATTACTGTTTTAGAAACACCAGAAATGCAGTCATGATTTCAGACAAATTGGTCATTTTACAATCGTGGTGATTATTTAATATAAATTGAAGTCCAAATGCTTTTTAAATTTTAAACAAAGAGAGATCAGCAAAAAAAACTATGACAACAACATTGAGCTCGACCTCATATCAAATATTTAGTTTTTCTTCTCATCACATTGTTCAACAGTGTGGGACTGATTGAAGCATACATTGTTTGAACAAAATATTTAAATTAAGGTCAAAGCCTGTAAGGTGAAATACAGGCTATTCTTCTATTTTATATATATTTATATTTTTATATCCAACTCCAGCGGAGTCAGGGTCACACCAGTCAGGAACCTCACTGCACGTCACTGTAACACATCACCATATACTGTTTTTTAGTACTCCAAGAAATAAATAGAATACCACTCAATGAAAATGAAAATGTACCCTATTTTTATACCACACGTTGTTTTTGTATTTGAGTGGCACAAACTATTTAATGTTTCTCAACAGCAGGGCTTTGTTTTATAATTGACCAAATACCACATAAATAGATATCATTTTCACAATTACTATTAAGTCACCAGGGAATTTCCCAAGTAAGTGACGGAAAAAAAAGCAATCAGAAGTGAAGGCGAGACATTCGATTAGTCAAGAGAGGGCAGCCCTCAGTTGTTGTCATCATCCTCCTCAAAGACATCGGCAACGGTCCTGTGGATTGAGGCACAAAAAGTAGATTCCACATAATGATTAATACAATTTGGAAATGAGATTATCACATATTCATATCAATACTGACAGCAATGACTTACGTGTAGATTGACCCAGTCACTTTGTCCAGGAACCCCCCTGGAGGGAACAAAATTTCTTCTTATGGCCAATATTATACAGACATATAAAACACTGCAGCAATATTTGTTTCAATTCACTGCTCAATTACAGAAAAAGGCAACCCAAAACAATGTAACTGTAATGCAGTAGATGATCTGTTGGGTTGTCTTCTATTTATCTGCCAAATATTCAAGCATTAAAAGATCCTCTTGTTTTATCGTAGTGAGCAAGTTAACATTAAACTTCACTTTTTTGAGGATCATGGTCAGTTTTATAGTCACTCACCGGGTTGGCAAAGAGTTTGACATGCAGGACACACATGGCAGAAACCGCACATCTGTGAAAAGAATGAAGAGAATCACCACTTAACTCACAATGTGCTGCACTTACGCTTAAATGTCTGCCCCAGGCAGTTATATACAGTGGATGATCTCACAAATCTAGGTGGCAACACGTATTAATGACTAACTAGGAAGCGTTAGGGTGGTATAGATACCAAGGTTATGCAGTTAACAAAAACCAAATAACTGAAACTGAAGTTGGGGGCGAAAAGTGCTGATGAAAAAGGCTGGTGTCAGTGATGTGAGGACAGTGAATAAGTGCTGAATTGTCATTCGATTGTTTCCACCCTTTAAAGTAGTAATGCAGTATTCAAGGATTTTGTATTTACAGTACAATAAATAATGTGAAGGATGAAAACATGCTGATTGTAAGCTACCCTAAGTGTCTCACCTTGCAGTCATCACAGTGTTCCGACTTGTCTCCTTCTTCACAAGGACATTTATCACAGCTGTCACAGTGCTGAAAGGAGATGGCGTGCCAAAAAGAGTCACATACTGTATCATATATCCTATAGAGCGGGGATGGACAATTTAAATGCTGGAGGGGGTCACAATTTTTCATCAGTCGTAATGTATGGTCACATAGGACCATGCACAAAACATGTGCTCTTAATATACTGTATGTCATTTTTGATAATACATTTCTCAATGCATGTATAAAAGATCCACTATCATAACCCAACACCCAAGGGCTTTGAAGCAAACAACATGACAACCATATACTCTCATTTAATTTCCAGTGCAAAGGACTCTCTTGCATAAAAATACTATTCAATGATGGCACAAAACTGCTGAACAAGAAACCAACATTAAGTGTAAGAACTACCTAACTAATTATTATTATTATTGTTTTATTTTAGTTTTTTTCACTAAAATTAACATATTTTTTTAAGATTATTGAGATACTATGTTTGTCCTGTACATCATTCCAAAACTGCAAAAAATATTTGGGCTAATCCCGGTGTAGTATACGGGCAGAAAAGACGCAGTGTAAGCGCAACTAAGACATATCTTAAAACTACAGTCGACTCCTGCATATTCCCAGTTCGGCAGTCGCGAATTCACGTATTCACAGCTTTATTATTATTATTATTATTATTATTATTATTATTATTTTGTTAAATATTTCCTCATAGTTTTGTGTTTTCCCATTTTTTTTCCTTAGGATTTTACCTCCAATTTCCTAAATTAATCAAGGTGCCACTCAAAGTGTGGCATGCAGTTGCCCATCCCTACTATGGAGTGGATACATACATGTGCAGATCAAGCACGGCAAATAAGATGGGGATTTTGACATTTTGGCGGAAATTAGATTTTGGAGTGATAAAGATTGCTATTTATTGTCAACTATTTTATTAGAACTGCTGCCACATTATTTGTTTATTTGTGTATTTGTATGAGGTAGACTTACCTCACAGAATTCACAGTATGCACAGACAGAGCCCTTGTGATATTTTCCGTCGTCATCGTCGTCCTTCTCATCATCATCGTCGTTGTCATCGTCATCATCATCATCGTCATCATCGTCTTTGTTGTCATTGTCGTCTTCATCATCATCATCGTCATCATCGTCATCATCATCATCGTCATCATCATCATCGTCATCATCGTCATCATCATCATTGTCATCATCATCGTCGTCATCCTCATCGTCGTCATCATCTTTGTCATCCTCCTCCTCATCATCATCTGCAAAAATGGTCAGCATACAGTACAAAATCTTCTGCTGATCAAAATAAAAATGTCAGGCTTTCCTCGTGCTTACACTGCACATTAAATATAACTATAACACATTCAAGTTGCAAGAGCACGTCCATGGCCCTAATGTGAGATCATGTTTCATTATGTTTATCTGACAAAAATGCCTACGATTATATGTGTAAAGTGTTGCTTCTATATCTAACGCATTTTATATTTGTGTATTAATCCCACAGCAGTTGGCTCATATTGTAAACGTGTAAATACTGGTAAGAGCGTATAAACACGCAGTGTGGATGTCCTATAGCTGTAACTTGCATTGATCTACTGTACGAATGGTGCCTTCTTTTATTGTGCACTTGGTGCTGTTTTCCACTCGCACTTACAATGTACACAACTCACCTTGAATTTCCTCAGCGATTCTCTTGATTGTAATAGAACCTACTACAATGTAAAGCATGTAATTTATGGAGGCACAATTAAAACAGAGTCACAGTTTCACAATTCTTAAGAAAAATCAGGTGTGTCGAAGCAATATTCAGGCTAAACACATGACAGGCCACGGTGCATCGAATGATATAAATACGCTTCCTTTAGTTATGTTTTACATTTGTGTACACTTGATTTATTGAATGATTTAAAGTAGGTTTAAAGACATATGCACAGTGGTGATTGCTCTTTATACCACACATGTTCACAGTCAACACAAAACTGTTTCGTTAAGAAAGAACAAGAAGAAGAAAATAAGCAAAAAACCATTTCATCTCTTGACAAGTTGACATTTAACAGAGCTCTTAGATATTTCTCTCTTTTCCCAAATACTCTCTCCCTGAATTCTGGGAAGCAATCCCTTTCATCAATATAATCATTAATGAAAAATCATGCCCTTAAAATGTATTTAAAATGAGTTCACAATCAATTTAAAAAATAATTACAGTGCCAAACTAGCATTTCGAGGTCACAAAGCTACTGCATTAAAAATTGCTTCACGTAATTATTGCAAGTTTCCCAAAAAGGTTCCATAAATGCATTGCAACGTCACAATTGGCTGTTATTTATAAACAAATTGCCTCTTTGTTCAACAGTGCCATAAATGTTCTACAGAGAAAGAGAGAGATACAGAGATCTGAAGAAAGAGAGAAACTTCATATCTCCTGTTGGAAAGCTATGATTCAAGTGCCTGATTAGCCAGAAAATCATTTTACCATTTATAGAATTCAATGTTGAGTCATAGGGTCTAAAGTCTCTCATTTTCAGTAACTATTTTTTTTTTTTTTAATCTACTAATTTACAAAGTAGCCCTCCTGCACCTCTGCTCAAGCTTAAGTCTCCCTCGCATTGTTGAGTAGGAAATTTCAACCTCCAATCAGTTTCTCTTTCTCTGTAGACTCACATGAACAGGACACAAATGCAGGTCAATCCGACCCCCCCCAAATGAGAAAGGATGTTCCCAGAAGAGAAATCATTATTTCCAATGAAACAAAATCAAAAGACTAAAAGAGAAAATCAATGACTGTTATCCAAAACAGGCTCAGGTGTAAAATTGTCTTTTTGTGCGTTCAATCTCTCTCTCAAACAATTACTTCTGCAGTCCCCAAGTTCATATCTAGTGTACTGTTCGAAGAACTTCGGACAGATGGGCTTCAG